>NC_063206.1:21139675-21229675 GCF_017589495.1 Alosa alosa | reverse complement strand
CAGTATGCACACATTCTCTTCCTCTCTCTCTCTCTCTCATTATCCTTTTCTATCTGTTTCTTTTGCTCTTTTAGTCTCTCTTTTTCTTTCACTGTTAGGCTCTCTTTCTTCCTCTCCCTCTCTTACACTCTTCCTCTCTTTCTATTTCTCTCTCTCTCTCTCCCTTTCTGTCTCCCTCTCTCATACAGGCTTAATGTACCTCTCCTAAATCCCATTAAGTGACAGGCGGTTGAAACAGCTTGAATGTGTGGAGCTCACGCTCGAGGGAGCGGGCCAAACTAGAAGGCCTGGCACCGAGTCAACGGCGACAGAAGCCAGTGCCACTGCGCCTCCTGACAGACAGGAGCGACAAAAAGCCCGTCAGCACGCTCGCCACTTACACACCCGAGCCAGCAGGGACGCTGGCCATACAGTATTTAACTCCGATCACATGGTCCAGTTGACTCGCGTGTGGCCAACTGGCTGGCGTAGAAATTGCGCGATACAAATTGGATTGCTTTGTTTTTGGGTTGACTTGAGTTGCTGTGAAAAGAGTTAATTGTTAATGTTTACAGTGTTACAGTGGTGAAAAGGTGCATAAAACTAAAAGCAATTCTACACAGATTGTTAATAGTTGTGGATTCTAAATGCTGGAAGGATACTCAAAGTTTTTTCCATTTTGTTTTCTGTTTCTATTTTTTTTTTTTTCGATTTATAGTAACCCCTTTTGTGACCTTCTGAAAGAAAATGACATACCCTGGAGCTGTTTTTCTCTTGCCCAGCAAACAAACTGCCAATCTCTGACCGCATATGGCACACTGCCCCACCTGAGGAGAAGGATAAATTACTTTTTTATATAAATTGTGAAAGGTTGTATCAGGAAAAGGATTATAGGTGGAAAACTTGTGCTGTGTGGGTCACCCTTTCCCTGCCTATCCTCTTTAAATGGTAACGTAACATTTGGACCTGGCGATCAAACATCAGGTCCAATTTGTGTTTTCGTGGGAGAGACCTATAACACCCCTCACCATATATCCACAAACTCACACACCACCCAGTCCCTATAGGGCATTCACTTGTCTATCTTGCTGACATTTTACCTGGGAGCTTAGCACTCCTCAGCTCTCAAATCACACAGCCTATGGTCTGAACTCTGAGTCCTGCACTTTGTATGGAGTAGTATGAAAACCTTTGTGGTAAAAAAAAAATCTTTGTTTAAGTTAGTTGTTGACAGTACTTCAGAGGATTCACACTGTTATTGTGCCATAAATGAAGAATAGGGGCACACTTTGACTTGACGCCAATATTATTGATGATTGTCAGTTTTTGTGAGGATATTAATTCACATTAGTCGTGTATTAATAAACATGAATGTAGGCTACAGGCTGTTAGTCTCCCTCACAGGGTTAACGTGGATGTTTACAAATGAAGAGTGATTTTAATTTTCCTTTCTCTAATGAGATAAGGAGATGCGGCTTGTCCAAAGCAAATTCCAGCGCTATTTTTCACCGTATTCATCAACCACTCCGGGCTGAAGGGTTCATTACCATCAAATTAGTGATAAAAATCATGCCAGCGCACTGAAATGATGTGGAAAGACAAGGCTGATAAGATTAATGATAAATACATTAGCCGGGGCTTCGTTTAAGCTGTACGGGACTCATCAGATCCCGGTGTCTTTACACAGCCTGAGGGGAAAACCTCAGCACGGCGAGTGATTACACACACACTAGTTTAGAAACGTCCGCTTCAGTGAGGCTTGGTGGCATTAGCCCCATCACAGGTGTCGGTCGGGCTGAATTCACGAGGAACGTCTCGCGAATGTGTTGAATGGAAGGAGAGCGCTAGCGTATCCCCAGCAGCGCGCTGAAATTTTCTTTGTCTAGTTGGCAGCTTGCTCCGCGCGGAGCCCAGTGTGCCTTCTTGGCAAGAGGTAGGGGTGAAATCAGATTCGCCGTATAACAGGCGCCTGTTCGGCGACGCGACATTACGGGAAAGCTTGAGACATCCTGCGGACAGAACGCACTGCTGTGACATATCGCCACAGCTGACAGCCTTTAACGTCCCATCTAATTTATGTCGTGTGGGGAGCCGGAATGAAATGTTAATAAAGAATCTCTGCATCACATAATCTTAACTGCAGCCTCGGGCCTCTCCCTACATCTGTCACTGACATAGATACTGGGGGATAGAGAGAGAGAGATAGAGAGAGAGAGTGGGAAGAGCGAGGGACCTGGAAAGATGAAAGAAAAGAGGTGGCTTTTGAGCATTCCCTGTTTGAGATATTGAGACACATGGATATTGGAATGTCGATGTTGGATGTGACTTTTAGCATTAAGTCAAACATGTTTGTTTGACATCGAGCAGTAGTCTTCACCTTGATGCCATGATTACACTGACTAAATGACATTTATGATGATTGATGACTATATCTACCTCACTGAAAGCCATTAAAGGACTTGGCTGCCTGGATTGGTTAAACATGATATTGACTTGCTTTGAGTTCACTCAGTCATAGGTATGTGAGAGATGACCAAGGTCATTTGTACCGGCATGGGCCTGAAGAGGGCAATGTGAGCACATTTCAAGGTGATCTCTAGGCTCATTTACACCCATTAGGGCAATGTGCCATGTCTGACCACTGACAAAGCTAGTGAATGAATAGTCTGTATGTCCTGTGAAGGACATATTATACCCTGTATAAGCTGTATGTCCTGTATAGTGTAGGCTATGTCTGACACTAATCACCTGCAATAGGTGGGTTTGTATTTGCGAACATGTCAAGGAATAATTTGACCAATTTCACCATTTACTGTTCTTAAATTATGTTTATTGAATTAAATTATGTATAGCTAATACGGTCACTGGATTTCAGATCAGACAAAAGTCTAGGCTTTATCAGCTGTCTCAATTCACTTTCCCATCCATCAAAATGTTCAAAAAGATGGAAAACAATATATTTGTATCTCAGATTGGTTTACGTTGGTTTGACACATTTTTCTACCTTTCAGATTTATGATAGAACATTGTAATTCTATAAAACGTTTGATACAAACTGTAAACGTGGAATAATACAAACTTGAGGTGTCTTCTTAGTATCCCTGGTCAACTGCAACACATTTGAACTCAAATACTTCAGAACTGCACATCAGCTAAATGTGTGGGTGTCTGTTTGGGCAAAAGTGCAAAAGTGTCGTAAATGGAAAAGTTAAGTGTAAATAGTTAGTTCAGTAATTATCCTGAGGTTAAAGTTAATATATTGTGCCCAGCGGGAGGGCTTTTATAGTCTTTTTTGCCTTATATCTCCCACTCTTTCCCATATCACTGGGGGCGCAAGCAGACATGCGAGAAATTAAAAGCCAAGCCCAGACTGATTACTGCTAACTGCTCTGATGTTCGCACACAAATTGAGAAGGTGGACACTGGTATGGGGGTCTAACTGAAGGGTAGGATGCCATTTGAGAGGGAAAAAATTGGAATGAGATAAAAGGAAATGGAATCGATAGTATATCTCCGTATGTGAAAAAAATACAGCCCATGCCCAAGTAGTTGTCATGTCTGTAATGGTCACTTGTTCGGTTTTTGTCCGTGGACCATTGGGTTTTGTGGTCAGATTCAATTTCAGATATTTTATTGTGGCGCCGTCACCCCATTAGTGCTCATTTCCTTCACACCAGTCGTGACTTTGGGGGACCGGAGGAATTTGAAGGCCAATTGACTTTTAATATGAGTCACGCTGTGATCGCCCCACTCTCGTCCCCCGCCTACAAATTAGAAATGGCAAACAGAGTGGCCAATGCCAAACATGTGTGTTGTGTACCATCTCTCCCTTGATGTCAGTCTCTCTATTCAGTTTGCTCCCTCATCCAAACGCTGCTGTGTGGTAGACACCTCATTCTGTGCCACTGGTTGACGGAATGGTGGAAAAGGTTCTTTAAGCTCACTGTGGCCAGGATAAAATTCTATTTACTAAGGCACCACAGCCCTTACTTGCAGCAACATCTGTGTATGACAATGAGTTGTATGTAATGGGTATAATGACCACATTGTTAATGCTTAGTAGTTTATTCCTAAATAACTGTTAGTAATTGTTAATAATATATATTATTAACATTTAGTAGATTATTTACAGACATTGTTAATGTTAGTAATGTCTAATTTAATATTACTATTATAAAAATCATATGCATCATGTTTTGAAGCATTTAAGTCTATTTAAGTCTTTAATTTCAGTCATTGAAGCAGCTTCTATATAATAAGAACAGGCCTTACAGCAGGTCTTAACATGAACAATATGTGAAAAAAGGACAAGCAGTATGTGCTTATGTGTGCCAGTTTTTAACATTGTGCTGCTTGGCTTCCAGTCAGCCAGATTAGACATGGGAGCCCTTTGTTATTTCACATGGCTTGTCCCCAAAACTACTGCCCCCTACAGGACTGCACAGTCAGCAGGCTCCCAGATCCACTCATTCATTAGTATGCACAATCTTTCTCTCTCTCTTTCTCTTTTTTTCTCTCTCACCCCTCTCTCTCTTTCTCTCTCTCTCTCACACACACACACACACAGACACACACACACACACACACACAGACACACACACTCCCCTGCTTGGTCTTTCTCTCTCACTCTAATGGTCTGAGTCCCTCTCTCTCTCTCTCTCTCTCTCTCTCTCCCTCTTTCTGTCTCTCTCCCTCCCTCTCTCCCTCTGTGTGTGGCAGGAGAGGAGGACTGGGGCGTTTGGCGAGACAGTATTTTATCCACGCTTGCCAGTGTTATGAGGCTGTGTGTGAGAGAGAGAAAGAGAGAGAGAACGAGAGAGAGAGAGAGATTCACATTATCGTAATGGGAAAGTCAGAGCAGCAAGATGATGCCCCGGAGCCACAGCACTGATTGGCTGCCGAAGCTGTATTTATATATAGAAAAGCCGAGTTCACTCCTAGTTCAGCGCAGAGGATGAGGAAGGGCCTGCCCGGCCCCGCCGATTTATCTCCTGCCTGCCTGCGACATTTTATGAAACTCCAAAGCCCACCAAAACAGTTCCGAGGACACTTATTCGACCATGGCGATGGCCGTGCCCCCGATTCACTATGTGAAAGGTCATTCTGAGCCAGTATTTCCTCAAGGAGCACAGTGTATAGAACCGATCAGCCATCTATAACTAAATAGATGCATCCAGAGAAAAGATGGTGTGCATTTATTTGTTTTCTCTGCGTGTGCCATGGCTTTTGTAGTACAGCACATGCCCATGTGCTTTTTCTTTGTGTCTGCCATCTTCTGTGGCAGGCGGGCACGCGCTCCGGCGTCTGCCGGCTGGCACCGACGGGGGAGAAAATTGGACACGAGGACAGAAGCCAGGGTGAGCGCGGCAGAGGCGAGAGGCAGAGGCCCAGTAAACACTGTGACACCCGCCACACGCTTTTACACTAATCAGCTGAACTGGCGCTGCCAAGCCAAGTCAGAGTTTTCGCTTGGGCTCTGCCCGCTGCCATGCGCCGGTGGTGCCGGTTCTAAACAGCCTAGATGAGGCCGGCTCCTTTTGACTGTATCGTATGAGGAAGGAGTTCATATAGCCGACTCGGCGTGTGTTCGTGTTCACCAGTAAAGGCCAGATAGATTGGATAGCAGGGTAAACATGAGCTGCATGTGTCTCTTGGGGGCAATGCGGACATCAGGGGTACAAGACAGACAAAGAGGGAGACAGAGAGAGAGAAGAGAGAGACACATAGAGAGAGAGAGCAGATTCATGTGTATGAGAAGGAGAGAGTGAAAGAAGTGTTATTTGATGAGAGGATTATAGAAGGAAATAATAATTGGAAAAAATAACGTGGCTTGTGTTGAGGAGAGGGCTTTTTGACACAGGAAAGCAGGAAATTGAAAGAAAGGTGGTGATGGGAAATGGGTTCTCTCTCGATCTTGATGGGTTCAATGTTGTGGCTTAAGCCTGAACAATTAATTAATCAATACAATTCACATCTTTTGTAAAAGGTTGTGGTTACAGCATAGGGATCAGTCAACAACCAGTTATTGATTGTTGACCCTCTTTGCTATTGTAAGCATACTGTATTGTTCTTTTTTAACACACAGTATGATCACAGTATAACAGTGTCACTTCATGTTTCAGCCATCTATTGTCTTGACCTACTAATGAATGGAGAAATTACAAGCCTTCATCTGCTTCAGTGTTTTAATCACACACTGAAAATGTACTATTGCAAGTTACCACATTTGTTTGGTCTAGTTTTAGTCTAGTCAGCAGTTGTCGTCACCTGTTTACCCATGGCTGCTGAGTCTCAGTGGGTTTTCCATATGCAGCTAAGTTTTAATGAGAGCCTCTTATGTGTGTGTGTGTGTGTGTGTGTGTGTGTGTGTGTGTGTGTATGAGACACACACCTGTGTTTTGTACTGTACTGCATATTTAAGTGCATATTTTGCAGTATGTGTATTCTCTTTATGTGATAATCATTTGCTCTGCCTACATAACATAATGCTAGTAGCATTATAACTAGTAGCTGCCCATGTTGTTTCCTCATAATACAACACTGCATTGTATTATATCTTTAAGGTCCTGCAATTTCAATGGAGTAAGAAATTCACATGGTCTCTACAGTCACTGCAGCATTTTCTCCTATGGCTATTCGGAGAGTACTAAGACCTCCTTTAAGAGAGGCAGCAGATTAGCACACAATGCAGCAGAACAAATTTAGTGTCTGATTGCCTCTGACGTGGTGGTGGTCATGGTTGAAGTGCTTAAAGGTTGCCCAATTCATCCTGGGCGAAATTTGCCGTTCCAGTTGCTTTGTCAAAGACTTAAAGTCTCTCTCTCGCTCTCTTTTTCCACTTTCTCCTCTCAGTCTCTAGGGTGAGTGTGGATGTTTTGTGTGGATGCTTAGAGGTTTTTTCTTCACCCCACTGAAAGAGTTGGGGAGAGAGAGAGAGAGAGAGAGAGAGAGAGAGCGCACGCCTCATAAGAGGAAAAACGCTGAGCTGGTCAGTGCACACCTGCTGGAGCACAGCGGATGAGCTTTTAGTTTCCCCCGTCTCTGTCTCTGCCCTGATGGCTTCCAGCCGTAAATGAATACCCGGCTCCTCTTAAGGCTTAATCAGCCTAGCCGCCGCACGCCCTATTGATGGCCAGGCAATGCTCCGGCACTAATGCCCAAGCGCTCCGCTGATGGCTACCACTGATGGTGCTGCATTGCTGAGATTAACAATAGTCTCTAAAATCCCATAGAATAGCACTAGATTATATCCAAACATTCATGCTAACACTTGAATTAGCATTAGCGTCAGTCAAAGTGAATGTAGTATTGTGCGTATTCACCTGATTATTTTAGCTCATTTTGTTGCTGAGGTACAGCGAGTGAGTGTGTCTACATCTTGAGTTTTTGAGAGAGAGCTGAAACCCATATCAGCGAGTGCCACGGGAGGCGGCATCAAAACCTAATTAATAACCACGCGGTCGGAACGAGGGGCCGCGCACCTCGCCGCGTCTCCACGGAGACAGGGGGGCCGGGAGGCGTCCATGCAGAAAGGCAAGCGTTTCCCGCTGCTGCCAGACGCAGGCGCACATCCCACAGGTGAGGCGCTGAGCTCCCCTTTCCCCCTCTGCAACGTGCGGCGCAGCTTTGCCAAGTGGAGTGATTTATTCACCCCCGCCATAAACAAGCCTGCTGCTGGATCGGCTGACAGAAAAGATCGGACAGGCAAGACTGCCCAAGGAACAACTCGCTGGATGTTTGCTTTTGTTCCTTATTCATCTCCTGTATGAGTATTTGGTCACCTTCTTCCACAGTGTAGTATTGTAACACCTCCAATTACCACCCATTTTGTTCGAAAATTCTAAAACAACAATGTTTTTTAATACTTCAAAATAACATTGGATAAATTAACCTTACATTTTTCAGTAGCCCTAAGTGTGTAGATTTGAACAAAATCTGGTTTGATTCTTACCGGGGCTTACTGCCTGAAATATCCGATTTTGTTTACCGCGCTAGGAGGTTAGTGCTGGCCTGGTGGGTCGTCTATTCTCAACCTTTCTCATGGCACATCAACGGTTAGCCCGAGAATTCTCGTCGCAATTCAACATTCCACTGGAGCTCCAAGCGGATTTGTACACGCAGCCTTACAAGACTGTTTACAGCTCCTCGAGTCACGGTAAAATGTAATTTTTGGTACATAGCTAACTTAGATGCACTTATGGTGTGAGTGCTTGCGTTCCTTTAGGAATCCGCCATCTTGGTTTGTGTAGAAATTAATAGTAATTGACACATACAAACGTAGGACGGAAACACGGGACTGGTGGTAATAGGGAGCGTTCCGATATATTATGTACATCCAAGTATACAGATATCACAGGGATTGGACAGGCAAGGCCACCAACTTCTTTTTATTCACATCTTCTTTGTTGCTTGGATATTTCTTTAGCTTCTTCTTCAGTGTAGATCACATCATACTTACAGATATCACATGGATTGAACAAATGACTGTGTATAGTCTTTAAGAGTCTGTGGATTGAACAGTCAGAGCTGCTCAACGAACAACTCGCAGTAAATGTGGTTCCGTTGGTTTCTTCTTTAAGTTCGGTTTTCGTATGCTTGTGTTCCATCGGTGTGTCTATCTTGTCAAACTATTCCTCAAGAGTACAGTACTCGTACCGAATTCACATTGATATCCATTGGTGGATATTTTTTTCTCACAGCACACTGGGTGATTGAATTAGTTTGCTGCTGGATGTTCCTCAGATGTTCACTGACTGAGAGAACGGTTTCTCCTTTTCCAATCTGTTTGCTCACTATATTAACTGTGATGAGCTTTTGCCCAGAATAATTGTGCCTGTTAATTAGCTGGAATTAGAGTATAATGACTACATCGCCCAGAGCCAGTAGAAAATAGACCTCGTATCTTTAGGCGCGCTCTCAAAATTGCTTCATGCTCTCTCAAAATATCACTTAAGTCTCCCAGTATAGAACAGGAGACCATCTCTGTTATTGCCTGTCAGTGTGGTAGGCATACACAACCAATCTTTTGTTTCAAGAGGTGAAGAGGTGATAGCTTAACGTCATGACTTGGAATAACCATTGGACCTCCAGTGCATGGTATGTGTATACATGTCCAATCTTTTGTTTTAAGAAGTGATGTGAAGAGATGATAAGGATCATCTTCATAGCACAATGTGATATTACTAGAATAGTCTAATATAGGGTTAGAGTCAGAAAATGAGTGTCTTTCTAGTGTCCTCCCTTGTTTGAGCCCAGTTGAGTGTCTCATCAATCCTATCTGTCTGTCTGTCTGTCTGGACAGAACAGAGCAGAAGAGAACAGGCGCTGTGATTAAAGACTACAGGAAGCGTAAGGGCCAGAGGCGGCCATATTTCAGCTCGGAGATGGATGGAGTCCAGTGACGTGCGGCCAGGGTCGTCGTCGTCGGGGAGAGACGCTCGCTTAACTAGCCCTGAATAATTCACAACAGCCGTTATTATGGAGCACGGGCGAGGCAGCGGGCATGATAACGACACTGCTCAGGGTGGGCGCGGACGAGTGCTATCGCATTTGAAGCCGCCGGCCAACCTGCCTTGAATAGTTAATGCCATAGTTAAAGCTGACGTTGAGCCAAATCATTCACGATGGGGTTTTAGTGACAACCACTGCACCACAAAGTCTCAAGATAATGGATAGAATGCTAAGCACAGCGGCTTATTGTCCTATGAATGTTTTTTAGGAAACCTGGTAGTCGTTCATGGGATCTTTGTAAAACCTCTGTGGAAGCACAGGAGAATCCATAAAGCTTTAGAATAGAGAGACTACTTGTGTTCTATAGTAACAGTGTATCTGAAGAGAAGTCCTCATTAATTTGCAGAATGAACTATGCTAAAGGGGAGAAATAAAGTTGCAAATTCAAGGTTAATGAAGGGAAGAATGAGAAAGCCTGAAGAGCCTGGTAAATCATTGAGGAGTAGCCTATTGCTCTGCTATGTGCTGCAAGCTTTCGCTGCACACACAAACGCAGTGTGATTGGAGACTATAATCAAGGCGGAGGTCTGTATGTGGATCAGTAATGTTGAATTCATCATGCCCACCTTCTTTTGCATTGAGATCCTACGGATGACTAAGACCCCGTTCACACTGCAAGTCTTAATGCTCAATTCAGATATTTTGCTCAGATCTGATTTTTTTGTTTGGCTGTTCACATTACCTATAAAAATTTGGCCTATATCAGATTCCAGTGTGAACTGTTTGCGGTTTCGAACTGACCCGCATGCGCAAAAGAACAATAACAATGACATCAGCTAACTCCTGGGGCGCATAATTGTGGCAAATGTCGATGTAGATTGAAGTCACATCAAATCCGCCTTGGTTGTTCACACTGCGGCCGCATTGACCTGGGTCTGATTCAGGACCACATATGGAAGTGGTCTAAATCTGATTTGAAAAAATCAGATCTAGGCAAGATTTGAGTGTTCACACTACTCCTGAAGAAGTCTGACCTGGTCACTTGACCCCCAAGAAATCAGATTTGGGCCACTTTTGCCTGCAGTCTAAACGGGGTCTAAGAGTATGTGTTAGTAAGGTAAACCTCAAGGGTTTGATTCTCACAGAGGTAATAGCAAATTGATGTTGTTAGTACAGATCAGTTTGTTGCATAAACTTAGCCTTAAACTCCTGCTGAAAGGGATTTGTAGTATTGTCAACAAAGAACTTAGCATCAACTGGGAAGGTGCAGATATATTGTTTGTGAGTCAGAGCTCTCAGGGTACGTTCAGACTAAGCGTCTTTTTCGCAGCTGCTGGCGTCCGTTTTACATTATAACCCTATGGAGTACAACGTGTTTTTAAAAAAGTCGTCGGCTTCTTTTAAAACGCAACAGCTCTGCAGCTCAGAAGTTGAGAAATATTCAACTTCTAGCGGAAAAACGCCACACGTCATGTGTCTTTTTTACAGCTGACCAATCACAAGCGGATTACCCACACCTGTGGTTTCCCATGACAACAAGTAAAAAATGGAGAAGGTGATAGAACACGTTTTAGTGTCTGAGCACAGGGAATTGTTTGACATGACTTCACAACTTTACCATAACATACCAAAAGCAATAGCCAACTCCATTTCTTTCTTCGGTGATATTTTGTATCCACACGTTACGTTACTTTGCCTATTGCAAAAACAAAAAAAAATGCTTCCAGCTGCTTTTTGGAACAAGAACACAGGCAGATTATTTTTTTTCAAACTGAAAAAGTGGTCTGCATAACTTTTGTCAGAAAAAGACGCAAAGTCTGAACGTACCCTCAGCCTTGTTACATTTGTCTGTATGCAAGATGGAGATGGAGACAGATCGCAAAAAGGCAAAAAGGCTTGCCTTCTTGGGATCATTGGCACCTAGCGGTTCCATAAATAAGTTACTATACATAAATAAAAGAGCAGCAGTTATTGGTTAGTGTGCTCATGGTTAGTGCTGCTATAACTAATGTCAGTACATAGTGTAAATCTCACATTTAAAAATGTTCTCTGAGTTGCTCTACGGGTGAAGCGTACGCAAGATGAAGAAATGTAAATTTAGCGCAAACAGCTGAGCAATGCTTTAGTTTCCTGACACACGTGGACATGTACGCAGACCACATGATGACGCTTGGCAGGCCTCTGTGTGTTTACGGACACGGGTAGAGAAACATGATTTCTCTGCCACGCAGCTGAGTCGGCAGAATGCGAAAGAGATGGAGGGCGACAGAGGTTACCGGGCCTTTATTCTTGCCTTACGTGCTTATTTATCCCTCCCCGTCTCTCCCGGCATCTGAGCCCTCTCCCTGTTTGCTTGCTTCTCCGGTCCGAGCTGCTAACAAGTGGCCCCGGAACGCCACGTTAGGGTCGGAATCTCGCTTCGGTGACCTTTAACTCGCCCACAAAGCCCCTTTTGCTCAAAGAGGGCCTGATCGTAAAAGTGAGTGACAGGATTTCTGGGTAGAAAAATGTGTGCGCATGTGGTTTACGCCCCCATCTGGAACCCACAACACAGCTTAATGTAACCATTTAATAAACATCTTTGTGTTCCAGGAATCAGAATATCTATAGGGGGAACCTTTGGGCAAATCGACCTATCGAGTTACTAATGAATAGGCTCATGCTCAATGTCTAGCACCATGTAATGCACTAATTTCCTTTATTGAAGTGACAGTAAAAACATCTCCAGACAACTGTCTTGGTGCTATGTGTGAGCTTGTGGGCCTGTACGAACGACGTGCTTCCCTGTCTTTCTTGCAATAAAATTATTACCATTAACATGGACATTATGGAGCTTTGCAGCACCCCAGGATACGTGACATTGAAATGCTGAACTTTTGCCATGAAGAATGTCGCGTGCGTGTGGTCTGCTCTCTCGGACTGCTTTTCCTGTTTCGGCGTGAGCGATGGGTGAGGCTCGGGATTGATGCCGAAATCCCGCACCTGTCGTCAGACACAAATGTAAGATAAACTCGCCTCTGCTTCGTGTGGTGGACCGGGCCGAGAGACGGGTATCCATGGCTATTGTTGCGTGCTGGTATTAGGGCTGATCAATTCAAAGAGTTTAAGCACATGAGGGTAACCTACCCGCCAACACCCACCCCCACCCCCCCATCTTTGACATGCTACGGGGGCAGAGCATTTTTGAAATACCAGGTCAGCAAATGCCAACATACATGTGATAAACAACTAACAAGTCACACTGGCATGTTAGGGCACATGAGGGCAGAGGGTTTGTTTTACTCCGTTCAGATTTGTATGATGATTGTTACGATGATTGTTTTCATTATAACCAACAACTCGTATTCCTTATGGCTATCCCCAATGTTTTCATTGAAGGTTATTAATTAATGAATAAACAATTAAGTAATTGAGAGGTCTATAGTTAAAGAGCATAGGGTAAAATAAGCATTTCTTTCTTTGTTTTGCTTTCTTTTGGTCCAGTTCCCGTTGTTTTAATTACCATTGGATATGATTTGAGGAGGAAATGTTGCCCATAATAGCCCAAAGATTAGACTAAGGTTTCTGTGTTTAACACGTTTTATGTGACTTTAACCTCTGCGCTAAGAAATTGTTCCAGTCAATGCAGCCCTGCAGAAAAACATGTCCCTCTCTCATACAAAATGAGTGCCTAAGCGGAGTCAGAAGGTTAAGCGGGCTTTGTGGGAAGAAATCACTCAAGATGTGAGAAAAAAAACTGTCCAGATACATGTTTCACTTTATGTTTGTCTGACACACTAATACTTCTCTCCCCCTCTCTCTTTGTCCATCTGTGTGTGTGTGTGTGTGTCTGTGAGAGAGAGTGTGTGTGTGTGAGTGTGTGTGTGTGTGAGAGAGAGAGAGAGTGTATGTGTATGATCTGGTGTGGGCTGCTGACCTCTCTCCTTCTTGGCACCCCAGGCGTGTTTGGGGTCGGCCAGAGAGCCGGTTGACCCACACCTTCATTACCAGCCAAAGTTAAGCCTGGATATATGGGAGGTGACGCGCCCGGGCAGCTGATCCAACAGGGAGAAACACAGACAGCCGCTTCCTAAACAGTGCCGGCTTTTGAGATAAATGTCTCATTATTATTGTAGCGTATTTCCTCATCTCCCCAGAGACTTGTGCTCATTTCAGAGCCACAACAGTGTGTGTGTGTGTGTGTGTGTGTGTGTGTGTGTGTGTGTGTGTGTGCGTGTGTATCTGTGTCTGCATCTTTGCATCTTTGTGTGTTTATATCTGTGTGTTTTCCCCACTGTTCTCATTTGCACAGGAATGCAAGACTAATAAATTATTCTGCACCGATTGAAGTCTTCAGCAGAAACATTTTTGTGTGATTGCTTTTGCGTATGTTTAATTATTTATGGCCTTGCCAGCGCACTCCACTCTTTAGCCCAGGGGGCAGACAGTCACACGGTTTGATCTACAAGATCTCCTCAAACGGCGCATTTGGACGTGGTTGAACTCAAAATATGAAGTGAGCAAAGCATTTATCCACTCTCAGGGCAAAAACGACGGAAGAGGGAGAGATGGAGAAATTATTATGGCCGGGGAAAAGGCAGCTGACAGAAAATGGATGAAATATGTTTGCAGAAGTGCATCAGCTGCCTGACTTGTTAAACTGTTTGCACGCACAGCGCACCACAGATGATCTGGCCTGACAATTCTAATTCAATACCCACATATGTGGCTTTATTGATTGCCATTTGAGAGATAAATAACAGCCGTCTAAATACACTGACATGATATTTCATAAAACTATCAAAAGAAAATATTGCTTTTAAGGTGCGGCGACATACAGTTGTTTAGACATCTCAAGAGCAAAGAGGAATACTAAGTATTTTAGCGGTACCTTAAATGGTGTTGAATGAGAGAATGGTTTAACATGGCAAACTACTCTGACTGAGAGGGCTTTCTTAGCAGAAATATCAAAATGTATTATGTTGGTGAACCCAGGTAATTTAACATCCTTGCACATAGAGGTACTTACCTGCCCCTCACTCTACTGCTTGTGGTCTGCTCCGTTCATGAAATGATAATTTTGATGTTGGAAAAATTGAATATTTTACTGCAGTTAGTTTAGTCTTATCTAAACAGTTATTTTTCAGGAGAAGGAGAAACATCCTGAGAAACAACTCTGCTCACAGATTATTCTTTAAAGTTCTATAGGGCTATTTGTGACTGAAGGTAAACACTTTTGAGTTAGTTTTCTTGTAAATGTCATGGATTAATCCTAGACCTAAAGGAAAACTTGAATGAAAATCTTCACAGATTTTTTTTCATCTTCGAACTATAGGCTGGATCCTTGTATTGGAAACTGTCCGTGTCTGTATAAAACATCTTTTCCCCACAGCCTAGAGAACCACTGAAGGTGGACTATGTTAGCCATAGATCTATTCTGCTGCGTAGGCCACTGTATGAGCTATGGGGAAGACCATCTTTGACATTGATGTACCTCTGCAGCAGTGCTTCATCATGTAGGTCACTGTGAGAAGTGCTTAGTAATCACAGCTTCACATGGTATAACAACATGTCTGTTTGAAGCACTCCTTCAGATCTATTCTAGTAACCTTCACTCACTTCACTCTCTCTCTCTCTCACACACACACACACACACAATGGCAAAGTCCTTCCCTTGTGTAGCTGAGAGAGTGTTGAAAATGAGCTCTCCACTGATTTAAATCATCAATCAGCACACAGATCTTTCAAACGCCTTTGAAGGGAAACACCCAACCTGCCTCCACGCCGCCCCCGCAGACGTTCCTCTCATTAATAATCTTAATGTAACGTGTCAGCCGCTCGCCCCATGAAAATTATGTAGACAAACATTTGGAAACAGAGCGGCTCGTAAATCTACGTTATCTGTGCTGAGGGCCGGAGCAGTTCGGGGTATGAGGGAGGTACGGTCATGGTTGTTAGAGGCGAGTTTGGGTTCTGTTCCCGGGTCCCGGGCCAGGGGTAAGGTGTCAGCCCAGCAGCGCTGATTGAATTACAATGGAGCGAGCGAAAGGTCAAGCCGGAGGTCAGTGCTATCACCACGCATCGGCTACTCTCAAAGAAACCTGAGGTCGCATGAAAAGAGAAAATGCGTGTATTTCCACCCAGCAAAGAGAAGGTCTGAAAGAGAAAATAAAAGAAGTGGACGTTACCACACTGCATGCGGAAACATTTGATCTGATAGAGACGTTTGCCAGGCGTCTAGACTGCCCACAGTAGGCTAGCCTACTCAGACATGGCCAAGCACTACATGAACCTGCAGAACAGCATGGGCCTTCATATTGAGCCTACTTCAGGTTTTGAAAATGGTTTCCGTTTTGATGTGAGAATATAAGCCAATTGTAGGCTAGGCTATTGGTACTATCGTGCACTATGGGCTTCATTAACAATTTCAATTAGGATTCTCTCCAAATAGTAAGAATGAAGCATGCACCGTTGTGTGCGCGCAGACTATGTGGATCTAATCTGACGTACAGAGCATGTTCATTTATTCATGTTCAACGCAAATTTCCCTTATGAGCGTCAGTCCTTATAATTAACAATGAAGGCTGGTGTTCGTGTTTTTTTCTTCTTTTTTTTATTACCGGGCTACTTATTGTGATAGCATGACCTGCAGAGTCATTTAGCACCCTCGGGTGAGCCAAACTACCGCCATGTCTAGACTCATCAATTTATTTCTATATCTGAATTTTTAATCTAATACAGAATGGGAATTAGCAGCCTCAAAGCGGCAGGATAACCAAGTGGCCGTGCACCAATTAAGGATGAGTTCACGAAATTAACCACATGAATGTATTCATCTATTTCAGGTTGGAATTAGTGATGGATGACGATAGAGAAGCAAAATGACCACACGGTCATTTGAGACGGGGTCACCGACTAATGCCATTAAACCTACTGACATTACATTCTCGTTTAATATTTTTAATTTCGTTGATACAATTTTAGTTTAACGCTTGGCTAAACCCGTATTAAAATGTGGATATTCAACTTAAACATTATGGCAACGTAACATAGCCTACCTTTACTGGAGTCAAGATAGGTCGTTAGTTAAGATTGATACAGGTGTTTTTATTAGGTGCGAAGGTGTGTTTTATTCATTTTCAAATCCTGTGTTCGCTATATGGTTCTCTAATCATTAGCTTCGTTAAAATAATAATTTGGTTGAGCTCAGGTCACCAAAACGAATGAATGGGATTGATTGATTTATTGAATAATTAAAAGCAGTCTCCGTGGAACATGTTGGATACTTTCGTCTGGACTGTAAAAAGGCCAGTGGTCATGAGTTTGTCATGGTGTGGTTCATGGACCACATGTTGTGGCGAACCGCCTGGAATTTTCCATGGACTGCCACAGTGCCCGACTTCAAGCTTGCAGAATGGCCCTGCAGATCAACGCTGTGGAAGATGACGTCAGCGGTCGGACGGCGCGGAAACCGAAGAAAGTGGTATGTGTTTAAGCGATGCCACGCCCTTTAAGCCCATCTTAGGGCTATCACTGAGCTTTCACCATCTTATGTTGCCCCACGTATAATTGGATGAGCAGCCCATCCGATGCCCTAAACATTGCATCAGTTGTCATGTAATCATCCGACTCTCGCTTGGCCAATTTCCCCAAAGGCTCAGTTTATCTAATGAGATGGGCTTGGCATCGCCCGCCTCGGAAACAATCATCTGGGGTGCCTGTTTAGGGTTGTCGGGAGACAATGTTGGCCCCATCTCTTATCCTCTCCTCTCCATTTCTCTCCTCTAATCCTCTCCTGTGCTCTACCCCCTTCTCCACCACCATGGCTGACTGCTGATACAAGCAGAAAATCCTGCTCACCTCACCATCTTTCTCTCCCTCCTTCTGGCTCACTGGTAACCCTCAGACAGGGCCGGAGAGAGAGAGAGAGAGAGAAAGAGAGAGAGAGAGAAGACAGTGTTTTTTGCCCCTCAACACCAGTGGGTATATTTACTAAAAGCTCCACAGCCACGAAATAAATGTTCAATCAAGGTGCCAGGGATCATCTAAGTAAAACAGAGATAGAGAGATGTAGGGGGAGATAAAGAGAAGAGGAAACAAATGGCAACACTGCATTGTATGGCTGCCATTTTGTGCTGGAAAAGGTTAGGCTTGAATCAGAACCTATTCATCTGCCGGCTCAGTGTGTCACTCCCCCCCAGTCGAGCCCCACTCCAGGCCTGCCATGTTTTCTCTTCTCTTCTGGGGAAGAATGATATACTGGCTAAATGAGCTTCTTTATCAATCCACGGGAGCAGAGGGGAGGGCGGCTGCCTGCTCAGCTTATGCCATCAATATCCTCTTATATAAATGTCATCTGTACCATTTTACTCATAGCCATTTCCCACAATACTGATTACATTATCCTATAATGGAGGGGAGTGAGTCCTGACTCACGCTCACTCTCTCTTTTTCCCCTTGCTTGCTCTCTCTCTCTTTCTCTCTCTCAGTTGCTTGCTCTCCCTCTCTTTCTGTCACCCCTCCTCCCTATGGTCTCTCTCCCCCTCTTTCATGCTCTCCATCTCCCTCTCTCTCTCTCTCTCTCTCTAACTCTCCCAACGGTAGTGTGTCAATAGCCTGCCTCCATGAAACAAGTCAATTTTCTGCTGGCTTGGCAGCAGAATAAATCTCGAAGCTATCCAGAGCAGCGGAGATATTTATGTTGAGATAGAAAGTGTGTGTGTGTGTGTGTGTTTCAAGGTGCTGGTGGGCTGTGTTGGTGTGCTGAGTGTTTGTGTCCTTGGCTGAATGGGAGTGATTTCTTGCTTGGGCTCCACTGAAGGGAGGGAAGAAGAGAGAGGAAGAAAGAGAGAAGGAAGGAGAGAGAGGCGAATGAATGGAACGAAGAGGGAAAAATACAAAAAATTAAGATGGACGGAATAAAAGAGAGAAAGATGAACAGAAAGAAAGAGAGAAGAGCGAGAGAGAGAGGGAGAGAGAGAGAGAAGAGAAGAGAAGAGAAAAGCCCCAGGGAAGCACAGGAATAGGGAGTTGTGTGTTGCTGTCAACCCCCCTCCCTCTTAAACTAGGGCCAGCAGTGATGATTTGATGTTGCATTTGTTTTATTGGCCAGGCTTTAAGTGGCAGTCAAAGACTTATGTCCAGATGGATGCGGCGCTAAAGCTTAAGGGCAGCCGACAGTCTTCTGGAGAGGGATTATTACGTTGGCCAAGTGAGACATTACCAGGAGTTGAGGTGTGAAAAGGCAGTAGAGACTAGTGGTATGTTGCGGAGGACTGTTCCGCCTGTGAGGGGCTTTAAAGAAGAAAAGCTCTCATAGACTTAAGGACAGTAAACACTCAAAACACATTCCCATGCTTCTCAGACATACCAGCTTGTTTGAAAGTGAGGTATGAAGAAATAGAACAGAATGAAATGATGGAATGGTTTCTAAAATGTCATTAAAATGTTATTGGTATAGTGTATGTTATAGGTATTAGTGTGATAATATTTGCATAATTGTTACAAGATCATTACATTATCTTTCATCTCATTCTGTATCCTTTTTGTCTAGGTAAAGCAGGCCAATGAATTTGACTTATGACTAACAAGCCATGGTTGGCCTAATGGTCTTGACACTGCTGCCATTCCTCTACCCACCACTGAGGGGCAGTAGAGATGAACATGCCCACAGCAACAAGACTATTCATTCAGTGGACTCTAGCAAACTAGCTGGGTCCCCAGTGTAATAAGTACTCTTAGGATGGGACTGTAGTCCGCAGGATGTGTATATCTCATTTAAATTTCAAAGGACAATAAATAAGATGAAATTGATGTACAAGATTAAACAGCCATAATAGTGCACTTGTAGCTGTAATAAATAAATAAATATATTATTTATAATTGAAACACACATTACAAACACATCTTCACCCTGTCTGTTTCACAAACTTTTGCTAAAATGAACACATATACAGTACATTACTCAACTCTTTATTGATAATGCTTGTCGTTGTTTACAGAAACAAAGAATAAAATGGGGGGCATTTTTGACAATCAGCACTACTAGCATTGTCTAATAGCAAAACTAACTTATTACTGTGGTATTGGCACTGACCTTTACTTTCAATTATACCTGGAGCAAAGGTTGCAACCCCTCACGCTTCTCTTCGCCTCTGTTTTCTACCATTCTCCAATTGATTGGGGGACAGAGGGACTGGCTGGCTAACATGAAATCAATTGCGGGGGCGATGGGATCTGGAGACGGCTGGTTTTTGCCTGGGCTCTGGTGGCGTGTGTGGCAGGTTAAACAGCTTAGAGCCAGTAGTGCCGTGATGGCTGAGGGCAACGTGACATTTCGAAAAGGGCTTGAGATGGACCAGCAGATGCCTGGTGCCTGTATTTGTGTGTGTGTGTGTGGGTCGGTATACAAGAGTGTTTGTGAATGTGCACATGTGCATGTACGTTTCTGTGGATGGGCATATGTTTTTGTGTGTGTGTGTGTGCCTGTGTGTGCGTACGTGCCAGCGTGTGTCTGTCTGTGTCTGTGTGCATTTGGATTTTAAGTTGAAATCAACTTAAAGACATTAATAGTCTCCACAAAGAATTGCAATTGTTGTGCCAAGGTACCCTGTTCTTTTAAATTGGTTGCTATATCTTTTGTTGCTAAGTTATCTGACAGAACGATAATAGGCCTGTTTCGGGGGTGGGGGTGGGGGGACAAATATCAGTTGTTTTGGTTTATAACCTTCAGGAAAAAATTTAACTCTTTTTTTTTTTTTAACATTTTCCCATTACTACAGTATTGCTTCTGGAAATCTTCTTTGATTGAGTTATAAACAATTCAGTGTCCCTGAACATTTTAAGGCCATTTAAGACAGTGCATCCCTTAGCGAAGAAGATTTCCTTTTAAAGCATCCGAACCTCCTTGATAGTCCTGGATCATAAAATGCTCGTATTTATTTATTTGCATAGCATACATAAGCATGCAAATACAGTGCATATTGCCTGCAGATGTACATTCAATTATGTCCTCACTCTAACTCATCAGCGGTGAATATCATTTAATCTAAATGACATGAGTGGCTGACAAATGGCAGGGGAGCTGAGATTTGTTAAGCTAAGAGATCGCTTCCTCTGCCGCGGGGATGTTAAAATTCATGACTGCTCAGATTTTTATTCATGGGGATCGGTCTTAATAAAGCCGTCAATCCAGGGCTAGACACACACAAGGGGTCAGCCCCCCCCCCCACCCCCACACACACACACCTCCCTAAACCTCCCCTTTCCCTCTCACACACACACACACACACCCCTCCCCGACCTCACACTGATGAGGGCTAATTCACATTTCCTCGGGACCTCCCCACAGAGGCCACCAATCACAAAGCACCCCACTTGACCTGTGGCCCTCCGCAGGAGGGGCCCCCATTGGCCGAGGCGCTGAAAAGAGGGAGCCCCAGTGACGGGGCTGCCCATCTCCATCACAATGGCGGCATATGTTTGTGTGTATTTCAGCGTATGGAGCTGGCAGACTCCAGGCTTGAGCCTTGTTGCCACAGAGGCCAGGTGCCACAGAGGGAGGCCCCCAGAGTGGGCAGCGGACGCGGCGTCCCATCAGGCCCGGAGAGATGGACGAGTCGGAGTGCCAGCATGCCTTCCACCTAGCCAGTGAATGAATGAAGAGTGAGTGAGTGAGTGAATGAATGAGTAAGAGAGTGAATGAATGGCCAATAAGCAGTAGTGTCAAACACTTGGAATAAAAGGCACACTGATGAGTGTAATCCCCCTCCTCTCCCCTCTAAATAGATTATTATTGTTCACATGGTTTCATCATAGCACCCTCCCAAACATAGTTTTATCTGCTCCTGATGGTGTACATCATTGCGTAAACTGTGTCATCTGGAAGGCTGTAACTAGTGCATGTACAACACTGTCATCTTCTTTCCAAATAACTTTAGGCCCTCTAACCTCTTACAAAAAACAAAACGAGAAAAAAAAAACAGTTAGACGACTCAACAGCGCATTCTTTTTATCGACAAGGATGTGTATTCCTTGTTATGCGTGTAATTCACAGTAATGCTGCAATGAAACTCGCATCAGCATTGTAGGGAAGCCATGAGTGACTACAGCCTGCGCCGCGTCTGTTTTATGGGTGACGGCAGAGAGAGAGAGAGAAAGAGAAAGAGAGAGAGAGAGAGAGTCTGCCTGGGCGAGGTCTTGCTTTGTGCCCGGTGATGCTCAGGCAATCATACAGCATGCTGATTAAACATTGATTTTTCTTCTCAGCACCCCCCACCTCCACTGATAAATAGCACATTAAAAAACAGCAGCCCACAAATAACAGCATTTGTTATTACTGACCGGCCACTGTTCGATTTTGGTGAGCGCTTCCACGGTTTGTATGTTTTGTTGTGTTGTTGTTATGTTCTTTTAAATCTCATTAAGTTTGCGGATCATGGCATTAATTCTGTGACTTCCGCCATCAGGTCTCTATAGACCAGAGGCTTATAGAGCACACAAACTCCTTGTTTCAATCTGTTGCTTAGAAAGGGAACACAAAGAGGTGTATTTTAAGCCAATTTCTCCTCCCCATCTTGACTCAGATGCCCCATGGTGATGTTCCCTTGGACGACATGGAAAGAGAGAGAGAAAGAGAGAGAGAAAGAAAGAGAGCAGAAGAGGAGAGGAGGGAGAGAATGGCTTACACTCGTCTAACATGGAGGAGTGGTGCACACAGACTCTCTCTCTATAATGGTAAGTGAGCTCCTCCTAATTACTATTCAATAAACTCCCGTTAAATTAACAGCTCAATAGGCAGCAACATCTGCTGCAAGTGTCAGGCCAGTGAATCGTACATCTTCCCAAGCCACTTGCCCTCTGTCTCTCTCTCTCTCTCTATTTCTTTCTTGCTCTGTCTTTCTCCCCCGAAGTTCTTTTTCTTCTCTCACTCAATCTTCCTTTCCCTCCTTCCCCTCCTCGTTTCTCTCATCCGCTCAGTCATCTCTCTATTTCTCTCTCCCCCTTCCTCCACTCTCACTCTCTCTTTCTCTCTCTCTGTCTCTCTGACTGGCTGGTTAATTGAAAGTGAGCATCAGACGTCTGGGTGACAGTCTGTTGTTGGACTGAGCAGGATTGGTCATGCAGACAAACTGCCCGATTCAGCTGCAGTGCCTCTCCTCTCCTCCCTCCTCTCTTCTCGTCTCATCCCCTCACTTTCTCTATCTTTTTCCTCCTTTCTCTTTCTCTTCTTTATCTCTTCTCCTCTCTTTTCTTATCTTCCATTCTTTTCTCTTGTCCTCTATTCTCCTCTCGCCTCTGCCCTTCTTTCCTCCACACACCTCCCTTTCTCTCATCTGCTCCTGTTTTGTCATTCCCTTTATTCCCCCCTCTCTCTCTCTCTCTCTCTCCTTCTCTCTTTTCTTTTTCTCCTCTTTCACCCCCCTTTAAGCGGATATCATGGCTGCCTGTCTCTAGAGCTCTGTGTCTCCCAGTCGTAGTTCAGGCAGGCGGGCGGGCGGCGGTGGTCACTGCTCTCGCTCTCCACTCACACAAAGGAGGAGGCAGCTGGCAGTGGAAATGCAGGGGAATCAGTCATCGGTAATGACTATATCATGTTAGTTAGAGTTGGCCCAAGGTGTGGGAGCCTGTTTATGTCGAGTGGGAGCGGACGTGTGTGTGTGTGTGTGTGTGTGTGTGTGTGTGTGTGTGTGTGTGTGTTAGTGAAGAGACAACACAATTATCCATGCTCAGGGGGCCCTTTCGCAGGGGCAGAGCCAAAGACAAAGGAGAAGTGGAGGGCTTTAGTGTGTGTGAATGTGTGCGTGTCTGTGTGTGTGTGTGTAAGTGTTCTTGTGTATGTGTATGCGAGTCTGTGTATGTCGTCAAAGACAATTTTTGTCTGTGTCTGTGGATGTTCATAGGCGGTTTGTGTGTATATCTGTGTGTGTAAAAGAGAGAGATGGCAAGTGTGTGTGTGTGTGTGTGTGTGTGTGTGTGTGTGTGTGTGTGTGTGCGTGTTTTTCTAAATGACATACCCAATTGCAAAGCTCAGTCCCCAACCCCCATCTCATCTGAGTCTCACCTGTTCCATGCCGCAGAGCACACAGCATTGATCCAGACATATCAGCCGCCTCACCATCCATCATAACAAGTGCTTTCCCCCCGCGTGTCTCAAGGTCCACTCGTCCTCCTTTCCGCTTTTAGCCACTCAGGTAAAAAACATTCATCAGGCCCCTTATCCCCCTCTCTTTCTCTCTCCCTTTCTCTCTCTCTCCCTCTCTGTTATTCATTCTCAATCTCTCTCGCTCTCTCTCTCTCTCTCTTGTTCTATACTGATACCTCACAGCTTAGCTTCTACCTGCCAGGCAGATTAGTCTGAGTGAGAGAGAGAGATGAGGGGGGGGAGAGAGGAAAAGAGGGAAAGAGAGAAAGAGAGAGGGATGAGCAAACAACCATTGACACAAAGGGGTCACTCCATAAATCTCTGCTAGATAGAGCGATTCCCGTTAGAGTGAGCGGTGGATTAGGCTTCTGCTCTGAAGGCAGCAGGGTCAGGAGAAGAGGAAGAGAGGGAGAAAAGAGTGATCGAGAGAGAGCAGGATGAAGGGAGCGAGATAGAATGAGGGAGGGAGGGAGAGAGAGAGGTGTTGTGCGAGAGGGGTGTGCAGGGAGAGTTGATTTGGGGAGGTTAAGCATGAGGGTTGGTCTTTAGGAGGCATTTGTTTCGCTCGGCGTGTCTCCACCGACTCTCCCGTTCCTCCGTCATCAGGACGTTTTTGTCCCCGGCCGTCCCCAGTGGTTTCATCAAGGGAAAAAAAAGCCGGCATTAATTAATCCTGTGAAAAGGTCAGGGCTAATTATAATGGTTGAGGAATGTCTCCTTTTCAGGTTACCCTCCCTCCCTCCCTCCTCCCCTCTCTATCCATCTCTCCCCCTCTCTCTCTCTATCTAGCTATCCGTTTTTTCTTCTGTTAGGAATGTTTCTGTTCCTCAGACCAGCCGACCACTTCATCCCTCTCTCACACACACACACACACACACACACACACACACACACACACACACAAACACAAACAATGTGAAATTTGAATTTAAGTGTATAAATTTCTTTAAGCACATTATCAGTATGCAGTCAATATCAGGTTTTTAGGCTCACTGCCCAAAGCTGAGAAATCAGGGCCCCAAAAATACACCTATTGTGAAACATATGGGACATGACAGCACACAGTATCCATACAATTAACAGAAGACTTCAACTGTCACGCTCCCATTACAACACATTCCATATTTACACTCCAAATGGCAGCTGTGTTGCCTCTCCTTTATGTCTGTGGCAAATTGCAAGCACTTAGAGCACATTGTGTTTTTTTTTTTTTTTTTTTTTCAACGCAAGGAAAAAGACTCAAGAAACTCTGTGTCACAAACAAAAAGAGGGGATTTGTTGTTTGTTGTTTGCATTGCTTGAATCCATTTCCGAAGTGTTGTGCAAATTAACCCAGGGGTAGAGCAGGTGAAGCATTCCGTGTTCGTTTGGGGGAGAGAGGGGCACCCGCAGTCGGGGAGGAATATTTCTGTCTCCTTGTCAGCAGGCTTTCATTACGAAAGCAGCATTCACACTCCACAGATTTGCTTGTAGGAGTATTAACTGAAAGCCCAAATTAGCTGTGATCACCAGATGCAGCAGAATATGAAGAATCTGTCAAGACGAGCTCTGAGCTTTAATTGTGTATTAAAGTGGTTACCCTGATATACACCAATATGGCCCCATCCTATTAGAGATGAAATTATATTAAAATGCAAAAATGAAATCCTTTTCAGTCAACATCTTGTTAACATCTTGTTGACTGCTAACTTGTTTTTTCATCCTCATGTATTACATTTAGTTGTCATTACTGCAGGTAAGGAGTTATTAAGGAGTTATTACTAAAACGTATTTAGCATTCTAAGACAATCAATCTCACAATCAATCAAACACAATTAAATATGAAGAACTACTTGATGGTATAGTATACATAGTTTTTGGAACTATGCCAATACTACTTATCTTTAGAGATAGTTAGACTTTTAAATGGGCTTCTGCTGTAATGAAATGCTCTTGAAGGCTGTTCTGTTTTGTTGATGTTTTTTGCCAACAAAGGTTGCTTTGCTGGCAATTTTGTTTTTGGTTTGTAAATAGGCTCAGTTGTTGATTGGCCATTGTGGGAAATCCCCTACCTATAGCACTAGGAATTTAACACCTCTCTTGTCTGAAATGACTAATTAAATTCCTTGTCCTCCTTGTCCTTACCTTCTCTGGTCCTCAACATACATTCATCTTGTGCTGCCCAGTCTGTGTTTCTGTGCCCCCTATAGCAGATCAGTCCTCACTCCTCCACTGATAGCTTCAGACAGGCGGCTGAGAGATAGGTCATCGTTGTCTCCTGTCTGCCCGAGGAGGCATCTCCATGCAGCTCTGAGAAGGAGCAGGAGCTGGAGTGGAGCCATGGCTGCTTACCCCAGGTGCAGACCTGACACACTTTGTCCTCGCGATCTCTTCTCTCCCTGGCAGGGGCATATTTCTCCCCCGTCAGCCCGGGGAAGTTTTTCGAAGGCGGCCGAGGCATTAGGAGCGGCGCTGTCAGATCACACAGGAGGGACGATAAGTGCCCCGGCCTGACACGCGGCCACTTGTTATCTCTGTGCTCTCCTTCAACTGTGCTAGCTTCCACTACTCACCCTGTGCCAAAATGGACACATTTGAGTTTGTTTTTAAAGTGTGTGTAGCACAATGGCAATGTTTTTAAATTGTCCTTTCTTAACAACGTATCTTTGTGGTTATGTGGGAAAGGCATGAAACAGTGCTTTGAACACAACTTTGATTTATACCCATGATACACTACTTTGTGCATCAGATGAGTTTGTCTCATGTGTTTCCGAGGGGACCAATTTTGCGTTGTGATCTCCCATCGTCTTTTAAAGAACGCTGACCGCTCGCCTCCCTGTCCACCCGTCTGCGCCTCAATTAAGCCTTAAATGTCACCGGCTCCGCGCCTCACTCGGGTTCTTTTCCGACTGGAACACCCGACCTCACCATTCCGCCACGTTTAACACGTGGAGGGGGGGGTGAGTTGTGGGTGGAGGGGTGCTGGTGGGTGTTGGGGTGGAGGGAGAGTGGATCATGCATCAATGCAGGATACATTCCTGCTCGTTCTGAACCAGCCCCCTACACCCCCAAAGCCTACACTCCTCCGGAGCTCCTCGACCTCCTACGCCCCCATGCACCCCCAACTCCAGCCCAGCCCTCCACCCTCCCTCGCTGGGACGCTGCTCACGCGCCCCCTTGATGCTGTGCTCAGGTTCCCGCTCAGCGCCGTCTCCTGTTTCGCTCCCTGGGTCCTGAGCCAACCCCTCAACTATTAGTCACACACGCACACACACACACACACACACACACCACCCCCACCCCCCAGCGGCCGACGTGAGAACCTCTGAGCTCAGCCACAGTCTCACCTGCCTCCATGCAGATCACAAACGCTTTCCACAGCCTCCATGTCCCCCTGCTACGGCCTCACACTCTGTGCCTCGCCTGTAATGGTGCTTTGAGGTGCCCACATGCAGAGGCTGATCTTCTAAAGCCTGGCACCAGCGCAGTTCCTAAGTGGGCAGGGAGAGTGAGATACTTCTGTCTGATGAATGAGTTTGGGAGTGCTTTGCTACTGATGCTGCTGATTTGAGAGACAAGGAGAGACATGTTGAGAGACATGGGACTTACAACATACTCACTTTTTGATTTAAACACACTTCAACGTATGACAGTGTATATGATACTAGTAATATCACAGCTATACTAGTAGTAATACCACCAGACCCGGCGGCAGACACAAATTCATGGACGGGCATTACACCTTTCCAGGGGGGGGGAACTTAAATTGATCACGGTAGTTATATGTGTGTTAGAACTGAGATGCGTGTGGGAAAAGCAGACGTGCTGTTGAGACTGGAGCTAGTCATATTCAAAATAATGCAAAAATAAATCCGCAGATAAAACCAAAATCCTTGTTCATTTGCTAACCACTTTCAGATAGAGTGTTAGGGAGTTAGCCCCGAAGTTACGGATAACTTCGGCCCTGGAGTGGTAACAAGCTCCCTGTTCTCCTAAAAAACTACTAGGCCTACTTCTACTAACGATATATAGTCTACCTGCGAGCCGATAAACCATATTTGTCATCGGATGACTCTCCATCTCCATTTAGGTGATAGACTTACCTAATGTTCCTTATAGATTAGCTACGGAATAATACAGATTTTACAAGTTTATTTTGCTACTTGCTAGATTGACAAATGTATAATATAGGCCTACATTTAATACGTGTTCAAAATCAATCTATGGGATTGGGGTTGGCTGGTGTAGCCAAGCTCGTCCAGGGCGGGCACAGATGACTTCCAGGGCGGGCCTGGCCTCCCAAAGCCCTCCCATGACGCCGGGACTGAATACCACAAGCAACAGACTATTTAGCAGGGGCAATAGATAAATTGTATGAATGTATGTAAATGTATGAATTAAGTTAAGATGGCCAATAGAAATGTACATCCCTACTTCAGGATTGTGATGTCAGGAGGGTGGCAAAAAAAGATATGCCATGAAATTTGAAACCTCCATTTTGAACTTTCCATAAACACAACCACTTGTGTTATGAGTTATTCTCGCTACAGGGCGCACCTTTTGACCATGGAGGGTGGGTCTCCCGTAAGACCAGCGCAAACCACAAACAAGCCTGTGACGCTCACTTTGCTTTGGAATAGACACGAGCTAGCCTGCTCCCTTGGCAGAGGAAAGCCTCGGAGCTATCCGATTAAACTTTGTGTCCTTTCCTCTTTGTTGAACGGTGATTTATATGGTGTTGACAAGACATTTACTGCAAATGCACCGCCATGCCAAATGTGAATTCATCTACGCTGGGATTCATTCCAAGTCACTGGATAGGGTGCAGCAAACATAAGGCCTAAACATTTGTACCCCCACACTCCCCTCCCTTTTTCAAAACAGAAAATCTTATAATAATACTTCGCTAACTGGTGTTGGTGAAGATGATTTAGTGGTGATGAATGGCAAGCCTTGTGAATGGGACCTACTTGATGCGAGAATGAGACCAAACGCAGATTTTTTTTCTTCAGTTCCCATATTCAGTCGCCCATAATGCTCTGTATTCTGGAGCAGCTGGCACAACCTGCGGTAGGCTAGCCTCGCATTCGCATCGAAAACGACCTTCACCGTTCCCTCTGCCAAATCATCCTCGCTCTGCCTGCGCCCGTTATGTGAGCTCCAGCATATTCCCCGGTCCTGGGGACGCCATTGCTTCCATAATTACAAACATCTGTGTGTAGGATTAGGCCGTCGTCATCTAGAGGCTAGTCAAAAACAAGAGTTCATTTAGTCGCGGGCATCTGTCCAAACGGCAGTGTGTTTCTCCGGGGCGGCGTGTAACAGGAGCAGTGTCGGGTTCCTCATGAATGGTAATGTGATGCAAAAAGGCAAATTGAACAGAAAATTCCATCGACCTTTCTGAGGCAGATGCCACCAACACTGGATCACCAAAGCCAACAAACTGGCCGTTTGACTGCACAAGTATAAATGGTGCCCATTTAGTCTTGCAAGTGCATGGATGAAATGCAGAAGCCCCAAAACCTGACCAATCATTGTCTACGCATGTTATGATAGAAAACATGGCTTAGTATTTGTCTGCATTGGGAATATGGCGCATGTTCCTATGTCAAAGGAGGTTATGTGATCCAAAGGTTTCTTGATGTATGCCAAGGTTTGCACCTGTGAAGTAAATTCCGGCAGACTTCCCATTCTGCCAGGGGTGTGTTGACATGCGTGGGCTTTGTGCCACTACGTGCATTTCATGTGGGTTTGTGGTTTTTGCTAACTGTGTCCCGTAAACATGCCCGCAGACGCTAATTTTTACACCTGACAGAGCTCACATTGATATGCATTGATTGTTATTGATAGTTATGTCCAGTTGGTGGTTAAATAGTAATTTGAAGAAGCATTTTGATTAAATGTAATAACGGCTGTTGAATGCAGTTTGCAACAATAACTGGTCTATGGTTGTTTTAGTTGCAAATGTATTATTCAGGAGCTTATAGGCCTATATTTCCCCAATTCTTCTTCTTCTTCTTATTATTATTAATAATAACAATATTATTATTAATATTATTATTTAATAATAATAATAACAATAATAATAATAATAACAATAATAATAATAATATTAATAATAATAACAATAACAATAACAATAATAATAATAATAATAATAAAGTAATATTACTACTAATAATAATAAAAAATAATCAAAATGTCAAAGATCAACCATCCTTGGTTGGATTTTTGGCTATTTTGCGCCAACTCCAGACTGTGTGGTTCCATGTTCTCAAAGTCCTCTTAATCAGCACTTCCCCCCCCCCTGAACAGTGTCTGATGCTCTTCCATGCCATGACACATGAGTTTTCTCGAAGCTAATCACTCTGCAAAGATTAAATGAAGACCTACGTGGACAAGAAAATGTGGCTCGATTTAGCGAGTATCCGATGGAGGCCCAGCATCAATCATCGCAGATGTTAGAGCGTGATTTAGGATCTCCAGGATGCTCTCGCCACCGAAAGCCAAACTTTCAGAGCTGATCCTGGCTTGCCTGTGAAATAAGATATCTCACGCTCGGAAGCAGAGAGTAAATTACGGAATAAAACTGTCCAGACAGACTTCCAGTGCGATAAAACTAATCTTTCCAAGTAACTAATCGTCGCAGGCTGTTCAGTGCTGAATATTCACTGCTACTCTTAAACTATACATGTCCCATCTGAAACCCATCTTACGCTGGGCATTTAATCAGAGTTCATAAAGTCAAGTTGAAAAAGCACGAACCTATTGTTTTTTTATAATGAAAAATGTGAAGTTAGCCCGGTGTGCTGTGCTTTAGTGAAGTTAAATTTGACTAACTAAATTATCTTTGATAACCTATGTGTAATTGATATTTTATTTTAGTCGATGACTTATTTAAACTATAACAATAGGTCAACATATCTAGTTTAATGTGGATCATAATGACATCGAGTATAGCCTATTGAAAGGCCCCTTTCAACCTAGAGAATCCACTATATGCACGAATTTCCACGTCTAGAAAATTAGAGGTTGCATTGATATGAATGAATATTGTCGCCAAGAAATGCTTGAGGAACATGAAATGTGATTGTTTGCAAATGCATTCATTTTATTCTTCCATCCTGCCAGGGCCGATAAACGCAGAAACAACTGAACACAGTGACAGCAAACACACACACACACACACACACACACACACACACACACACACACACACGCACATACACACACGCACACACACACACGCACACACACACACACATTTTTCTCATTCAATTTACAGGAGGTCATTCAGTCACACATTAATGTTTCATATTCTGTAAATACAAGTGTCTCTACTTTCTCAGATTAAAAAAGGCTAAAAAGGTGAATTCCGCTGTAATTATCCCGTTTCCCGTCTTCTTCTCAATAATAATAATAATAATAATAATAATAATAATAATAATAATAATAATAAATTAGCAATGACAATATCTAATATCATATGATAATATAATATAATATAATAAGGTATTTCTTCCAACAAAATTTCGTATTTTGCAAAATTGGCATCTTCCTCATTCCTTTCACAGCTCTGCAAGTCACGGAGCAATACGGGCCCGTAGATCACCCTGTATGTGCGATAAACGACCGCTCATCCGCTTTGCCTGCCAGTAAGCATGACTCGAGGCCATGCAGCCTGTTCGTCGAAGGCTTGCTTATCACCGAACATCTGACACATTACCGGGGAGCGCTCCGGATGCACATATGGATCTGCAAAGATTGTCACAGAAAGACGAACACTCCGCAGACAGTGCGCCAGTTGTGAAGCCATCATCTTAGATAGACTACACTAAGCCTGCAAGAAAAAAACAAAACACCCAAAGCCAACATTTGACAAAGAAAATTGTTTTCATTAACATGCATCCACGTCTACACCAATTAAAATGATGATCGTTACGTTATTAGCCTACATAGGCTATATCCTAACGAATTATAATGCTAGATATAATGACAATCATAGGCTAGCCCATGTTTTCCACGACAACAGACACAGCCTATACTGTTAGCACATACATTAAAGAAATCGGTTCATGCAGATGTTTGTCTAACGAAAGTAATAACCACGAAAATGCGTGCACAACCCATCGAAAGGACATGGAATATCTTACTGATGATGTAAGCTGGTCCTTTGCGTTTGAGTTATGGGTAGAGAGGATTTGGTGCAGCTAAAGGGAGATGATGCTCTCTCTGCCTCGCTCTTTCTTGTTCTCTGTCTCTATTTCTCAAACACACACACACACACACACACACACACACACACACACACACACGCCTCCCTCACTCACGCAGTCTCTCAGCCCATTGGTATTATCAGCTGTGATATACGGCCTGGTTTCACAATACCATCTTTAAAACACGGGGGCATTTCCACCAAAATGCCGTCTGAAAAGCCGTTGACAAGTTCTATTGAAAGTAAGTACGAATTCGCTTTTAGCCTTGTAAACAACCAGGGCTCGTCGATAGCTTCATAAACAAACACGCATTCCGTTTTAATTGCTGTAGGTCAATTTATCAGAAAAATAGTGAATAATATCAACACAAAAATGGACATGCGATTTATTTGCGCTAATTCGATGCAAACGGTTATTATTATTATTATTATTATTATTATTATTATTATTATTATTATCGTACCGAAATAAACACGGCATCGACAAATCATTAATTTAGAAGAAATAGCGAGAGCATTAAGTATTCTAATCGGGTTCGGCTCCTCCCCCCGGCCATGCCCTCTAATTACCGGTGCTCCTTCACCACTAAAGCCTGCATTGGACTGCAACATACTCAAAGAGTAAGGGAGAGTGAGTTAGGAGAGAGAGGGCGGAAAGTGCCACTGGATACAATTGATTATCTCCCAATCAACAATAACTTGTTAGTAGTGGTCGATTCCAGGCAGCTTTTTGAACCTGACCGTTTCAAGAAGCGGCATTCTGTCGGGCTGTTTGACGTTGTGGCCACACCGCTATACTCGGGGACCGTGGACTGGACCAGTGGCACTTTAACAGGACTTTTAGTCCCTCAACCCTGCGGCAAAAAGATGCTTCAGACTCGGTACCTGTAATCCCGGGATTTTTCAACATAATTTCTGTCACTTGTTCCTGCGATCATTGATATTTTCTACTAGTATCCACATTTTGATAGGGTATACTCCTAAAATTTGCAATCCATAATTGGTGTGTGTCGCGAGGTAATAACAAAATAATGACCTCCAAGGAAGACGCAAAAGGCGCCTCGGTGGAGGACCGAAGACGCAGTCCTCTGGATCACCTGCCTCCACCTGCCAACTCCAACAAGCCCCTTACGCCCTTCAGTATCGAAGACATCCTCAACAAACCCTCAGTGAAGCGAAGTTACACTATTTGCGGGACAGCGCATCTGATCTCGTCCGGGGAGAAGCATCCTTCGTCAGGTCATCCACTGTCCAATCGCGCACTTCTTACCCAAACCTCTCCTTTGTGCGCCTTGGAAGAACTAGCCAGCAAAACATTCAAAGGCCTGGAAGTGAGCGTTTTGCAAGCTGCAGAAGGTAAACACTCTCTCTCCAAAACAATTTCACTGTTACTTATGTTAAATAAACACCATCGTGTAATACTACTGGTAAATAGTCTGCGGCCTGCTAGGGCAGAAATAGTGATATATTTTGCCCCCAAATATTAACAAGGAAAGACAGTTTAAAAGTAGCCTTACCTATTCATTGCATACCATGAGACTTTATAATTTCATGGGGCCTTTAAGAAGGTGGAAAGATTGTGTGACAACAGGGAAAATAAAAGTATACATTTGTAAATATAATAATCCTTTACAGTTTTCCTAAATATGTATCTGCAATTAGTCTGCTTCATGCGTTTTAAAAAAAATATATTATTATAATTTATTTTACAACAATTTTAGGCCTATTAATACAAACAATCTCCCGTTTATATTAGGCTACTGTCAATACTATTATTATTGTCAGACTTAGAATTATCATTAGACTCTGTTTTTGCCTGTCAATGGAGTGCTATATTTTTGTATGGGCTACAATACTGTAGGCTATATGTAATGTAGTGGGTATCACTGTCCTTATGAGAGATATTTTCTATCTAAAGGTTGGTTCAGCATAATTATTTAGGAAAAAATAAAATGTTGCTAACTATTTTTCTCTTTCTAGGTAGGGACGGTATGACACTGTTCGGGTCGCGGAATACTCCCAAAAAGCGAAGGAAGTCCCGAACGGCCTTCACCAACCACCAGATCTATGAGCTGGAGAAGCGCTTCCTTTACCAGAAATACCTGTCCCCCGCCGACAGGGATCAAATCGCCCAGCAACTGGGTCTGACAAACGCCCAGGTCATCACCTGGTTTCAGAACCGCCGAGCAAAGCTCAAGCGAGACCTGGAGGAGATGAAAGCGGACGTGGAGTCAGCCAAAGCCACGGGTACGGTTCCTTTTGAAAAAATGGCTAAACTAGCAGACCTTGAAAAGTGCGCCAACGGGACTTTAGGACATCCTATGCCCGAGTCTCCCACGCTCTCCAGCCACGAGAGCTCAAACAAACTGCAAATGTCGCCGTCGTCACCGTTGACAGACCACACAACGAGTAAGGAGTGCTCGGAAGACGAGGATGAGGAGATTGAGGTGGACGACTGAACCTCTAGAACAGTACCAGCACATATATCACGGTTTCTGATAGCGCTAAAAGTGCCATTAACGCACCAAATGTATTTATGTGACTTTTATATAAACGAAAATATTCAAACCAAGCATGGACAGTCTCCACAAAATCTATTTATGCAGCGACAGCTATATGAGTAACCTATTCGTTCTTTTATTTAATCACCTGCGAGAAAGCAATAAGAGGTTCCCTCACACCTAACATATAAATAGAAAAGACCCTGCAGGACTGGAATGTGTGTGTATGGGTGCGTGTGTGTGTGCAATCAAACTTGCTAGTCCTCAGAAGCTACTTCTAGATCACGGTCTCTCTCTCTCCCACTCCCTCCCTCTCTCTCTCACACACACACACACACACACACACACACACACACACACACACACACACACACCATGCAAGCACGATTGCTATACAGTGTTTTAAAATAATTTAAATGCATGCTTTAATTTTACTTTATAAAATGAATTTATTTTATTTTACAATGATTGCTAATCTGTGATAAATATCCCCAAAACATTGATACAGAATTGCACACATCCAAGGTTTCTGTGTGTGCATCCGTGTTAAGCATATAGCTACGTATTGGGAGCGTTTGATAAAAGAGTGTACAAACATTTGATATAGTAACGGTCAAGACTATACGATTCTCCTGGTCGAATCTAGTAGTCACATTTTAATATCCTATATTTCTAATGGTTTGTATGCCTGTAGCCTAAGTGCCTTTCTTCGCCAGGACACCATTTAAAAGACCATGTACAAAGTGTAATGTATCCAAAAAGAAAATAAAAAAAATCACTTTCTCAATATCTCTCATTTTTATTGTTGTAACAAACGCTAATCGATCAATATTGTGGTGTTTTCTTTTAGGCTTCATTTAAGAGACGATATTCTGCGGATTTGTTGAAACAACGGAGGAATGCTCGCATGTAATGGGATTGATAGCAAACTGTGCCCAGTTTAAAACAAGAACCCCCCATTCTCTTTTTAACCTCCATAGTGTCTGCTGTGGTGTATGATAAAATCTATTTACTGCCTTTCCAGTCCGGCATCGTTTCTCCTTTTCACATTCAAAAAACCGTAACCTGCTTTTTTGACCCTGCGACGTGTGTTTTCTATATCATCAATAGAATTTATGTGAGAAACACAAATCTGGAGTGGAGAATGGGCACATAAAGGAGTCTTCAAAATGCCCAGTTTTTGGACCAGTTTCTCTTCGCCCGTGTGATCTTTTTTTCCCCGAAAAGAGACGAGGCAGTCATTTTTAGCGCAAGGCGTGAAAACCGGGGACAAATGAGTTCTCGCTGATGTGACAAGCGACAATGGAGCATGCTCTGCCTCCTGCGGCTCTCAATACGGAGACAAGCGTGTCCCGCCGCACAAAAAGGACACAAACGTTTGGAGGCCATATGGTTTTTGAATTTTCCTCACAATTTTTAGACAATTTGATGGATTGAGTTAACCCTCCCTTTAGACTGTTAAGCTCCGTTTTCACAAAGGCAATAATGCATACATAGGCCCTCGTCTCATGAGGGCATCTGGGTCCATTAATGTCGAGTCTTTTCTTCGCTTTTTGCTCGGCTGTTTTAAACAAGTCTATGAATTACAATGAAAGCCAGTCGGTTTGTAAAGGGGCTGGCTTCTCTTTTTTGTGTTTGTGTAAGGGGCTTGAAATAATAAGGTTGCCTTTTGGCAACAGATTTTTTAGCAGTTCATTTTGTGGCCAGGGTATTTTTCATGCTAAGCAGGAGAGTCAAATAGGCCTAATGTTAAGATGGTGACGTTTGAAAGAATGCGATTTAGTAAAACTCCTTTCTCCCTTTCTACTTCCCCTCCCAACAGCCTTTGTGTGGGAGCACTTAACGATGCCAAAACACATGATGTTACAGAAAAATGCTTTGGGAAAAGAAAGTGTTGACTGTTCTGCTGAAAAGACAAGGCTGTCTTGTTAGAGGGGAGTAGCCTACTGTATTTAACCACGCAACTATTTACGGAAATTTAAATTGAGAGATTTATTATCACCCTCACACTGCGGTTACTATTAAGACTATGGGCTATTATACTACTAGTATTTATTATTGCAGTACATTGTCGTTAACTTTCAAAACTATAGGAGATAGTTTTCCCTCAGAAATGCAAATAGTAGGGTAGGTTAGTCCAATACAGTCTGTCTGATATTTCCAAGTTGCTTATCCCTTAAGGCAGTATAGGCTAAACCTTGAGCAGAGTTATCATAATAAAAAAATAAAAAATATATATTTAAGGCATGGTTGTTCTATTAAGGTAAAATACAGTATAGGGTGAAACAGCATCAAGAGTAATATCACTACCTCGTAGAGTTGTTGTCCTGCAGGCACAAAGTCTGCTTACCAGTCTAAGAGCTAGGGCGAAGATGGTTTTTGAAATCATCACCATGTTTTGCTGTGACTTTAGCTATTTTTGCTCCTGAATGCTTATAGCCTAAATCATAGCATTACAGAGGATGAATGGTGAAAACGAAACGCTTATAGGAGCTATGAATAACTTGCGGTGGAGCAGTGCGAACCAGATTTAATCAAGGGATCACAGCAATATGTGGACAATGTGAAGTTTGTCACGCTATTAACAAGCAGACGCTCACGTCACGTCATTTAAGTCGAACATAGCAGAGGCCTGGCTTGGCTAAACTCCTTGTTGTGAATATTGTGCTGCAAACTGCGCTGAATATTGGAACTTTGTACATGCAGAATAGCAGGCCTTCAGCGCAAATTAGAGACATCAATGGGTTACTGCTATCAAAGCATTGCTGTGCACACCTAAGTTAGTGATGGTTTCCATTGGCAATGTTCCAGAGCGGTAGAGTGTTTTAATTACGGTGCATACCGACGCGGATAATATATATTTTGATATCTTAATTTACCAGCTAGGCGTGGGTTTATGCTATTCCACTCAGAAGGCGTTACGCAGACAAGAACTAGCCACTGGCCAGATTCACTATAATTCCCAAACCAAAAAAAAGAAAAAACGCAAAGCAACGGAGAATTCAAAGTGCACAAATTATATCAGCGGAGAGCTGGCTTGTGCATGGGTCTCACTTCCTTATTTTATGAGGTGTTGTCAAACGTGGCAAAGATAAGTAATACTACAATCCGAAAGAGCACCACGTGGTAATTAATCCCAAAGTCTTAAGTGTATTTCAGCACGAGAGAGAGAGGAAAAAAATCACTAATTCAATCGTCCGGAAAATTGAAGTTTGATGCATGAGTCCCTGCTGAAACAATGGGGTTCACCCCCCACCTCCCGTCTCTCTCTCTCTCTCTCTCTCTCTCTCTCTCCACCATAGAGAAACCTTAGTTTTTCTATTTTGCATTTTTCAGTCAAGTTTAACTAACCAGTTCCAGGATCTTTAGGCTATTTTTTATGGAATCCAACATACATTTTTTTATTATTATATCTATACATTTTGGTTCAGATCTAGTGTTTTATAAGCCCATTTTTGTTGCTAAAATACAACTTCATTAACGAAAGATCCTCTAACAGGGCACTCAGAAATACAGTAGGCCTACATGTTTAATACTAGAAGAACAATATCAGATGACACGTTTTATTACGCAAAAGGTAAATCATGTCTCTAAGCAAAATAGATTTATGAACAGTGTTATAAAAAGCTGCCATGTCCTTCATGGGGAGTAATAACGTCAGTTATAACAGTGATTGTGATCAGCTGTGTGTTTATTACAGTTGGATAAATAATCCAGCCACTGTATCTTCGGTGCAAAAGCCATGCTCTTAAAAAAAAGAAGAAAAATCGAATTGGACCGAGACGACATGTCACAACAGTGTATGATTTGAGGTGAAAAATTAACTAGATTAACCTAAGGGGAAGGCTTGATTGATCACTAAATAGGGCGGACGTGAAAGTTTTCATTATAACATTCCTCTGGAAGCCCTTAATACTTCAAACTTCAATTTTACGGGCGATTGAACTAAGCATGTCCCTGACAAAATTGATATATGTATTAATTTTCTTTAACTGTTGATTAATTACTCTCCACTGAAAGAATTATACGAGACTCTTCGCCTCGAATTTGCATATTAATCAAATTCTAGTTGATAATTCAAACGGAAAAATGGATTTAGGGGAAGTGAGGAGCATAACTCGAAAAAATATACCTAAGCCAGATATTTTCTCCCCTCCCTAGCTGCTAAGCTGCATGTCTAGTGTATTAAAGTCAAAGATGCAGAACGAGTTCGCCTGGCTATTTGGTGAAAACAGAAATTGCCTGTCCAGTTTTATGACGTGTTCATGCTGAGCAGGCAGATCTTAATGTGTCCTGTCAAAATGTCTGAGATTTAAAGAGGAAAGAGGCTTATTCAACAAACACACTTCTGCTGCACCCACACACACACACACACACACACTGTGTGTGTGTGTGTGTGTGTGTGTGTGTGTGTGAGTGAGTGAATGAGTGAGTGAGTGAAAGAAACAGAGAAACAGAGAGTGTGAGTTTGTGAAAGAGAGAGAGACTGTTGAGGAGGTACTTGATGCTACACAAGCTATTAAACTATAATTGAAATATCCTTCCACTTTTGACAAGGCGTCAGATATGTTAATGTCTCAGCAGATTATTTTGTAAATGTTCTTTACCTATATTTCTATTCTATATATCAATACATTAACATTAATTAAATATTTATTCTACAGCTGCATGTAATCACTATGTTGATCAACAGAAAACCCCCTAGTTATTCTCATTACTATTCTTCCTATTGTGTTTTCCTTCCTTCCAGCTATGCTTATTTACACTAAAATATGAATCATTATTATTATTATTATTATTATTAGAAACACTTAGCTGTGGTCAATAGTTGCACAATAGATGTCTGTCACCCTAGATTGTATGACGGTACATTCACCCAATGCCTATCTTCTGTGTCCACCAGTTTTGGATATAATTAAGGTAACATTATAACGCTCATAGTTGAAAGCATGAAATATGACTGCATGTAGAGAAGAAGTAAAACTGAGTGCAATGTCATTCCACGATGATCAAGCCTGTTTTTAAGAACGCATTTTACAATTACATTATGTGCTTTTTTTTTATTATATTCCACAGAATATATGGAAAGAACCAATTTTAAATTTCCAAATGCTGAAACAGGTCTAATATAGATACTATATGCTAAAAAGCGAGAGAGGGAGAAAGAAAGAAAGAAAGAAAGAAAGAAAGAGAGAGAGAGAGAGATAGAGAGAGAATCAATGGATGTTGAGTAGTTTAGGGCAGAATTGTTATTATTTATTTTTATAATATATTTTGAAATCATTGAAACAAATAATTATAATTCATCATGTTAGTCATCACATATATTGAATAACAAACTATACCATCACCACCAATAATAATAATAAAAATGATAATCATAATAGTAACAATGACAACAATAATAATAATAATGGTAATAATAATAATAATAATAATAATAATAATAATAATAATAACCTTCATTCTGTTTCCTTTCTATTTTTTTCTTCACCATTTGTCTCTTTCCATATCTTACACACACACACAAGTTTGTCACATAATAAGTTCCAGTCCACTCTAGCTCCCCCCAAAGACATCAATCACTATTCCTAAATGACTGCTGACATGCCCAGACCGTCTCACACTGAGTCCTATCACTCTCATTGTCTCCCTGCTCTGTCTCGGCCCTGCTAAGCACTCTGCACAGTGCAGCAGCAGCACTAGTGGTGACGGCAGCAGCGCTCTCCAAAGCTGTGGGCAGTCTGTGGCGCTCGTGTCCACCGCAGGGTGAGCTCAGCTGGCGCTCTCGGCCAGAGTAGCACATGGACACACAGCGGTCCCCTCGGACAGAGATGGATGTGCAGCGGGCTGCACATGCACGCGGGGAGCCCATCGGGAAGCCTCCCCCGAGTTGGATGTCTATGCAGGATGTGTTGTGCAATCTTGTGCAAGTGTGTGTGTGTGTGTGTGTGTGTGTGTGTGAGAATGTGTGGGTGCAGGATTACACACACTTTACAGTCCCCTAAAGTAAATGTTTGGGAAACTATTAGGAGAGATGGAGTGGAGCAAGCCCTTGCCTATTGCTCGAGATGGGGAACTGTGAGCCTGGTTCATGCTTCAAGCTACAGGCATTCAGCTATGTGCCACTGGATCTATAACCTCTTCTCTCACCCTCTGATATGGGTTTCACCATGTATGCCTATTATATTACTGAAACATAACAGTGATATGGAATGTTTTTTTGAAGTTATTCAATATGTGTCTTTTTCCATTTTTGTGTAAAATGGATTTTCTCCTAACTATATTATATGATGCATATACTGTATTAATATAGCATTAAAGTGCCATGACGTTCTTGAGATGAAAAGATTGAAAATTAAACTAGAATTGAAATAATACTGAATGAAGGGGGGAAAAAATCTCCTGTACTATGTCACACAAGTCTTGAAAAATCCATAAAATCATAATTTATCACTAATTACGGTTAATGACGGAACGGGGCCAGATCATTAGCACAGTAAAATATCACACAGAAGTGCTATTGTCATCGTCATCTCTGTGTGTGGCTTCACCGTCATTCTTTTTACAAGCCTCTCTCATGTGTCAAGAAATCTTAGCCACTTAGGAGGGGCACTTCTCCAAGCCATGTGGGTTAACTGGGGAGGCCACACAGCAATCCTGCCATCTTGTGGACAACACAGAGGAATACATCGACATATAAGGAATTTTCCTGTCTGTTTGGGGGCTTCCATTGTAAAATGCTGCCATCTAGTGGGTACTAGTACAACTCACTGAGTCTGCTCAATGGAAGGGTGTGTTACCTGCACTTCTGCTTTACAATTGTAAAACGTGCAACATAGATGGTTCTCTCTCCAGAAAAAAGCAGGTATTGCTTCCAAGCTACAGGTTAATAGGAAAAATGCTGGGAACTCAAGACATCCAACACAAGCCTGCTCTCTTGTAGGTGGTCTGGCAAATAGACTTCAGTAAGGGCAGAGACAGATACGGCTATGCGAGCCAGAACATTAAAAAAACCCAAAGAAACATTAGAGAAAGATGATCAATAACTAATCTGCCAACATTGTCAATTATGTGCCCTCAGGCAGTGACCTAGGGGCAGACCACAGGTTTCCCCATAAACACTGTAACCCTAAGGTAAGTGGTTTGTTGAATCCCTTTCAAATTTGAAGTGTTTAAGCATTGTGACTTAATGGGATTTTTTTTAACCTGGGACCTATTTTTAGATAAGTTTGCGTATTCTTGCTTTCAGTATTGATTAGAACTAGTTGTGGTGGCCGTAGGCCTACGATGCAATCCTGTTGTGGCATGAGTAAAATCAGAGTCTTGAATAAAATCAGAGTTTTGCACCAATGGCAAGGCTCAACATGTCATTACAACATCCACAGGATCCCTCTGAAGATATGCACATGTCCACAATTGTTTGTGGTTTATTGTCTTCTTCCCATTTGTGGTGTTGCTTCTGAGAAAGTCCCTACTGGTCAATTGCCAAAGATGTTTTTCTTTGTTGTTTAGGCCTAGGGGCCCTAATTTAAGTGCTGGACAAAGTCAGTCTATGAGCAAAGTTCTCGTGCATGAACTAACGACATCATATGGCGTTAGACAGCTTTTTTTTTATAGGTAACCAGAGTTCTCGTTAACTTTTAAGCAGTAATCCATGATTTATTAAGGTATGATAGTCACATGGAAGTCAAACACCCTAGTCGTTCTTCAACATGGGAAAGAAAAGATAGACCATTCAAATAAGGGGAAAGTGTATCAACCTCAGTAAGTCGGGAAATGGCTTTGAAAAACAGGTACAGACTAAAGTAGCATCAAGGGGTTACCAAATCTAAAAAAAAACCCATCAGAGATGCCTTCATGGTAGCAGATTATTTAAAAGTCATGCCAGGAAAAAAGCCTTTCTTGTCATTTAACTATAAAACCAATAGGGGGCGATACGATTACTTTATCTCCCTTTATCACTATGCAGAGGTAGGCTATGTTTTTATAAGCAACTTATTTTAGTATGATCTACACATTCATTGTGATGCTATATGGGCTTCATCTGAATGAAAGACGCAGACTTGTTACATGCTAATATGTCACGTGGAAGGCTTTTGCATGCTTTGTGGATGGTTGGGTTGCTAGACTTAAACAAGGACTTTGTAAATTAATGATGTGTAAAACATGGTGTTTGCTTTTGCTTGAAGTTTAGCTTAAGGTACTGTATGTTAAGGCATTTGTGTTAGCCATCATTGGCTTTGGTGCTATCAGAGCAAATGTTAGATGATGTGCAGTGATGCTTCTGCAACATGTAACGTCGGAACACTGGAGGGCAGATATTTGAATAAACAGCTGGGGATTTAGGTGGCACCAAAATGAGGCAAAGATATCTGTTGTCATTTAATTTAGTTACCACCATTCATGTCGTCACCAGTGTCATATCAGAGCCGGGCTACAGCTCCCCACCCATTTTTGCAAAACATGTTGATTTTGTTTGGAAAACATATTGAGTTTTATTCAGAAAACCACACAACCACACATGCAGTTCACACACACATGCAGTATATACACACAAACACAAAACTTCAGACAGACACATACACACACTGTGGTTACTCAGGACAGGTGACCCCTGCTCTGGTCTTATCAGACAGAGGTGAGCTCCTGGGAAAGTGCTGTGCTCCACCCCGAGGCAAACATAGCAGCCTGTGCACTGTCTCAACCTGCTGCACTCACACAGACAGCTAGAGAGAGAGAGAGAGAGAGAGAGCGAGAGAGAGAAAGATTTAGGTATAGATAAATGAACCAAGAGGTGGGGTCATTTAAAGGTTGTATCAGCGATGGTGGGATAACGTCACTTCTGTTGACGTTCAAACAAAACAGAGAGCTAGCTCCCTAACCCTAACTCCCTCCCCCTCCCTCCCATGCAATTGAAATTCTTCTGAACGTGCATCTCGTCGGTTATTGGTTGGAACACTTTATTTTGCCTTTGAGTGGTTGGCAACACTTGTTGGTAGCAATTGTTTTTGTGTACAGATCTCAGAGCCTAGGCTGCCTTCAGAGACGTGGTTTTTTGACAACCTTAGCGGGCAGCTAGCGGATCGTTAGGAAAGATTAGATGAATGACCATTTATGTTTAGGCCTTTTTTAGGCCTGCAATCGCTGATACAACCTTTAATACCAACTTCTTTTTGTTCTGCAGGCTACACTATGTAAAACTTTCAAAACTGCCATACATCCAGATACTGACAGTGGCCACATATTTAAAATGTTTCACACCAACCTTATAAGTGAATGTGTGATTGTGTGCTTTTCTAAATCCTCTGCCATGATCTCTTCAGGAGGTGCAAACCCAACTCAGGGGGCACTACAGAGTCTCATGTAAGAAGTCCTTTATGCACGCTAAGCACTATCAGTGTGTTTTGTCCATCATCCAAAACACGGAAAGTAGTGCAACAAACAGGTTGGCTTCTTTTTAAACTGAACCGAATGTTTTCCTTGTGTGCTATACATGTACACAATAAATGACCTCGGCTGAGGAAACTCCGTCTCGTCCATGAATTCTGTACGCATCTGGACACAAGCATGTCTTTAAGGCACGGGCTTCAAATTTAGTATGAATGTTTTTTGTATACTAGGATAAACTGATTTGATTTTGAAGGTCAAATGCCAAAGTTCAAGGTCATGGTGACCATGTACAATCATGACTTGACTGGTGACATGGTGATCATGTATGTCCTATTATCATGAATACAATAACTCAAGTGCAAAAAAGCAGAAAAGTGCAATGTGATAGTATAGGCAGGTGGTGCATAAACAGTATAAGATATAGGCCTATAGTGCAGTGTAGGCTAGACAATAGTATACAGTTAAGAAGGTGGAATGGTTTACAGTGATATAAATTAACTATAAATGTGTGCAGTGTATACAGTAACCTTATAAGAGCAGAATAGATATGGATATGCAATATGAACAATGTATGAACAACATCACCACAAGGCGAGCAGAAGCTAAACACTATGGATGTTATGTAAAGTTACATGAGAAGCCGAGGAGAGTGAGGAAAGAGTTATCCTTGACCATGGATACCTCTCAACTGTCCCGCTAGATGCACCAGGCAAGTGGCATGCGGTAGTCCGTTTGATTTTTGCTTTAGCATTTTGGTAGCAACGATATTTTTTATTTTTACGATAAGACAATAGTTCATGACAATAGACAGAATAATAAATACATTTTGGGCTCTATTTTGGGATCTCAAACGCATGGTCACTGGCGAATAGCTTGTCCAGCCCACATTGGGGGTGGTTTTGTTATCAAACGTTATCAAACGTCAGGCGCCTGGCGCAAAAAGGTGGTCTTGCGTTTCTTAATCAGTCATGGGCGTGTTTTGGGTGTAACATCCTTTAAACCATTGAGAGTGACATCTGTAATTCCCTTTAACAGCAAGCAGCGCGACTTCAAATAGCACATTGGTATTTTGATAGTCACCTGCGCATTTGAAGGAATCTGCTTACACCCAAGACCGTATGAAACAGGTATTCCACTAAACCATACTTTACTAAAAAAGTATAGCCTACATGCATCTGCACTCGTCTATTATTTTAACTCATTGGTAAAGTGAAACTAACTTCACAGTGGTGTCATAGTCAACGACAAAACATTTATACACAGTTAATAACTTATGACTGACAATGGGGGACTGACAATGAGTTACCATCGAAAACATAGCCTGAAAAAAGCAACACTTACCCCAATAATGTTCGAATGACTGAATAAAAAAACTTAAGGACATTTATCCTGCAGAAGAGTTGCTGCTACATCTCGTGACAGTGCGTCTTCAGCTGTGCTTCATATGTGCCTCTTGCTATAGACCACGTGTTTCTTGGTCAGTGGCGTAATGCTTTTTAGATAGTGTATGATAGTGATTTTTAGATAATGCGCTAGAGCCCACCTTAGGTCGTTATTTGCCACACCCCAGAGCGCATTGCTCAATAAAAGAGACGGGCATGGCGAAAAACTCGAGTGTACAATAGGAATACGCTTTGCGTCGTGATGAGAGTACGCTTTGCGCAGCCATAGTAGAGCCCTTTAACTCACTACACCGAATGCCTAGGTTTTCTGTGCCCGTTGTTTCGTTCACACCTTATTGAACCATAGCCATATTTGCAAAAACCCCATTCATTTTCCCATAGATATTTTGTCTAACGAACCATAAGTGCTAAAATACTACAAGATTCCGGATTCCTGAACGAATTTGATGTTGGTGGTCAAAGGTCAAAGGTCAATGCCACTGTGACCATGAAAGCTTCATTCTTGTGAATGCTACATCTTCAGAATGCCTTGGGACACATGCTTAAACAATAATGTTTACTTGGACTTTAAAAGGACAATTCCGGCACAAAATGAACCTAGGCAGTGCTCGAATTACGGGGGAGCCAGAGGGAGCCGAGCGAGGACTGGCTCCCATGAAAGCAACAAAGTCAAACATCTGAGGGGGTCTCTCATATCTGAAGGTGTCTGGCATTGTAATTTAATCTTAAACAACCGCTCATTATCCATCCCTGTGCGATCTCTTACCATTACATACGTGAAATATCTACTACGGGAAGTAGACCTACCCTACGCTCTTGAAAGCAGCCTGACTGCACTTCACCACCACACCACTAGACTAGCAAACCGTATACGATCGATTTGACAGCACTCGCAAGTCTGAAGAAGTTATCCTGCTTTGATGCGAGTGTTTTGTCTATTTACATAGGCGTTCATTGGGCTAGCCTACATGGTTTGATACGTGCTGAAAAGTCCTGTTTGCGGTTGAACTTGCGCCTCTATGTTGATTAACAAAGCCATAAATTATGGCCCATAATGCAGCTTACTTCAATGATTCTGTGAACTGATCTGTAGCTATCCTCTGTCATTCAGAGCTCCGGAAAGTTCCCAGATATTTTGAAACACCTGTTAGCAATCTCTGATGGCGGAATAGCCTATTCAATGGCTACCCGACATCATCTCTGTGCAAATTCCAAAATTGTTCGTCGATTTATTTCCACGGTTCAACACACAAGACGACTGAATATGGAAGCATATGAGTAGCTTTATTCAAATGAAAATGCAATCTGCAATATGCAATTCAAAAAGACATTACATTATGCAATTGACAATTCATTATTCAATTTAATATTGCAATTTACAATAATATCCAACAAATTGTATTTTAATCTGCAAAGTGACAATGAAATCCTAAAATCAATTCCAATAATTTTGGTTAAAAAATAGAATAAACATGGATTGAATTGCATTCCATTTTGCCATGGTACTTCAGTCTCAAAATTCAAATGGCAATTCATTTTGCATTTCAATTTTCAATATTCAGTTTCATCATTTAACTGTCAATTCGTTTTGCAATTTAATATTTAAAGTGCAATGTAGGATTGCATTTTAAAAACATATTTGGCAAAACTGTCAATGCCAGCCTGAAAAGATTTTGGATTATTTTGGGCAAAACGTTTTGCCATCGTTTTGAGGCATTTTATTCAAATGGAAAATAAATAGCGCCCCCGTGATTGCATTGCACTTTGGTCACGTTCTTTGTGTTGCAAAATTCAAATGGCCATTCAATCTGCCAAACGCATTGCAATCTGTCAAGTCACTCATCAAGGCGGGAACTAGGCTACGTCACTTCCGTGTTTACGTCTTCTTACCCAGTTAGTGTTTGCAATGCTATTTACTAATGCTATCTAACTAATGCATCTACTAATGCTATTAGTGTAATATACTATTATACCACATGCATTATTGTGTTTGACACTGAGGATAGCCTATCTGAGACGGTGGTCTGGTTCAAATGAGTTACGTTGTGAAATTGAGAATGCCACTCAGAGTAATCCTTTAGTCTGTATCTTTGAATTGGGAAATTGAAATTAAATATGGACTATTACAATCAATAATATGTTGAAATTAATTAAAAGGAATCAATTTCTATGAAAAATCTCTGTCTATTGTGTGCGTGTGTCTAGGCCTATCGTGTGCATATCCTGCGCAAAAGCGCCACTCGCGCCTAGGCTATTTTATTGTATCGCCTTGTTAGCCTACAGTATGCGCGGGGTGTGGTAACTTTTTATGAGATAGAGAGACCCCCTTAAAGACAAAAAGATAATTCGGGCCCTGAACCTAGGGGTTAATAACACATGTGTACCGAGTTCGACCGTTCGCCGGGATTTGTTTTCATGCTAGTCAAATGTGACCAGTTTTATTGCAAACCGCTAATTAGCTTTTAACGCTAGCCTTCAGTGCACACGTACAGTGAAAAGAAATCGCTATTTCTATACCACTAACAAGGCTCAAAATAGCACCACACTTACACAATAGCATAATGAGGGTCTCTACATGTAAACCGAAGCATTGAGAACTTTGTAAGTGTTTCTTTATTAAAAAGAAACACATTACCGTTCACGTCTGGTTCACATATACAGGCAGGCAATGTGAACTAAAATCAAATGTAATTTGCTCAAGGCCTATCAGAAATAAAAGCTCCAATCAACATGACTTGTCTAGTGTACTTACTTAGTGGATAACTGTCCATCTGGTCCCTCCAATTTCTTTTCGGGACATGGAAAAAAGTTTCAACTACAGCCCTGTTTATCAATGAGGGGAAATCTTCAGACTCTGCGTCTTTTGGGTGTCGCGACGCAACAGGTCCCACTCCATGCAACACAGGCACTCCTCTTCGGTGGCCATAGCTTCACAATGTCTGCAGGTACACCACCAGTTTCTAAAAGTCCGAGGCTGTATTGCGGCATTGACTACAGGTAGCTCTGTCTCTCGTAGCCCTTTCACGGAGCTCCCGCAACTCTCCGTCGGTATATTCCAGCTCGAAAAGATAAGGACATCCATCCAACCGAAAGGGTTCATCCCCATGTCTTCAAATTCGTTCGAATAACCTGCATTTCTTATGTCTCCGGTTGCGTTCAGTGCTTCTCTCAGTGCTTTCTTTCGGCAACAACATTTCACGCGAGATTCACTTCACATCCCAGAGTTCTGTTTTCCCAAGGCGCCAGCATGTATGTGAACCAGACGTGAACGGTATGTGTTTATTTTTAATAAACTACCTGTAAACTTACAAAGTTCTCAATGCTTCGGTTTACATGTAGAGACCCTTATTATGCTTCCGTGTAAGTGTGGTGCTATTTTGAGCCTTGTTAGTGGTATAGAAATAGCGATTACTTTTTACTGTACGTCTGCCCCGAAGGCTAGCGTTAAACGCTAATTAGCGGTTTGCAATAAAACTGGTCACATTCGACTAGCATGAAAACAAATCCCAGCGAACGGTCGAGATGGTACACATGTGTTATTAACCCATTCATTTTCATTTTGAATTTTGCGCCGGAATTGTCCTTTAAGATGAACTGATTTGATTTTGATGGACAAAGGTTTTAGTTCAAAGTCACTGACCTTGAACTTGTGAATGCAATATCTCAAGGATGCTTTGAGCCATCAAATTAAGTATGAATGTTTACTTACTCTACAATTAACTAATTATATTTTTTAAGGTCAAAGGTCAAGGTCACTTTGACCACATGGATGTCCCATCCTTGCAAGTGTTGATTTCCGGACAGGTGCAGGGCTGAACTGCATGGTCGGTCAAACACAACGTAGTTACATTGGTACTGTCATAGATATTAGAAAGCTCCAGATCTAATAATCTAATAATGGGCTCCAGAATGTACGCAAATTCGGTTATAAAGTGATGATGCAATAATAGGCTAATAAATCTTTTTCTGGGTCCAACGGCATTCAAAGCCACTTGGTTTTCTCCATAGACAGTAAAATAAAAAAAAATTCTGCTATTTAGTGTAGCCTTTAAGAAAATTGTCTTCCTACTACTCATTTGTTGCATCAACCTAATAAAATCCTATTTGTCGTGGAAGCCTGCATTTAACCCTTGATTGTATCATCTGGCTGCACAGCCATAGTAATTGCTCTGTTAAAGTTAACCGGTTTTGTTTTACTGTCAATAAAACGGAGGTGATGGTGACAAGGTTTATAAGTTTTAAAAACTGTCTGGCTGCGCTAGTAAACGTTTTTTGACCAAAAAGCTGTTGGGCCCGTGATGCTGAAAACATGTTCGTCTTCATGGCTAGTTTGTTCAGCAATAAGGTTTTGTCGGTTATTTATCGTGATTTCGCACCCGTAATACATTGCTGTGACGACACAATCCATCAAAAAACCCATAGACGCTCGGCTTCACTGGGCTTTCAATGGCACTTACAGAGTGGGCTGATCTCAGTGCAGAAAAGCTACACGTTTATTGGACAAGCGCCACAAAATCGTCATTTCCAGGGAAGCCCGGAAGTGGGAGTGAATGGGACAGTGGGATGGCCTGGACGCCGAGTTTCTGTATGATGATTGGAGGAACCGTCATAGAGGCTGGACTCTTTTTGATTGACAGCATATGTCGCGATCTGACAGGAAGTGGTTCAAGTTCAAGGGATGCGTTAACGTTAGTGTTGACAGGTGAAGCAAGAGGCAAGGCAAGTTGCAGCTCAAATTCTCATAATGTGGGAGCAATACAGTCGGTTTCTATTTGTCTTTGTAAATAGCATACTGTAAATAAAACTGTAATGTGGAGTTACAGAGTTTGTGACTTGCTTTTGTTTCTGTTGTGTATTTATATAACAGTGTAGGCTACATGATGCCATGCCAACTCTATAGCCTACTGTTTGCCTATTCTGGGTTTTGGGATCATTTTTGCCCTCAAAGAACAATATAGCACCTTAATAATATTAATTTAATAATTGACCAGTTTTATCAGAGCTTCCCCTGTTCCAAAGAGCAGCAATCGCCACTGTGGTGGACATATTGCCGCCATATTGGTGCACTCTGCTAGCCTAGAAATCTAGACGCACCCTAGCGGCGGCAAATTAATTTGCTCAGCCTGTACGTCTAGTATCAAACCATAGGGATTTCTATTGGCGGACGCCGTGGACGTCATCCAATCACAGCGCTCCATTTTGTTAGAGAGTCTTAAGGCGGGCTTAACAGAAAGACGACAGTCCTGCGACGGTACCAACAAGGAAGGTGGCTATGGCGAACGAAGAACGGTTGTTTGAATCGACGTTGGCGTCAACTTTGGAGGAGTTGGACTTTTCTTTGAAAGTTGAGCAACACAATTCACTTAAGTCATTCCTTTCGAAGAAGGATGTATTTGCCGTTTTGCCGACCGGATACGGTAAAAGTTTACTTCCCCATTCACTGTTTTCATCGCTCTGGCCACGTCATCCTGCTCTTTGTTCTGATTGGTCGTAGCGCTGGCCTATTGCATGCCTAGGCAGTTTGAAAGACAATTCTCTGCCCGCCCCTTGGATTAAGCGAGGTGAATGGTTCGATTCCAGACTATACATTTCAATGATATAGGATGGCCTGCCAGGCTAGCACTCTGCCTTTCAATCCAGTAAGTCAAGTCTTTTGTCAATATTTGTCTTTTGGAAAAACTATACACACAATAACACAATTCTGAAAGGAGGCTACATTTGTTACAAAGGAGGCTACATTCATCACAAAATACTCCTTCTGTCTCTTATAAAGCCTACCTATTTGATAATTATTTGACAATTGTCAATTAGAATTGGTTAATTTAGAATGGAAAATAAATGTTAATACCTGTACTGAATATTAGGCCCCATCACATTGTATTGTATTGAACCAAATCGCACAGAATGATTCTGCATTAAAATCTATCGTCTTTGAATCATATGCATGCAATCATGCATAGATATACATCGGATCGTCTTAAAAGGGAGAGATGTACCCCCCTATGTACTCCAGTGCTGTGCATTGGCTTTCAGTAAGTCACAGAATTGAATTTAAAGCACTACCGCTTGTTTATAAATCACTAAATGGAGTGGGACCTAGTTACCTATCAGACATGCTTCAGCAGTACTTCCTGACCTCTCAGGTCACAGGAGAAATATTTGTTGGCAAAACCTGTTGTCAGGACATGGTGAAGCAGTTTTTAGCCGCTATGTAGTTCATCTTTGGGACCAACTTCCAGATTACATCAAACATGTCAAATCTAGATTTAACACCAAACTGTTTTCAGGTGCTTCCGGATAACTGATCAAATGCACTTCCTGCTAATCACAACATGTTCAGTGTTTGGTTGCACTATATGCTTGTCCATGTGTGTGTTTGTCCATGGGTGTGTTTGTCAAAAAATGCGGTGTGTTCAGGCACATTGTTGATGTGTTGCATTGCTTTCTTCAGGATGGTGAAAGTGTTTGCACAACCTGGTCTGAAGTCAAAGGCACAGTTTTTTTTTATTAGAGACTTGATAGGCTAAATAGTGCATGACCAAGAAAGCTAGATTTTGATCTGTTCAGTGCCGAGTCCCTATATGTGCGCCCAGCAACACAGTAAGACTGCTGAGTGTTAATTGCAGTGTTGCTTTAGCTTGTAACTTGGGTAATTGTCCTTGATATGAAGTACCTTTCCCAAGCCTTAGTTGTACAAGAATCTTCAACTGTTGTTTTTGTAAAAGTATGCAAATTTCCTTCAGTAAATAGCATATAGTACCACTTCCATTTCATAATTTGCATGTTCTTCCTTGACGCATTTACTTTTTTGCTCACATTTGCTGTTTGCTTTATGACCCATTTATGTCTGTGTTTGTTTAGCAGATGCCTTGTCCAAAGTGCATTTGTAGTGTTATGTTATATTGAGAAGGAGAAATTGGCTCTTTACCTTAATACCTAATTTTGACCAAGTCTTATGAAATTACCGGTAGTTACACCTTATGTTATTTGTGAATAATGTGGACAGCAACTTATATTGCTTTTGGATTTATGCTAGATCATACATATTCACAATAAAAATAATGACTGGGAAAAATATAACTATTTGTTTGAATTGAAATGGTGAGGACTTTCAAGGGGGTTGGCTATTTTTGCATGCTACTCCTGCATCTCTCTCTCTCACACACACACACACACACACAGCGGAGTTGTCCTGGTTAAAATGGTGTCAGCAGCAGCTCTTACTTATCTGTGTGACTTATGGGCCTGTCTGCAGTAATGGCCTGTCAGACACTCCACCCTGCCTGTCTGTGGTTCATCCATCTGTGTGTGTGTGTGTGTGTGTGTGTGTAATTATATTATAGTAGCTAACAACTATTTCATTTTTATACAATTCATCTTACATGTTTGTTTTTGGAAAACGTTTACCTTTCCTGTTTTTATTATAGCTTGCAGAGCCTGGGTGTGAGTACATATTTCAACCACTAGGGGTCAGAGTAATATATGCAGCGCAGCACTAACATATTTATATGAAGTGATCCTTCATTTTCAGGGGAGATAAGAAAATGCATATGTTGATGAAATGCAAGGAATATCATTTCATAATACATGCATACATTAATACCATTTTAGGATTTGATGTGTATTATTAAATATTCACCAAGTTATGTATATGTCAGTTTTGGTTTACTCAGTTTGGAATCAAATGAACAAATGCAAGTGTGACAGGAAGTTGATCTTATTAGAAGCAGAATATAGTATTCCACTCATGTGATGAGGTATCACTATGGTTTCCTCTTCATTGTAGGCCTCTCACATGACAGGACTCAGAAGAGTTTGCAGTAATTTGACCATGCATTTGTAATGGAGGAGATATCATGGAATTATAAAAGACATATCATATGGCATCATGATGGCACAGTTATTAAGCAATACTGTCTTAACAGTGAGGGCCACAAAACAATATCTGTATGTCTATTACTATGCTGTGGATTCCACATACTTAATCTTAATTTTAGAAATCAGCAAGGATTATGTGTTTAGTTAGTTTTGACTAACTTTAACAAATGAAATGCAAGAGGCAGAATGGAAGAAGAATCAGAATGTTAAAATGGGGGGCGGAGGAGGGGGGAGTGATACTGGGGGTGCAGCACTGATGGGACGGAGAGGGAGCATTGGTGTGGCTGTGGGATTATACCTGTGCTCTGTCTCAATATGTCATGGCTCCTGACAGACAAATCCATCTTCAGCAAGAGAGGGCCAGAGTAATTAAACCTGGTGGGCGACGTTTAACATGACTACATCCACTGTGTGTGTGTGTGTGTGTGTGTGTGTGTGTGTGTGTGTGTGTGTGCGTGTGTGTGAGAGAAAGAGAGAGGGTTAGAGAGAGAGAGAGAGAGAAAGTGAATGTGTGTGTGTGTCTTTTGGTTGTTTGACATTTTTATTGTTGTCTGTTGTCAAGGAAATGCAATATCCTGTGTGAGTGTTGGGCTGGTAGTGAGAAGAAACCAGTGCAACATTTTGTAGCTCAGATCACTCACAGCATTTTACTTTAATTCACATGTCAACACCTACCCAAACAAACAAACAAAAACAAGATAAAAAAAAAGGAATTTGTTGTCAGTTGACTAATTAACAGTCACAGTAAAGTAGTTTATCTTCAGACATTGTTGAAGTAATTTGCAAGGACATGCATGTGAAGTAAGGGCATTTTTATATGGTACATTTTAATATCTTGATCACAAAATGCTATGAGCTAATAGTGGCGTAGTTAATAATGTTTCCTTCTATATCTTTATATTCATCACAATGATGATGTCAAGTATAAGTAATACTCTAATTAGCCTATCAAGTCTCTAAAGTTTGCAACTGCATTACATTAGCGCAACAAGACTTTCTGTACATTGTTATTAACGTTTACGTTAACGTAACATCTCTTTTAAAAGGATTGCTTTTTTGTTTTGTTAAAGACAAAAAATTATATTTTGTCACAGTGATGTAGTCTCACTAACTTTAGCACATATTTCTAGAGGTCCGAGTCGTGGTGCCTTACAGCCTGATGTTTTCCTAAATAATGAAATATGACATTTTTGAGTGCAAGATTTAAAGGAGGACACTTGATGACAAATTTATTGCAGCGATATACAGATTAATTGTGGGAAAGTCTTGACAACATGTGACTTGGCCATTCACTGACGCACTTCATATTTCAGTGAAGTCCGCATTCTTCTGCCAACTTTCAATCCACGTAACACTCTAATACCATCTAATAGCCATACTATCTAAGAATCTTAGATACTGCAGCTTACTTCATTCCCAACTCATTAAGCATAAATTCATATTTTTTCAGAAGGCCAGCTGTGGGTCATTCTCCATATATGAAATGTAGGGAAAAAATGTCAAATGTATAGGGAAAATGTTATGTAATCTGCAGAAATATCCAGTATGTTTCTTCTGTCACTCTGTTACCTATGATTTCCAGGAAGTGTTGATAATGCTTTTTAATTCATTTGAATAATATAATGTGTATTGTCATTGTTGTATGTCACTTAGGAAGCATCTGCTATTTAAACAGACATGTAAAAATAAATTCACATCTCTCTTATCGAGGTCCATTCAGAGTCAGAATAAGGCAATAGTTTACATTTGAAATATCACTATAGGCCCATCATTCATTAACTGAAATGAGTGAACTCTTTGTCAGTGTAATATGGTGTATTTTTACCAAAGTTGTAAACATAAAGAGAGGTTTGCAAGTCATCCTTCCTGCTCTGTCTCAACGGAGGATGGTAAGCCCAAAAATGTTTTTCTCTTCTCCTGCGTCACTCTGCATCATTATTGACATTATCAAAGATCCTTTAGAACAACCGTCTCTGATATTATATCACTGGTATATTACAGGTCTACTGCATCAGAATGTGATGGCACTCTTCTTAAACTGACTGTTGTTTCCTGCTCCACTATTTAGTCAATTTGTAGACTTACAGCACCCTCCACATTCATTGGCCGCCATGGAAAAGTTAAGTAATAAGATGCATAAAAATAATTTTGGTCATATTTGCATACAAGGAGGGAAAATACAATTTTAAAGGGAAACAGATTTATTTTGACAAAAAGAAAACCCTTATTAAGAAACACATGTGCCACAATTATTGGCACACCTAAAAAAAATCTTCTGAACAAAATGTAATTTCAAGCACTTACCAAGCGTCTCTTGGTGTTTTTAAGCCCCTAACGTCATCTTCCAGGCAGCACTGCATGGAAGGCACTATAGGGTTAGGCAAGAGTTAGGTTTAGGGTTAGGGTTAGGTGCCATGAATTCGACGGTCACAGCGCTGCCTTGAAGTCGACAGTGGGGGCTTAAAACACCATCGAGCCATGAGAAACATCAGAAGTGACCAAAAAGGCATGCCAGGAAAAGGACAGACTTCTCATTTAATTACAAATGTAAATGGCTGGGGTTGTTCAATTCCAATGGGACTTTGGCTGGAATACCATTCTGGTCGGAAGAAATGAAAATCGAGCTTTTTGGGAACAAACACTCAGGGTGGGAGTGGGGTACTGTGGATGGATTACTATTCTGAAAAGAACCCCATGTGGTGCCTATATCATGAACTCCATGGATATATGGATAGGATTTATAGGATTGAATGAGAGGATTGAAAAGGATTGAAAAGGATGAATAGGATGGATTTTTTACATTTAATTTATATAGTATATTTAGTATTTAGTTTTGTTCGTTTTTCTTATCTCCTACTGTCTCTTGTACAGTGGAGTTTGGTTATATGTTTATACTTATATACTTATATTTACCATTTCTGCTGTTAGTGTGTGATGTCTGTATGCTACTGAGACCCCCTGAATTTCCCCTTGGGGATCAATAAAGTATCTATCTATCTATCTATCTATCTATCTATCTAGCTGAACATTTCAAATCAAAATACTGTATGTCTGTGTACCAAGACACTAAACGTGAATCATGAGCGCTGCACAATTATCGCAATCGCAATATCTGTCAGAAAAATCACAATTAGATAGGCCTATTTTCCTCAAATTGTGCAGCCCTAATCCTGACTGGATCATCTAGTAGCACAATGAACCAAAACAACACAAAATGGCTTACTGAACACAAGCTCAAGCCTCTGCAGGGGCCAACTCAGTCCCCTGATCGGAACTTCATAGAAACAGTGGGGTGAGCTAAAGAATACAATATACTGTATGAGAGGACCTAGGAAAAGGTCTCAAGTCCCTTGTATTGTATGTCATAGGGGAAGACTTATGGAAGACTTAAAGTAAGAGCTGTTTCATTGCCAAAGGGAGCCTTTACAAAGTATTAAATACAGGGGTGCCAATAATTGGAACACGGTTTTGATTAAAAAAAATATTTCTTAGGTATTTTTTAATTCAAGTAAATTTGCTTTAATGTGAATTTCGGTATATATTATAAAATAATTAACTTATATAATTGTGAACTAGAACCAGAGTGTGCCCTTTCTTCAACAACTTTGTACAATGATGTACACTACCGTATAAGTAAAATGACAAAAAAGAGACCTCTCCCCAATATAAATAACTTATACTTGTGGATGGATGTCAGACTAATTTACTGTTCTGACCTGACAATGTCAATGACATGACAATGACAACTTTTTACCTGATTATATTGTGCTTAAGTACACTTGTTCACACATACACAGACACACATACGCACACACACACAAACGCACACAAACGCACGCACACACACACACATACAGGGGGACCATGCAGAGCCAACGGCCAGCTTGGAGAGGGTAATCCATCTCCATCACTTAAATGATTAGGCCCATTAATCTGGTGTAAACTAATAAAGTAAACAGCAGCAGTGCTGGCCTGAACTTCATTAAGTCTTTAGTACATTTAATATGTCTTAATGTCCTCACACTCACACCCACCGCCACTTCACCTGGCAGGCCACCCCCTCAGGGGAATGAGAGATTGAGGCCCATTTGTGACTCATTTACTCTGCTATTTCTTTGTTTTGGAGTTTTTTTTTATCGGTGTGTGTTTTTTTTAGGTAAGACTGCGTCTGTCTTTATGATGTGAGAAGAAGGAAGAGATGATATAAGACAGAAGAAAGAAGAGGATGGGGAAGGAGAGGCAGAGGAAAAAAGCAGGAAGAGGAAAAACAGATAGAGACAAGTGTGCATGTCCCTGTGTGGGTGTGTGTGTGTGTGCCTGTGTGCTGAGAGAGAGATAGAGAGAGAGAAAGGGTGAGTGAGTGTGTGTGTGAGTGACAGAGAGAGAGAAAGGGAGAGAAAGAGAGAAAAAGAAAGAAAGAAAGAGAGAGAGAGAGAGCAAGCAGTTTCTGTAGATTTAATTTGCCCAGTCGGCTTCAGATGGGCCCCCGCAGTCAAGGGTTTAATTTGGCTGATCAAGTTATAAGGGACGACCGAGGCCTGGTCATCAATCATCGGCCTGTCAGCTCGACAGCCAGTTGTCGTAACCAAGCACGACTTCCCAACGTGAGGCCCTTTTAATTGCCTCCTAAATTGACTGCATTGGTGTTTTCCGTGATGTCTTACAAAAAGTTTCGTCAATTAAAGGCAATAAAGGTAGCGCCAGTCAGTTTCTCAGAATCTTTTCCTCCCGCCCCCCTCTATGTCTCTCCCCTCCGTCGCTCGTACCTCATGAGCCATCAGAGTGCATATTGGTGGCCGTTATAGAGCAGCCTAGTGTCGCCTTGACACTTCACTCCCGAGTGCGTCTGCCCCCTCTGGAGCGACTAGCGGAGACCTGCGCAGTGTTAGCCCGTGACACTGTTTACATCTGCGAGTGCTGCCGGGCCGCCTCCTCACATTAGCTGGCCAAACAGAGCGTAACCCTCACCCGCAGCACCCGTGAGCGCTCTCGCAACAACTTAAGTGAGAAGTTCAATAAACACACGGAATAAGAGAAAGATAAATGTATACGTTTCCTTGTCGAACTGAAATTTACGGCCGCCCATAGATCTTATGTGTATATCCGTGCTGTCGGTAGAAGCAGTCTACTGTTTGAGAGATGTAATTTGTGGGCTAAAACCAGCAATGATGTGCCGAGGAGTCTGAAATAGCTTACCGAACGTAACGGAAACCCTGACGTGGACGTGACATTACGTTCCATTTGCTCAGAGTAGGTTTATTCAGGTCCCAAATTGCTTGAGAAATGTTCAACCTAAAAGGCCTTGATCTTTCGACCCCTTGCATGACTGACTACCAAAGAGATATTTCCTGCCCCACAAAGGAAGCTGCACTCAATAGCATATCTCTCCCACAGAAATATTATTGAACCATATCCCTCACTGTCAAGTTTGGCCACTGTTGCAATCCCTGGCTAAGACTACAAGGATGATCCTACTCTTGTTCTCAGCTGTTGATTGTGGGAAGCTGAACTGTGCTACTACAATGAACATTGTTGGGCTCTCAGGCACTAGTTCCATCATCAAAGACATTCTTTGCCTTATTCACATTTTCAAAAGAATTTCAAAATATTCTGATAATAGAGTTCACAGTGTTCTCTGCAATCTTATGGAAGCCCTTTGTTTTTGTAGACGTATGTCGTGTTTTGACACTTGACACCAGGTGTTTGCAAACAGCGTCGAAACAGCAGCTGCTACACTCTTCCATCAGTTCATCAACGTGCGCAATGTGACCTCATCTATGCCGTGGCCAGGGACAGGGCGCCTCATGTGTGTTGATTCTCTCATCCCGCCCGTTAGGGCTCTAGACACGTGTGATCTCGCACGGCCTAAAAATGTGTTTGTTTTTGGACTCTTGTACCATTATCCCAATTAGAGATGACCTTTGACCTCGGACACTGCCTTGCATGTTGGGGTGAGAAGCCTTGTGAGTGTCCACAGAGAATTCACAGGTTTTATTTTGCAATTATCTCTAAGATCAAAGTCATTTGATGCTTCACTGGATTATTATACATTTAGCCTGCATGCTTTATTTGCACTTCAAAAATGAAAGCAAATGAAACACAGCTGCGGCATTTTCATCTGAAATGTAAAGAGCCTACTGCCTGGAGAGGGGGTAATGCTATCACCCTTTTCCAGTGAATAACACAGAAATGCTCCTTGTATTGGAGTTGGGTAAGAGAAGAAGGGGGAAGGGTGGGGGGCCTATTGCCTTTGGCTGTGTCTACTACCTCTAAGGAGAGATCTGAGCGATAGTTATAGCCTTTTATTTGGACGTGGATATGTGTGTGTATGAGAGAGAGAGAGAGAGAGAGAGTGAGTATGGTGGTGAGGGGCGGAGGGTCATAGGTGTTTGGAAGCGAGGCTGCTGCATGTATTAATTGATGCCCGCCATCCTCCCTGTCGAGTGTAATTGGCAGGAGAGAGACAGCAGGCCCTTGGCCCACAGCCCCTGTCCGTCAGGGCAGGTCATTAAAGCTCCTCACCGGGCCCCCGAGGGCCTAGTGCCGGCACCAGGCAGTCTGCGCCTGTGTTTCTGGGCTGTGCGTTTGGGGCTGGAGGACTGTGTTTGTTTTGGGTGCACGAGGCCGTGTAATTGGTGGAAGCCGGGGCAGAGAGACAGCGCGAGGCCAAACAGATAAACACAAGGCGGCCGTCCTACCTGTTGGAGGCACCTGGTGCTGACAGATCGTTGGGCTTGAGGCAGTGACAGAGGAGCTAACAATCTTGTGTTTTTGCACGGATCATGCACACACACACACACACACACACACACACACCGACACTAAGATGCATGAACTCACTAACACACACACACGCACACATACATACATTAACATGCACGCACACATGCTATATGAATTCATGATACATGTACACATACACACACACACACACACGCTAAATGAATTCATGATCCATGTACACACACACACACACACACACACACACACACATATATGAATTCATGATACATGTACACACACACACACACACACAGTTGTAGTTGCCATTTTCCAGTCAGCTGCCTTAATGAAAAAATATTGCCTGCTTTTTTCCGGCAGGCCTGTAATAAATATATGTATGAAAAACTGTTTATGCATTCACAGAGGAACAACAGTGCTGATAGCACCTAATAAAGCTGATTAAAAAAGAAAAATTGGGTCATGCATACTGCATCGTCCTGATTAATGGCCCTTTAGTTATACCAGTTTAAAACTTCTTATCTCTTAGCAGGCTTTTCTTTCAAATATTCTGCTGTTATTACATGTAAATTATTAATATTACATATTAATTCATGCGTAATTTAACGACAAAAATATTAAACATCTGACAAAAATGCTGCTGTTATTAAAATGATAAATCATGAAATGTCATAGATACTGGGATCATACGAAAAGCGAATAATGAAAACTCAAGTTGAGAGAAAACAAGGAAAGGAACTGAAGAAAAGAAACATTTTGCATTTTAGATTTGAGTGAAAAAAAAAACTCCTCAAGTCTCTCTCTCTCCCCTCTTGCACTATAGGTGTGTGTGTGTGTGTGTGTGTATCCCGAAAAATGCCCAGTAGCTGGTGACAAGTCCATCCTTCAGACTGAAGTAAACATTTTCCAGCTGCTCTCTCTCTGTCTCCGTCCACCAACACAAAGTCACCCTCCCCACACACACACACACACCCTTCCTGTGTGTGTATGTATGTGTGTGTGTGTGTGTGTGTGTGTGTGTGTGTGTGTGTGTGTGTGTGTGTGTGTGTGTGTGTGTTGGAACTGTGGATTGACCGATGGAGATGCGGCGCGAGAGCCACACAGAAACACAGAGAGAAGGGAAGTGCGGCCGACCCCCTCGTCTCTTCCTCATAAAACACAGGCGACAGGATGCGGCCCGCACTCCAGAGGTGGGAGCGACCGGCCAATGGGCAGCGGGGAGCCGGGGACCTCTCCTCTCCTCCTGTCAGACATGTCAGCTCCGCTATTAGGCGGCGAGGGACTCCATGCTTCTGGCAGGCCGTGGAGGAGACTTCCGTAGGTTAGGGAGTTAGTGAGAGAGGGGAGTCAGGGGAGGCTCTGTGAGTGCGTGTGTGTCTGTGTGTGCGCCTGTGTGTGTGTGTGTGTGTGTGGCTGTGTGTGTGTGTGTGCGCCTGTGTGTGTGTGTGTGTGCATATGTGTGGCTGTGTGTGTGTGTGGGCGCCTGTGTGTGTTTTTCTGTGTGTGTGTGTGTGTGTGTGTGCACGCGCGCGTGCATCATAAATCTGGACTGTAATTCATCCTTATGAGTGATCTGTCTCTCATTGACTGTCTCTTTGCAGAGCCTGGTTTCCTAGACTGAGTCATTATATTCCCATTGCATGTATGCAGCATATGGAAACAGGATGTGTTTATACTCGTTTGCCACTATTCCAAAAGCACAGTAATACAATACTGAAAAATACTGCCTTGTCTGAATTTTGGTAACTGTCTATAATAAACCCAATAAGAGACATGGTACTTAGTGCCTAATGTGCTCAAAGATGGGCATGACATTTGCAGTACTGGAGATCTCGTTTGCCTTTGGTGTTAGTAAGTGTTTTCTCTCCCTCTCCCGCTCTCTCTCTCTCATCAGAGTGCCGGGCTAACGTAATGGCAGTTAATTCATCATTACAGTTTGACAAACCCACCATCAATAAAACGACTCATTAGCAAGGCGGAGACACAACACGTTAATGGGAGCTTAATCTCTCTCTCTGTCTGGCCTCGTTCGAGTACTTCAGCAATCTCTGAGAACGAGGGAATGGAAAGCTCATTTGTCAAGACGGGTGAGAAAAAGACTGAGCTCCTTTTGCAGCCCTTTACGCTGGGATACACTCCTAACCTCCACTAGGTAAAAGGTGAAAGTGATAGTGATTATTAGAGGGTGTCTGTGTGGAAAAATTAACTTGACTTAATTATCTATTGTTAATTAAGTCTTAGAGAAGGCCTTCCCATTTAGTGTACTAATTAACTGCCCATCATAACCTATTCATTAACATCATTAGTTGAGTGCTTGCTCTCTCTCTCTCTCTCTCTCTCACACACACACACACACACACACACACACACACACACACACACACAAATCATCACTATTCGAACTGTCACTTTCAGGTTTGTATTTCACGAACGGATTTTTACATCATGAACCTCCTCATCTATCGAGTTCAAAAGTCCTGGTTTCCGTTACAGAAGCACCAGCCAAAAGTTCCCCATCTCTTCCCCTTTGACTCTAAGCGCTAATTCTGACTGTACAGCCTGCTCATTAATTTACAATCGGGGTTAAAGACAGTGAACCTGACACAATCTTCCTTATATGGGAAGAAAAACAAAGCTGCAAACTCTGCTTTCTCTTGAGCCATGGTGCCTTGTTAGAATGTTCGAGGAATGTATACCCACTCTGTGGAAACCACATGTATTAACGACCTGTGATGAAGGAATGATTGAATGAATGAAATCAATAAAAATCTATCTATCTATCTATCTATCTATCTATCTATCTATTCACAACAGAGAGCTCTCTACATATCTAACTCTCCACATTGGTTTCAGTATCTCTTAAATTTATTGAACGATTTCTTTCAATAAATATGTTTCAGGAACTGGGCCATAAGCCCATATGTGCAAATAATATTGTGATGTAAAAACTGTGATGTAAAATTCAGCTTTCTCTGGCATAGTGGCCATCTGTGAATGTATGCTGGCCAGCTGAAAGAGTTCACCATCTCTGTCATCGCCTTAAAAGAGATGCATGCCGAGGGTCTGGTTTCAAACTATATTGCCCACTACAGACACACACCCAGTGCTGACTAAGAAAGCTTGCAGACTTTGCTATGAAGTTATGACGTTGCTTTATTCATCACAAATATCAAATTACGACTTGCACATTTTGGGAGGTTCAGAAACAGCTCCAGTAACAACAATGATTATAAGAGGCATTTTACATTCAAAATACGTAAATGCTGCATAGCGCTGTGATGAGCAGTCTCGCGTTATTGTAGATTGTGGTGCAGGCGCCATCCAAAAATCACATGACTTGCAGACTTGGCAGATAGCCTGCAACTTTGGAACTATGTGGGAACGTTCACACAATACACCTAACACCGGTTATTATTTTGTCTTCACCATTCCATGCTATAGAATAGATGTGACAACAAACCAAGATAAGCTTGATGGATCGCTTTGGCTTGAGTAGTGTGAACCACAATACACACTTGTTTTTCTTTAGAACGGGAGGCTATCTAGCAGGAAATGGATCCTTCGCAGAGATGCCTTTTTTCATTGTCGTTTGATCTGCGCTCATCCCTGCAGTGATCGTCATTTCCTATAGCTCAAAACAAACAGGGTGACAATTTACCTATTGGACTGAAAAGTGTCATACTGGCTACTGATGATGAGGAGGATGATGATAGGCCTAATAATAATAATAATGACGACAATAATAATAATAATAATAATAATAATAATAATAATATTATTATTATAAATAACTATTCTTATTATCGAATGTGGCTTTTTGTGAGCACCTCTAGGACGTTTAGACCTAATTCCTCTTCGGATTGTGTCGCTGTCGCCCCATCCACGGACAAAAGACTGGCATTAATCACAATGTCAGAGTGGGCGCTGAGCTAATAAACACGCATCAAATCGATTTGGGTAGGTGTTCAAGAACAGCTTAATATAGGCTGCAACACCAAACCATCAGCTTATTAGAAGTCAACATGAGATCATCTCCGAGCACACTTTCTCAGCCCGATTTTTCGGCGACCTCCTTCACATTTCTAATTTCACTTCACATTTAACTGTACAAAAACACTTGCCAAATGTAAGATCTTATATCATAAGGATAGAATGACAACAGAAAACATTAAACGTTTTTATTGGTTAAAGAAGCCTGTTGCTAGAATAGAACAATTATTGGCTTTCAATAAGGCCAATTATGTACATATCCAAAAGCTTAAACCAGCTTAAACCAGTGGCAGTAAATGGACAGATAAAGTGCCTAGGCTACGTGACTCAGGTTGAGTGAATCTCAGTTTTGCTTGGCACTCACATGTACTCACACTCACTTTGACTTTGCCCACAAGAGGAAATCCGGATAGGTGCACGTAGGCGCTGACATTAATTTGGCTTTCGACCTGTTTACATTTTGATGACACTTCTCATAGCATAAAACATGTCCTTTCGTGTTATTGAGGTTATAAAAGGCCTACATTGTTTTCATCACGTTTTCTGCCATATATCGCCCTTGGCGAAATTTCTAATTAGACCCGGTCGTGACAAATACTTAAGATAGCATTTAAATGAAGAATGGTTATGTCCCAAGATGGAAAGACGGCTCCTGTTTGCGGTTTTGACTTTGCGCGCTGAGGAGGGAACTGGGGAGGACTTTGGCGCCTAAGCGTTGCCGGTGTCACATGACATGCAATGCTCAGGTAAAACGTTCAACTACAAATTCTAATAGACCCTATTCACTGAAAAATATCAGGAAACACTCTTACAATAAAAAAACACAACAACAACAACAACAACAACAAAAACATCCAACAGTCTAATATATCAGCAAATACCAAAACTATGATACGCAGCACACTGAATGTAATATAGCCTGCATTCAATAAAAGCCCATATGTTAAGCCCTCTCTATGTGCGCTATTACTTTTACTCAACACAAGTGACGCCACATGACAGTATTCACAAGGCAGGATAAAAGTCTAAACGCTTGGAACAGCATTGGTGCACCAGAGGGGCAGAAGATGGTCACTCAATAACTGAGTAGGACCAGCTGACACTGACCATGCTCCGAGTGCCCTTAAGGATATCAGCGCCCTTAGATAGCCTACTCCACTCTCGCTCACATCTACACATCACAAAGCCTACTAGGTGCCTGGTGTCCTCAAATCTACACCCTCCGGACAAAATGCGTAATAACGCGATGGGAAATTATAATTAGACACGGTACTACACATTCCATTACACAGCCATCTATGTACATCTAATTACATTAACTTACACATAACCTTTACATAAATCAGGGATCATATGAATACAATTGCCAGGATATTTATTTAAAAAATGAAGTATAATAATAACTTATTGATGGTTCGTTAACTGCAAGAACTGCGTTCAGGTTCGTACTTTTTAATTATTTGATGCTGTAATTTTGCAAACGGGATTTTAGCCTGTTTCGCATAGCCTACGTTGTCATTGTCATGATACTAATATTGTGCCAAAGGTTTTCTTTAATCTTTAATGTCGGTTACTTTGCCTATATGGATCTGAGGACTCATGAAATATTAATACTCTAATGCACCCTATTTAAATAATCACGTCCCAGAGGTTTTAACATGGGAAAAATCAATGCACTAAACGCCTTATTATCGGACTCTCCATTTCTCTCTTCTTACTTAATTACATGTTTAGAATTATAACGTTTTATTGGCTATTGAGTAAACATGCTATATTCAGTTCTTCCAATTATTCTATTGGTTGAAGTGTAGGCTAAACAATTTACACTGTCAAATATATTACATGCATTTTAGAAATAAGATGTGTCACACTTTGAAGCACGTTAATTATACATATGGCAAATTAAAACCTAATGTGAGAGTTATAAAATCCGGAGTATTAATCGACACACGTTTCATTATGAACGCATTGACGGTTTAATAAAGCAGCTATCCAAATGGATGAGATATGATTGAGACTTCCAACTGTGATCTCCAAATAAAATAGGCTACAATTTATTTCGCAATTATAATTGCATCGGTAAAACACTTAGGAGTAGTCAGCTGGGTAGCTTATTTTATTTGAATTCGTCTGCTCAAAAAAATAGGCTATAGAAGTTGCTTGCAAGTAAATCTTCAACTAAATAGAGTTCATATCCACCGAAAATGGGGACCCAGATCGGAATCATATCCTTAACTCAGAACCACTCGTCGCACCTCGCTTGGAAAGGAAGAGTTTCAGTTATAAGATTTGCTTTTTGTAAATGTGTTGTGGTCTGAGCATCAGTAAATCCGACCGACATTTTTTACTGATCGGGAGTGGGCAATGTCGTTCTTACGCAGCCTATGTCAGCGAGTTTAGGGGGCAAGCAGTAGCCTAACACTAACCAGAGGCTTCCAAATATCCCAAAACGTCAATGTCAGTAAAACTATGGGAGAGGGACGGAGGGCAGGACTGCAGCGTCTTCAAATCTTCCTAGGTATTTTGAGTGCTGGACACGTTCCTCGGCGTGGATCAGACCACTTGACCTCAGTCTGATTTAATGGAAAGCCTCAGCGACGTATTTTTGGTTAAGCACAGAGGTAAAACAGAAAGAAAGAGAGGCCTTTAATCCGTAATACAGGTTTTCAGATTAGATCAGTACAGTTTGCTGTGATCTTAATTGCAACTATTTTAGAAGCATCTGCTAGCCTATTTACATGCCCTAACTCGCTCATTTCGAAGCGTATTCATTAAGGATCATTAGGCCAAATATAGGCCTAATTTGGTCCCAGTATTTATTGTATTCATATAACAAACATGCAAATATAAATGTTACAAATAAATGTAATATCGGCCTACACACTTTGGATGAAATTGCCTGTTTTTCAGGATGGTGTCAGTATTTTTCCATTATGAATTAATTCATTTATGAACGTTGACCATATCTTAGAGACCTTATTTTGGCTTTGATAAAGTAAGCATATTCGTATTCAAAGGAAGTCCCAGACCTCTCATCACCAGTTCGACAAAATGAGCTCGTCGTGATTTCAGCAGCCAATTGGGTCCCGAAGCCTAAAATTGGAGTCTTAATCTTACCCTGCCTATTTGGCATTTTGATTTATGTCCTCCTAGCTCAAGCCGGCAGCTTCTCTTGTCCAAAAAAAGGGAGGGGTGAAAAACAAGACAATCGAGTGTAGTTTAACCATACTCTCCCGCACACATGAGCTCACACCTATTAGATAACGGCGGAAGGAAGAGTCAGCGGACTTTAAAAGCCATAAGATAACGCGTGCAAGGTGGGAGACACATTCCGAGGAGGGTTCCTTCGACTACACCATGGAACATATAGGAGGGCATCTCCACCAAACTCACGTTGACACCATTAGTTTCGGGATCGACCAGATACTCAACAATGCGGATCAGGGGAGTTGCATGATCTCCAACCCGAGGATGCAGGACCTGGACTACGGATTGGGAAGTATCGTCAGCACCGCTTACAACACCATGACCGGCAACTACAACGGCAACAACACTGGTGGATACAACGGCAACGCAGCTTGCAGCATGGGCTCGCTGAACAGCACTTATAACATGAATATGGGCATGAGCGTCAACGGGAATGGTCTTAATTCGTCGGGGGTTATCCGTGTGCCCGCGCACCGACCGCTTAGCAGCATGCACTCTTCAATAACCACCAGCGGAGCTTCGGTGCCAAGTATGGCAAACATGGCTACCATTAACAACCTCACGGGATTAACGTTTCCCTGGATGGAGAGTAATAGAAGATATACCAAAGACAGATTTACTACAGGTAGGATTAAAGTAATGCATCATCTTTTCACCACTTTCTGGAGAAGGAGCATTTCGTGCGCTCTAAGACGTTTCTTTACATGGGATGTTTTGGTTATGTTTGTTGCCTTCTCGAAAGCCAAAAGGCAAGTAAGCAAATATTAAGCATTACGCTTGATACGAATTCTTTCAGTATGGGCCTACACAATATCCTGCATTTATGAACAACTCAGATAGGCCTATCAGGTTATATATGGAACAAATATGTAACGTGCACTTTGTTATTAATGTATTGATCTGGGCACAGTGTTTCATTCACATATAATTTTATGTGTGCTAAGAATAGGCCTACCGCCGCTGTAGCCTATATTTTGTAGGCTAGTCCACGGCAGGCCTATGCACAGAATTCTCATCCACGTATTGCTACAAATCACATCCACTATCTTAGATTGTCCTATTTGTCGATTTATTCATTTATTAACTGGAAAGTGGAGGTAAACCGGTCATTGTAATTAGTTTTCTTTAAAGTTACAGGCAACAAGGCTAAGTAAAACAAACTGTCAAGTTTGAGAATTCTGTGGTCCTTGACTGACTGTTCTTCTGCTTAAGGCCTACTTGCTTTGCAAAAAAAGCTGCTATCTATCTGTTCGCCTCTCAAGTGCCTTGACTAAGTTCTTAAATGTTAGTTCTTTCCACCTGATCCCCGTATCGTATTCTACCTGCAGGCTTGCCTTAACCGTGCTTTCCCCTCCCCAATGATTCTGCTCTGCTGTTGTCTCTGCTGATTTTACCGCCTGCTTTTGCCCCTATCTCCCGATCTAGTGGCCCTCTCACCGTTCACTGTAACACGCCGTATAGGTCACCCGTACCAGAATCGGACTCCGCCGAAGAAGAAAAAGCCCAGAACGTCCTTCACTCGACTGCAGATCTGCGAGCTAGAGAAGCGCTTTCACCGACAGAAGTACTTGGCTTCCGCGGAGAGAGCAGCCCTGGCCAAGGCACTCAAAATGACTGATGCACAAGTCAAAACATGGTTCCAGAACAGAAGAACAAAATGGAGGTGGGTAGGCCTTAACCTATATTAATAGGCTATGTTGTAGGCTTCTACAATAAAAAAAAAAAAAAAAAAAAAATGTTTTTTTCATTTTGGGAACTCGAGTGGGAAATTATTGCATTTTGTTTACAGCGAATAAATGTTATAAAAAGGCTATTTCAGATAAATGCATATGATAAACTTTTCATATATCCAATTAAAGTTTTCGCAGTACTGGCCTTTGCCTAATTATGACTTATCTCGTAATATGCAAGAAATAAAAGTGGGCTACGCATTTGCATTGTATATGAGAAATATGTCGAAGTTTACACAAGGAAGAACTTGAACTTGTTCGTGCTGTAGTTGGCACACTTAGTGATTGATTTCTCTGGTCAATGCTTAAGACAATCTGTTTGCTGTTCTCTAGCCTATAGGCCCACAATGTTTTCCATAGGCTCAAAAGGCTCAAAACTCTCTATGGCTGAAGTTGGTGCCATTTTCACATATAGCAAACCTATTATTAATGCTATAGGTCTACACACGATATTGCCTCAGTCCTGCAAATGCAGTCTACTAAGGAGTTCTGATAGGAACCATATCCTACCATACCTTTGTCTATATAACCCAAAACTCGTAACTTGATTTTTTTCACGTCAAGGCGGCAGACAGCGGAGGAGAGGGAGGCTGAACGGCAGCAGGCGAACCGAATTCTAATGCAGCTCCAACAAGAAGCCTTCCAAAAGACTATAAACCAGCCGGCCACCCCGGACCCTATCTGCCTACACAACAGCTCCCTATTTGCACTTCAGAACCTCCAGCCTTGGACTGAGAACACTGCTAAAATGAGCAGCGTATCAACCTGCGAATAACTGTGGATGTTTGCTCACTTTTCTCACAATGGACAAGGATAATTTACAAAACAAGAAATGGTTATCTCTGAGGCAACGGTTTATTTGTTTCTCCCTCAAACCGTTATATTTATTCAGTTGTCTACGTAGGCCTACTAATTTTAATTTCGATACTGCATTTAGGTCGCAGGCATAAAACCTAGAGGAATGGGCTATATTTTTTTAGATGCAAATGAATAGAAAACAATTTTAGAGCCAGAAGACATTTATTTTGGGGGTCAAATTAGACAGGCCACTGTACTGCTTCAAATCCGGATTCACAGCTAGCTTTGCTGAGTCTATATGATTGACAATAGTGCAGGTCTAAAAAAATGTAGGTTTTTTTGCACTAGGCCTATATAAATTAATTAATTTGTAATATAATTGTCTGAGCTCGCATTCAGAAGCATTAATAAAATTAATCTCTTAAATTAATCTCTGAGATCGAAAGTAATTTCTTAGTGCTGTTTCGCAGGGCCTACATTTAGGTTATATGCGTTTTTTGATAGATTCAATAAATCAGACTTATAGTAGGCCTGGGCTTATAGAAGACTTAGGCAAGGCTACTTATACAGATCGATTTTTTAATTTCGCCAGAATAGTGAGCAGACGAAATTCACTGTTGGATATAGGCGCGGAAGGCTCCTTTAGTGGATTATTGCAAAAGAAATGGCGGAACTCTTTCAGAAACTAAATAGTAACAAAGCGCATATTAAAGGGACGTCCATTTACTTTCCACTGTTAAGCTGGTTTTTTCCCCACATCTGCATAGGAGTAAGGAGTAAAAAGGTTTACATTTCATAAACACATAGCATACATTTATACATTTCATGGAACGACTTGTAGGATTACTGAGTTTTCTGTTGCCAAATCCGTCGCATTGCGCAATGGATGACAACAATATTTTCAATGTCATCCATGATGCAGTTCCATAGCCTGTAAGCCTTCATCTCGTGTCTTCATATTATGCTAATTAAGCACTTAAAACGTCACACACATTTTGAACAACCATTACATTACATTAAAGTTCACCTGTGATTCAAAAGCATTTTGAAGATGAATATAGATTTATACAGCACTCATAACTTAGGACTGAGGTTCTTCTTGTATTTTGTGTAACATACTTCCCATACCAATGCACTTATTACCATGTATGCAAAGACTAGAGTTGTGAGATCTGTTGGTGAAATATTGTATATGGATTGTAAACAACATATGATAATATGTCTGAATACCAGTCATCTGTATGATGGATGACATTCTCCAAAGAGTGAGTGACATTAGTGGTTGCATGATAAATGTATGGACTCCCAGCTCTAGAGGGAGTGTCTTACATTATGTTTGTAAGGTTAACCCTGGGCAGATGGGTTGGAGTGTTTCTGAGACTGTGCAGGAACCTCGCTCTCTCTCTCCCACTGCAAGCAAAGGAATGTGGTGTTCCATTTCATCATCACTTTTTCAAATTATAATTTTCAATGCACCATGCCAGCAACACCCCTTTCTCGCACAACCGCCTACAAATCCAAATAGTTTCACTGAGGCTTAGATTTCTGTGAAGAGAGTCTACCCAGCCTTTACAGAAACCAGTTCCACTGGACATTGCATTGATTTGACACAGGTCTGGTAAACACGGTCAGTTGCCATTTGGAAGTCAGCCAAAACATCCAATAATAAAAAAAGCTATGGCCAACAGTGGGGATGAATGTTTTGCCAAACAGGTTCCATAAAGGCTGCAAATAGAATTGTCCATTTTTCCCCCAGCTGTAATGGAAAATAACAGGGTTTTCTTACGCATCACGGTATCAAATACTTAAAAGTAAGTCAGTGGTCATAACAGGACACATCTTGTCACCAGCACTAATTCAGGATGAAAAATGCCAGAAGCACATTTGATGTCTCCATACCAGTTTAGAAAGGATAACCACAAAATGTGGTTGTGCAAGGGGAAAAAAAGAGGCATCAAACCAAACTGATCAGGTTTGAATTTTTCCAGGCACTTTTTCAGCTCTGCAAAATGTACAATGAGTTCAGTGTGGTATGCTCAAATTCAGCCTTCAGAGACAGCAATAACATACTTCAAATTTTAGTAGAGGCTTACTCTGCAATCAACTGTTCCTTACAGTATACTTTGGAAGCTCTTTTCAAAAACGGAAAATAGCCGTCAAACAAAACAGTTGTATTTGATGCTAAAGTTTAAGAGGATATACAAAGGAGTTGTACTTTTCTTAAAAATGTGAAATGGCATCATCTTTATGTAAGTCCATAATCAAAGTACAGCATGCATATTTTTTCCACTTTTATGTTTTTAAATATTCTGGTTATGTTCATTAAAACCCATGTAGGTTTTATACAACACATTTTTAATAAATTACATGATTTTCTATTTGGTGAATATTTGTCCAGTTTTTTTGACAGTTTCTCTTGTGCTTCATATGTTGTAAGCATGCAGCAACAGCAACCAACAAAAGCCTCATTACTTGTGTGTTTACATCTGTCCAAATATATTCAATATACACATCTGTCAAACAAGGCATAGAATTACAAATAGCAACAATGAATAAAACATTTGCTTATTTTCACACGCAGGCCTACACATTGTCTTTACCTGATCTACTGTTCTGCACACGCTAAAAAACAACAACATTAAGTGGCAGTTTAATCTAACAACATATAATGAAAGAATGATGCTAGCAAACATTTTAGCACATTTGTAATTAATACCATGTAGCGCAATAAGAGACTGTACAAATGTGACTGTATACAATAGTATTAACCATAGACTATACAAAATAGGTATTAACACGCATTCTGTCCCTAGAGGGCGACATTGCAGCACTTTTGAGTAAAGAGAGCGTGACGGCGCCTAGTGATGACGCTAAAAACATAAACGTCATTTTAGATGGCCAAAACATGACACTTGTGTAACTACGCTTGAGGTCCTCGGTGATTCCTGTCGAAACTACGGAATAACTTGACATAGCCAAAATGTCTGTAATAACATTGCACGCGTTCACATCCACCAGGCGCGTACTATGTAAAGGCTTGCTTGTAGAGCCCATCCTAAAAGGTGAGCAAACGTGCCATTTTTATTCAGCTTTTGCGTAGCCTAACTTTACCTTGTGTGAGTGCATTCCCATTTGCCAGTGTGGGCTACATTTTGAAATGTCTATCACACCAAAGTCAACCGATAGCAAACTACATTTTAGACTGAGATTTAACTGTATAGTATAACTTTATAGTATGCTATATACCATAGTAATAGGCTGGTTTACAGGCAGATAGGCATAAGTACGGGCTCCTATGTGGTCATTTAAAAAAACAAAACATTTCCTTCCAAAGCTTGTTCCAGGACAGCAGGTGGAGTGAGTAAAGATAAGGAACCACTCAGAAAGGCCAAAACACCCCAGGGACGTTTTGACATGGATGAGAGTGAGACGAAAACAAAGGATCCTCTTGAAAGTAAGTTAGCTAGTGTATGCTTGTCCTTTAATCATGCCTGACAGCCCTATACGTCTATGCAGCATCCTACAGGTGCATGCTTGCATGAAGAGACCATTGTTAAATTGTACAGCTAGTAGCCAAGCTCCCATCAGCTCCCTTGAAAGGAGGTTTACAAATTGTTTAATGACGTTCTAGTTTTTAAGTTTATGATCATTCATTTGATTTTTTACATCACGACACAAAGTAATTTTGCTCATAACAGCATCTTTAACACAGTATTACTGCAGTACTTCCAGTGAATGTATGTAAATACTGTATCCATTCAGAATTCCCTGATGACGTGAACCCTGACACTAAAGAGAAAGGAGGACCAAGGGGACCTGAGCCAACTCGCTATGGGGACTGGGAAAGAAAAGGCCGGTGCATTGACTTCTAGACCAGCCCAAATGCATTGCTGACCCACTTACATCATAATGAACGAACCTGTAAGTGCAGTCATGCACTTACAAGACATTTCTGGATGAGATGCAATGTATCTCACCCAGATAATTGTGTATAATCCATAGGTATAAGCATACAACATGAGTGTCAATAGGTGCTGATTAATGTGCTTATTCTTTAGGCAAACGTCATTTTTCATGTCCACGTAAATCATGCTCTCTCGTGAATGCAGTGGTGGATTTTACAAATTTGCACAATAGTTTTGTTGAACTATCCGAATGACACACCAGGATGTACAGTTTGAGCCGTTGCTCCAAAGTCATTCCCTCTATATTAGTGTATTTATGAGACAAAATAAATATTTGTCACTTGTGTCTGTCTTTGTTTACTTATCTCGGCTACTTCAGATGTAGTCTTACAATTTTTTTGCGGTAATAACAAATGGAAAAATATACTCACTATGTCACCAAAATAGTATGTATCGAAATACTTTCATCATGGTTTTGAATCTCGCCTGTATGTTTGCTGGTCAGAGGTGGGAAACCCAGTCCTGTCCATGTTAACACAGGTGATTTCACTAATTAGTTGATCTGGCTGGAGACGTAAGTGTTAAGTAGTAGAATCAGCTGGTTTAGTGAATGGTTGGAACAAATATGTGGTAGGACTTCCATGTTCTGAAGCTGAGCTTTCCACCTCTGTCGTCATTCATGCTGAATGTAATGTCAAATAACAAGTCTTGTCAGCTAGTCTTTGTTCTCCTTATGGCGGCCTTACATTGTACGATTTTGTTTGATATTATCGCAAGTCTTCCTAGTCGTGGCTCATGCAAATAGTGATGTGAACTATAAAAACCAATAGACCTCTCTCCAACACCAAACAGGAAGGGGCAAAGTAGGCGACAGCTGTAGCCTATATGATTATTTGTTATTCTTATAATATTTGTCATTTCTTATACATATTTAATCGGCTCTTCCACGTGACAGAACGACTCTATATCGGTTAGGAATGTCACGCATGAAACAATGCGGCAGAAACACGAAAATACAACTTTCATTTCAGTTCCTGTTTATCTATTGCACGATGGGTAGGCTAATAATTTAAAGGAATCTAGTTGCAGTCTTGTGAATAGTGACCCTGCAAGATCCCTAGTCATTGCAAAATCATAGTCTGTGACTTAAAACTCTACTACTTGTTTTTAGATGTGAGAGGGTCTGAGACTGTAGTCTTTCAAAAATCTTTTCCAAAGCTTTGCAAATCTTTCCAAAGTCTGTCGGTGTAAGGAGGGCTTTACCTGATGCCCTAAGGCTTGCAGTAGAACATCCTCCTACTGCTACAGAAAACTGCTTTTGAAGTTCCTTGTTTGTTTAGGATATATTTGAAACAGTGATTGTAGGCATTTTTCTGAATGTGAGGGAGATGTGCAAAAACATTTCTGGTGCACGCTTGGAAGTTTTTGGTGAACATGTGAGTTTCTGGTGCACTGCCTGTCTACCAGAAATGCACAATTATTTTTTTGCCCATGTCCTCGTAGGGGCTTTGAATTTTTGGTGCGCATGCGAAAGTATATGGTTTGCACCACAACTAGTAAAACAATATACAGGTGGTCATATAATTAGAATATCAAAAAGTTGATTTTTGTCAGTAATTCCATTCAAAAAGTGAAACTTGTATATTACATTCATTCTTTACACACAGACTCAGTGTTACCCATACATTGACTTATTTGTGGCGGCGCACCACAATATCAACATTGACCACCACACAATGATTTTCCAGGTTGTACTAAATTGTGCTTAAATCTGGTTAGCATCATAACCAGGCTGTGCTAATTTGTTAAAAACTGTTGTATTCAAGTTAATTCTACAAACCAACCACCACAAATGGAATTCAGTTCTCTGGGAAACACTGCAGACTGATATATTTCAGGTGTTTATTTCTTTTAATTTTGATGATTATATAACTGACAACTAATGAAGATCCCAAATTCAGTATCAGAAAATTAGAATTTTACTTAAGACAAATACAAAAAGTTTTTTTAGGCCAACTGAAAACATGAAATAATTTGTATGAACATGAAACGTATGAGCATGTACAATACTCAATACTTAGTTGGGGCTCCTTTTGCCTGAATTACTGCAATGCGGCGTGGCATGAGAGTCGATCAGTCTGTGGCACTGCTCAGGTGTTATGAGAGCCCAGGTTGCTCTGATAGTGGCCTCCAGCTCTTCTGCATTGTTGGGTCTGGCGTATCGCATCTTCCTCTTCACAGTACCCATTGATTTTCTATGGGGTTAAGGTCAGGCAAGTTTGCTGGTGACCAATTAAGAACAGGGATACCATGATCCTTAAACCAGGTACTGGTAGCTTTGGCACTGTGTGCAGGTGCTAAGTGCTGTTGGAAAATGAAATCTGCATCTCCATAAAGTTGGTCAGCAGCAGGAAGCATGAAGTGCTCTAAAACTTCCTGGTAGACGGCTGCGTTGACTTTGGACCTCAGAAAACACAGTGGACCAACACCAGCAGATGACATGGCACCCCAAACCATCACTGACTGTGGAAACTTCACACTGCACTTCAAGCAACATGGATTATGTGCCTCTCCTCTCTTCCTCCAGACTCTGGGACCTTGATTTCCAAAGGAAATGCAAAATTTACTTTCATCAGAGAACATAACTTTGGACCACTCAGCAGCAGTTCAGTCCTTTTTGTCTTTAGCCCAGGCGAGACACTTCTGATGCTGTCTCTTGTTCAAGAGTGGCTTGACACAAGGAATGTGACAGCTGAAACCCATGTCTTGCATGTGCGTGGTGGTTCTTGAAGCACTGACTCCAGCTGCAGTCCACTCTTTGTGAATCTCCCCCACATTTTTGAATGGGTTTTGTTTCACAATCCTCTCCAGGGTGCAGTAATCCCAATTGCTTGTACACTTTTTTCTACCACATCTTTTCCTTCTCTTCGCCTCTCTATTAATATGCTTGGACACAGAGCTTTGTCCTGCCCTCCTTGTGCAAAGTGTCAATGGTCATCTTCTGGACAACTGTCAAGTCAGCAGTCTTCCCCATGATTGTGTAGCTTACAGAACTAGACTGAGAGACCATTTAAAGGCCTTTGCAGGTGTTTTGAGTTAATTAGCTGATTAGAGTGTGGCACCAGGTGTCTTCAATATTGAACCTTTTCACAATATTCTAATTTTTTGAGGTTTTCATTAGTTGTCAGTTACAATCATCAAAAAGAAATAAACACTTGAAATATATCAGTCTGTGTGGAATGAATGTATACACGTTTCATTCTTTGAATGGAATTACTGAAATAAATCAACTTTTTCATGATATTCTAATTATGGCCAGGCAGCACCTGTACATTTAGGGACAAAATTGTTTCAAAACTGGTTTAACCCTTTAAGCTAATTGAGTATGAGCAAATATTAGTTATAGATTTATAGAGCTATGGTGAACTCATGAGGCTGCACTTTTATAAGCCTAATTGGAGAAAAATATGCATGCCCACTACATTTGAAGTAGATTGTATATCTAGCTAAACATAAAAGCAGTAAGATCGACTAACCTGCATGGATGTTCACTGTTCATTCAAATCACTATCATCAACGTCATCAGATACACGAGTTGTGTGCGTCAAACTATACGTAATTTGACGCATGCAGGGTCAAACACAAGCAAACAACTTTACCTTTTACTACTGACACAAACATACAATATGAATATTTAATTCGTGACCAATGGCAAAATTCATGTTTGCGCCTTTTCCTGCTGTAAAACTCACCAGAATCGACATTAAATCACCTTTAAAATCAAGATTTAACTTCGATTTACAAAAAAAACCTTCCGCTTCCGGGTGCTTACATTTCTCTGCCATATTCCGCTCCAGTCTTTTCCCTTCCCAGCTGTGTGTATGCTGCGTTACCCCGGGGGATGGTCTGCCATCTGACGTGAACAAGTTAACCACATTCAAAACGGGCAAAGTTGGCGATTTCATAAAGAACGGTAAAACAAACAGTGAGCAAAAATGACGACGCGATCGGAGAGAGAAAAGGCCCAGAAACTCAATGAACAGCATCAGGCCATACTGTCCAAAATGCTAAGGGAGGACGACAACAAATACTGCGCCGATTGTGAGGCTAAAGGTAACGTTAAGCTGTGGCAGAAACACCGCTTATGCTTCGTGAATGTGTCCGTAGAAGTCACTGACTGGCATCCCATGGACATGACATAGCTGATTACATTCACGGAAATGTATTGTCTTGTGTATAATGCAAAACCATTTGTCCAGTAAAGGCGACAAGCTGGTCGTGAGGTGTGGACAGCCAGGTATGGGTAATACAGCATAACCGTTCAGCTAAGTTAGCTTACTATTAGCTGTTCAGAGAGATCCATGGACTGCTGCCTCCCGTTGGCTAGTTAGCTTCGGATGCTATCTTTCCTGCTAGCTGTCTAGCTAGCTAAAACGGGAGTTTAGGTGGAACCTCGTTAGAAAGCCATGTCCTTGGTTCATTATTTATGTATGGACGGAAAACATAGGCTATGAAGAAACTATGTGTAACCCAAGACACTTCCTATCTCGTATCTTATCTTCAATGACCAAGATCGACAAAATCGGAGTGTGACACGTAGAAGTTAGCTAGCGGTAAGAGATTGAATGAATATCTAACATTTGCCTCAGCAACTTGTAGCTACGTTAGCACAGCTAATTATTCTTGTAGATGTCTTATAACCGTTAACGTTATTTGTCTCATTAAAGAAATACGTGAAATTAGAAAGTGACAGCCTTCACTTGCATAGAGCTGAGTATGTGCATTTAAGACAGTTTTACAGTCGCGTAACGTGATGTCCATCAACGCAGGTGCCTTTCTTATGACGTGTTATCGTCCTAGACTGGATGCTGAAGCCAAAGCGGTCTATCAGGCTCCACTGACCAATTTGTGGTCCAGTTCCACGTTACTGATTTCAGTATAGACCCTTTCAACAATAAAAACAAAAACAATGCTTGAACATTCTATTTGGGCCCCAATCTACTTCCTCTGCATTAAGATAACATATGGAATGTTAAAAAGGAAGTCTTGTGGGGCCAACTATGATGCTGATAATGGAACTCTCTTGAAAGGGTCTACTAAGGTTTTGCACCTACGTCATAATGTCATGTGACCGTTTGTTTAGAACTAGAGTGGTAGGCAAGAATGGTAGGCAAGCCTACAACAGTCGGGTTGCATAGGCACACATAGTTACAAATAGCTTCAAAATTTAAATTTTAATATCAAATATTGACCGGGATGCCGACCACTTGTGTAGGCCCTAACAGTTGGTTTTACAATAAGAAGCAAAAAGGCGACGAACGACCGTTTAGCCTACCTATCCTCGTGGTTGTGGACGATGATCGTTAGCAGCTGTGAAGTCTTTTATTCTCAAGATAGCCTAATGGTGTAGCCTACTGTCTACGAAGACGTAGGCTAAAATACAACTATCTACAGTCATCCAAAAATGAATTGCCAGAGATAGGCTATGAAGGGAAAAAGTGCAGCATTTTAAACATGGCAAGATTATTTTTACCGGAACAGTTTGTTCTAATTTGTCTCGTGAAATTCGTGCTTGTGGACATCAATCACCTATCTTCTGTCCTTCTATTTCAAGTTATCATGAGTGTCATTTGATTATATAATCACAACAAATGCTAATAAATGAAAACAGAATAGGCTTATGCGCTATAGGTTAACTTTACAGGTCACTTAGGCTAACTCCCGTATGTCAAAATAAACAGATTTGATCCTAATTGTTTAGCGATCACACACAACAACTTAACACAGCAACCCCGAACACCACTGTTGAACCTAGGCTACTGCTTCAGTCATGTAAAAAATAAGCAGTTTATGAATTATCTTTACCCGTTTAATCAAGTCCACATGACCAAAATAACAACATATTTAAAGGCTGAGCTAGCATAACAGCCTATATAGGCGATGCTGCAATGGATAACTAATAAAAAGTTTCATACAATTAATGAACTTTATCACTCACATTCTGAGTTTTTCTGGGTGGTTATATATCCATGCAGATCGCCTTTGAATAAGCCATCGCTGTTATATGATATAATATGTTACAGGATTCATGACTAACGCCATTAATGTAACATGATGCTGACTGACGCTGGCTATAACAGTAGGCTACCGTTAACGTCTGCTGAGTCTACTGCCTACCAAAACCTGTCGCTGTTCAGTTGAAGTTAAATGATCAAATATTGTTTGATTTTGTGTCAGCTTTCAGAAGGAAGACATGTTCCTTTCTGGTCAAATTTCACAGCTTCTAAGAAAGTCTATCGTCTTCGTGTAAACCGAGTTTTGAACAGAGAAAAAAAGTTAGGCTACCATTAGGCTACATGCAGGTTCTCCCATAACGTTATCGATACAGATCAATGCACCAAATCAGGGCGATTTTAGCGAAACAACGTTCCTGTGACAGGCTATCAAATATTGAACAATGGGATAACGTTTCATCATCACCTTTATTGATGCCTGAAATGTTGACATTGCTGAAATACAGAGATGTAGCCTACAGAGAGGCAGCTGCAGACAACGATGTTCAATGGGTTCAACTTGTCCCTTGCCTACCAGCTGGATGTAAACAAAGCTATAGAACCTAGAATACGTCACATGAAAAACGTTCATGTTTGAATTGAAACAACCAACTGTTAGGGCCTACACAAGTGGTTTGATTGAAAATAAACCATGAAACGGACACTTCTCCAGAATAGGGAACTGTTTAATCACAAGCAAAATATATCTTCGTCTACTTCACACTGTTGTTGTTAATGATCCAATCTGTTGCTTAACCTTAAATGTTTGGATTCTCGTGTGTGGCATTACAAATACTCATACATATTTTAGTGTGTGCATGGTAGAACAGAGTTTTCAGACTAGTCATTGTGGAAGTGGTCCCCAATTGAACCAGAATTGGATGTACCCATGCAACATTAACATAGTCGTTTGGGCTGTGGTCCATTAATTGCATTTCAGCATTTATTCATTAGATATGAGGGCAACGGTCATATTGCCATATGTGGTGGTTTATTCTTCTAATAATGTGGCTGCTTGTGGAATATTTGTTTAAGGTTAACCAAGCAAACATGTTTATGGAGTTTAGTGTACTCTAGAATTATGACACCAACTCCTAAAGCAAATGGAAAGAGTCTTGACTATTATGGTTAGTGGAATGTGTGATGTTTTTGTTAGTACATAACTCAGGAATGGATCTAGCCAGGTGGGTATGTCCATAAGCACAAAGAAACGGTATTCTCTCATTCTCTTGGACTGCAAGTCACGGCCCCTGAGACTGAGTAGTCTTCTCAAAATGCATGCTCATGATCAGACTGAAGTATATTAGAAAGTCAGTTGGAGATGTTGTAAGACTTGTCATCTTATCTCATTAAAAATAATTCTGGCCAGTCATGCTGTGTCAGAGTGAGCCAGTGGCAATAGCAGTTGTTGCTTGGGGCGTACCACTGACCCCGTTCTTTCCTTCCTCATGCTTGTCAGCATACAGAGCCATCTAGTTTTGCTGTGTGTGTGTGTGTATTTGCATGTGCACAAGCCATGCTGCTGAGCTTCTCTGCAGATGGGCTGCGGATCAGGTGTGTGTGTGTGTGTGTGTGTGTGTGTGAGAGATAGAAAGTGTGTGTGAGAGAGGCTGTTCAGTGGGTCACTGCATGCATGGTCACGTTCGTCAAGTCCCCAGGGATAACCAGTCTCTGTCGCTTTCTCTGGTTCACTGTCTCAAGTCTTCTAAATTCACTCTCCATACCTCTCCTGCTACTCTCACTCTTTCTGTCTCTTTCTCATGCCTTCTGTTCCTTTGTCTTTGTCTCTACCAGTCTCTCTCCCGCTTCCTCTCTTTCTCCCTGTCTCGCTCTGATGTCAGAGTGCGCCACCAAACCAAACCAGGCCTTTTCAGCGGAGGAGTGATTGTGTCTTTGTACCGGCGGGCTGGACTCGGGTCGGGCTCACGTGCACTTCTTGCTGTTTAATCTCTTTAAGTATGAGAGGGCATTGTTGGACCCAAATCCCACTTTATTATCCTCCCACATGTGCTGTGACAGAAGCAATACTAGGTTAAAAAGAAAAAGAAAAGGATGGAGACAGGAAGATGGACCTGTGAACCTAGACGAGCAGACAGTGCCAGTGCAAGTGTATTCCCCAGGAGTTGGGAGTGTTATGGTGGCCTACATTTGGGTGTACTTGGACGAGCCGGAGCACCTGAGACGCAGCACAATGGCCCGTCACACAGGGCGTGTCCGCATTCTCCAGCACAGCGCCAGGCGCAGCCAGCTCTGGTTTCCTCCTCCTGTTGTTTCAGGAGTTTCCATCCGCCGGACACCAGAATCTCCAGTGTCCCTCCCTGACAACGTGCCCTGCTGTTGCTGCTGTTCTGACAGGTGTCAGTCTCTCTCTCTTGCTGTGCTCCAATTTACATACTTACTTCTGCACCTACAATGCCCAATTTGAGTGCCCAATTTGAGTGCTTATGCACTCATTAGGTATTTTACAGAAGTATGCTAATTAGAACACAGCATCTCTCTCTCTCTCTTTCTTTCTCTCTGTTTTTCTCTTTCTCTTGGTGTCACATGGTACAAGTTGTCAGTGACTTAGTTACTGATTGTCAGTAGCCACTGGCAGACTGCTACATTCAAGAACACTCATTACGCAGACTATTGGAATCAGAAGTATTTTCAGAAGTAGTTTATGTCCTTATGTTTCTTATTTATGTTTCTTAATATGTGTCCTTACGTTTGCAGGCATATGAGTAGGCCTATATAGTCTGACTATGTCTTTAGAGATAAGGGGGAATGTTATGGTAGTGTTTTGCTGTTCTACATGGGTGCATCCCATGCGTCAGTAGCTATCTGCTCTGGGTCGCCAGGTTGGCGCTAATCAGGGTCTGATTCCGTGTGGTCCATGTGTAGTCTAGATGGGCTGACCAACACCATCTCCCGTTATCCTGGAGGGATACTTAAACCCTGACTATTTTCCCTTTTAGTTAGAACCGCTGGTGGATCTTTATGTGAAGTCATGCTGTCTCTTCCTTGATGTGCATCATTGTAAATAAAACTCTGTTCCAGATTTTTCCTACCATTGCCAGACTGGGTCTTCATTCATGTGTGGTATCAAAATGACCATCACTATGTACATGGACAGACTTGAAGTTAGCATATGGGCTATTATTTGTTTGAGCAGAATCCCAGTTTGTGTTGAAAACTGAAATAAAGTCCATTAGTCATTGACTTGTCCCATGCAATAAAAATATTGGTTATCAACAGATCTCTCTCCCTCTCTGGCATGCTCCCATATCCAAGGTTTCCCAGGTACCTACATACTGATTTATGCTTGTGCTAATTGGTGTTTGCAAAACAGAGATGATTAGAAATTCTAATGAAACAGGCCACCCGCTTATTATGTAGCGACAGATACAGCACAGAGGTGCTCTCAACTACCAGAAGGCAGGAGGGTGCAGGAGTGTATCTTAGGATGTTGGTGCATCGTGACAAAAGTTCCTGAGTCTTAACTGAGAAACAGGGCTCAAGAGACCGTTTTGCTTTCTTTGTACATCAGTTATTCACAGTTGCTTTATTAGCCTTATTCCACAGCAGTCTCACTTAAAGTTGTGTTGAGTTTGGAGCTGGGCTAGCATGCAGTAGCCTGAAAAGTTGTCGGTTCAATTCCCAGCTTCCACCGTTGTGCTCTTGAGCAAGGCACTTTACCCCAAGTTTGCTCCGGGGACAATGTAATCCTTTGTAATATAGTTGACACACGTAGGTCATTTTGGATAAAAGTGTCCGCTAAATGAATACATGTAAATGTAAATCAGTAACACCTTAGGTGGCAGATTCAGGTGATTGGTGATGTCCGGCCTGCCGTTGTGTTGTGATTGGTCGTCTCTGCTCTGTGGAGGACTGCACGCCTCAGTTGCCCTGCAGACCTGGGTGGTTGGAGAGCGAGAGTGAGTTACAGTGAGAGCGACATGGAGATGTCTTGATGGCTGTTGTTATGAGTTTTGATAGAGTTGTAAGGCTTGTTCAGACATGGCTGAATGGCATAGAGCCTAGACACACACACACACACACACACAAAAATGCTCCCAGGGTTCACAGCCATAAAACAAGAAATAATAAATTTTATGCTGGCAATCTTACTGCTTCTCTGTCAGGTGAAACCTAATTCAGCGATCTAGCACATATAGTCAAGTGCAAACACACTCCTATCACAAAAAGGCTGGCTCACTCTGAATGATGGCACTGGTAATTCCCTATTGAGTAGTGCCTGCCCCTAATCCTGACCTGTGTGTGTGTGTGTGTGTGTGTGTTTACACACATGTATGAATATGAGTATGTGACTCAGAGGTTACATCACCAGATGGCTTTCTGTAGCTGCCCAGAGTTGTCCGCACAAACATGCCTGTTGCCTAGCGATGAACCTCTAGCCCTATACACATCTCCACAGATTTGTGTGTGTGTGTGCGTCTCTCTTTGTGTGTGTATGTGTGCGTGTTTGTTTGTGCGTGAATGGGGGGCGGGGGGGGTATTTTGTGTGGTTGTGTATTCATAACAGGATGCACTTGATGGCGTGTCCTCTGAAGGAGAACTGAGAAATAAGGCAGAATTTATGAGCGAAACAAATCAAACGCTAATGCACAGAATGCTCCAACCGTGAGTCACAGAGAAGGGGACAGCAAGAGAGACAGACAGAGAGAGGGAGGGGGGGGGGCCTAAGGATGAAAAGAGGAGGTGGGGGGGAGAAAACCCATCCTGAAGATAAAAGCATTACACACACACACACACACACGTACGTGTCAGACTCTAATGGTGTTGTGTCTGGAAGTGAGCTGGCATGCACCTCTCACTCTTCACCTGTTCCCCCCGCAACACACACACAACACCACAATCACACAACACAAACACACTCACAAACACGATGGCACCCCCCTCTGTTCCCACCAGAAGACTAGATAGCTAGCTATTACGGGTGCTATCACCACTAATCCTTTATTAACTGGCTTTATTGTCTGTCAGTCTGGTTTGGTTGTGTTGGGCTCTCTTCCGTATGGCAATTCTAATAGTCCTGTTGGGAGCTAGTTACTGCTGCTAGCACGGCCGTACACACACACACACACTCACACACACACACAGAGCAGGCTTATCTCCAGCTCCAGTTTGTTGCCCCATGGGTGATTGGCCTTTCTTTGGGCTTCTGCACTGCTGATATGGAGAGACTGGAGGGACCGTGAGGCAAACGGCTGGATAAGCTAAATGGACGCACACACACACACACACACACACATTCACACATACACACACACGTATACACACACTCACATGCACAACCGCACCCTGTCTCATTTGCACACCCTGTCTCACTTTCTTTCTCTATTTTGCTGTCTCTCTGATGTGCACACACACACACAGTCTCTCTCTCTCACTCTCTCTCACACACACACACACACACACAGAGGTCATTCACACAACACATCAGTAACTCCCTGTCCCTGTTGATTTCCCTCTCCACTTAACCGAACTCTCACATACATTAATGCTGTGTTGAAAGGAGCAGCCACTTGCTAGGAATGTCTTTCTTTCTTTCTGTCTGTCTGTCTGTCTGTCTGTCTGTCTGTCTTCCATGGTATGTCTCACATGCCTGCCCAGTCTCTTCTAATTACTACCCCCCCAGACACACCTCCATGTGGCACCTGAGAGCCCGAAGGCTTTTAGAGGAGACACATCTGGAGGTGCATGGTGAGACCCAGGGACATGTTCTAGACGGGCCGCCTCAAACGCCACACGCACTCCTGACCGGCTGGAGTGGACGCTGTGGGGATCAGCGCTTTACACATCTGTTCAATCAGTGCACAGCAGCTACGGGGCTGCTTTCTTTGAAGAGCACCGCAGCAGTAGCAGAAGCAGAGGGGTGGGATTTATAGAGTGTTTGTGTGTGTGTGTGAGTGTGTGTGTGAGTGTGTGCGCGTGTGTGTGTGTGTGTGTGAGTGTGTGTGTGTGTGTGAGTGTGTGTGTGTGTGAGTGTGTGTGTGTGAGTGTGTGCGCGTGTGTGTGCACCTCAACAGTCCATGTGAACTTTGTGTGTAAGGCTTCTCTCACCATCCATCATTCTCGCACTTCACACACCATATGAGAGGGACAGGAAGGGGACCTCTTCACTTCCGCTCTCCCTGGCTGTGTGTGTGTGTGCCCGTGTGCACTCTGTCATTTTCACTCTCAGCGCGATAAGAGCTGCTGACAGGGCTGCAGCCTACGCTGTGTGTGTGTGTGTGTGTGTGTGTGTGTGTGTGTGTGTGTGTGTGTGTGTGTGTGTGTGTGTGTGTGTGTGTGTGTGTAGGTTAATTGTGCACACTTGGCAATCTGACATTCTGTGTGTGTGTGTCAAAGAGAGTGAGTGAAGAGAAAGATCATACGTGTGTGTGTGTGTGTGTGTGTGTGTGTGTGTGTGTGTGAGAGAGAGAGAGAGAGAGAGAGAGAGAGAGAGAGATATCATATGTGTGTGTGTGCGTGCCCTTGGTCTCTGTCATAGGGCCCAGGCTCCCCCTGGAGTTCACAGCACACAGCAAATGACCTCTAAAGCTCCCCTCATTCCCCACACAGCTATGCTGTTTCTAGCTCGACGCGTCCGCAGGTAGAAAAGCTGAACAGTCACCGTGCAGAAACTCTTCTTTCACACAGCTCTAGGCCTCCTCTCTCTCTCTCTTTTCCTCTCTCTCTCTCTTGCTCTTTCCCTCTCACACACAATTTTTTCTTTTGGTAAATCTGTAGCATTTAGGGGCTTTGCTGAACAGGTTATTTTCCTGGAATGGAATGGAATAAGGATGAATTGATGAAAAAAAAATGGCTGTAGGCTTTCATTTTTTTGTTGCTTTAGTTATAATTTCCTCGGTAGCATTTCTTCCTTAGTGTGCACTCCATATGACTCCCTGACCTCAAGCTCTACAGCATATGACTAATCTTACCTCTTTTCCTCTCTCCTCCCTCTATCTTTTCTTTCTCTCTTTCTTTCTCTCTCTTTCTTTCTCTCTCTTGCTCTTTCTCTCTCTCCTCCCTCTATCTTTCTCTCTCTCTCTCTTTCTCTCTCGCTCTCTCTCTCTTGCTCTCTTTCTCTCCTCCCTCTATCTTTCTCTCTCTTTCTCTCTCTTGCTTTCTCTCTCTCTCTCTCTCCCTTTCCACCCCATATTCCACAGGAGATGGCCTGGAGCACTGCTGCTCAGTGCTATTTTGTGTGTGTGTTGTTTTTCTCTGCTGTTCTTGTTCAGAATATGGCACTTGACTGACACCCCACTCCACAGAAGAGCTTATTTTTTCCACCAACCATTTCACTGAAGTGTTTCATCTTTTCTTCTGAAATTTCTTCTCCTGACAGTTTTGAACTACTATGCCCTTTTGCTTTGAGCTATGTAAAGTGTGTGTGTGTGTGTGTGTGTGTGTGTGTGTTTACGGCTGTGTTCCCTGTTACTGTGACGCCTCCCTGCCTGCAAAAGCTCTTGTCTTGGCTGGGTCCCCTGCATTGCAAACATCGCATCAAATTCTGCAACACATCTTTGTGAATACATGCACCCACGCACGCATCATAAAAATCTCCCTTAAAACCACAGGGTTTTTTCAGTATGTCACATTTTGGTCAGGCTTCTTTTTAGAGTATTCTGCAAATGCTCCAAACACCTCGCTCTGAACGACTCTGATCTCCGCTTGCTGAAGCACAGAAGCATGTGTTCATTACGCAGCCCAGCCATTGTGTTTGGCCCTTCACTCAGCACCAGCCAGAACAGGCTACATGGTGCACTATATAGGGAATAAGCACCATAAAGGTATACACTATCTAGTGCACTACGCAGGAAATAAGCACCGTATAGGTGTACACTATCTAGTGCACTACGTAGGGAATAAGCACACTATCTAGTGCACTACGTAGTGAAGCACCATATAGGTATACACTATCTAGTGCACTACGTAGTGAAGCACCATATAGGTATACACTATCTAGTTCACTACGTAGTGAATAAGCACACTATCTAGTGTACTAGGTGGTGAATAAGCATCATATAGGTATACACTATCTAGTGCACTACGTAGTATAGTTATTTTAAGGAAGAACATTTATTTATTTATGATACATTATTCATTCACAATGAAAATTGGTGTCCTTAAAGGTTGGATATTTCCTCATTTTTCTACTTAAGGCATTAAGATCAATTTCCAAAAGATGATTTTATATTCCTCTTTTGAAGTCAACTTTAGCAGAGGTACCAATAATTCCTGAGGGTACTGTAGGTATACACTATCTAGTGCACTACCTCATGGTGAATGAGTGGACGTTCCAAATGCAGCTGGAGTGAGTCCTTTTCCTTCTCGATATCTCACAGCTCCGCCTGTACAATACCACACTGCAGTAGGGTGGTCCTTATATTGGTTAAAACATTTTTTTTTTTAAATGTTCAACTCTCACCCCCTAAATGTTATAGGATATCAATAAAAACACACTGTGCAAAATATTGAATTGTTCCTACAATATCTAGAGGTTGCTCAAGGCCTTTGAATATTTCCATTTAAGAATGCACACCAAAATAAAATGCAATATTATTTTTAATAACAGAGGCACTGTTATTGTGGTAACTGTTACTGGTATTGTGGTAAACAACATACAACATCTACATCATAGAAAGAAAGAAACAAACCAAAAACATGACATAATGACAGAATGTATGTAAGGGATAACGGAACGTATGTAAGGGATAACGGAAAGTATGTAAGGGATAACGGCAGCCGAGGTGTCCTGTTATACAGAATTAATGGACGAGGGCGAGAGGCAAAGAACTCCAGGACAGGACACCTTGAAGGCAGTTATCCTGCTTCGAAGGCCGTTATCCTGCTGCACCTGGTTGCCACTATAGGCAATAGTCATGCCTTTATTGCACATAAAGGAAACAAGCAGTTCTGTTTAATAAGAAGCCGACTTGTTCAGTTTGTTGAAGGCTACAACTTTTTTTGGCCCTATAACAGCAATAGCATGGACAGTTAGCTTGTTTACAGTTGATTCCATTGTTGCGAAGCCTGCTTCCAGGCTCAACCATCATCCTACTACGGTTGTTATAGTAACTATTCATAAGTATTGATATGGAACGGTGATTACACTTTTTTTTTACCAGATCTACTTCAGGTGTCCCGTTATTCAGAATTAACAGCCACCCCACCAGCCAATCAGAAAAGAGTATTTCTTCTCTTCAGGTAAAGTATCATATTGTACAGTTACACCCAGGACGTCCTTTTTCTCTCTGGGCCAGAAGAAAGTCTCTATCTTCTGGATTCTTGAGAAGAATGAGTGCATCTTTGATGTGCGAAATCAAACAAGTCTCCCAACTGGTCTATGAAGGCCTCTACATTGCACTGCTGAGTTTCGGAAGTTCTCTTGACATTTTTCTTCAGCTTCTGCTATTTGTCGTGAAGTGTTTCCAGTTGTTTTATGGCATGATGTTGGGGACGAACGGGAATCCTAGCCTTGTCCTAGAATACCAAGACTTCTTTGTGCTGTTGCACTTTCATTAATTATTTTTTTTCAATGTTTTATGGTGATACAACACACATGAAACCTGCTTCTTGGAGGGTAACTTTGTTCCAGTTATTTCAGTCTCTTCTGATCCGAGTAACCATATAGCAGACTTGCTTCGTGTTGCTTCAGCCATTGTCTCAGTATAACTTATATTGTTTATTGTGCTTCATTCACATTGAAGTGTTATTGCTTTGGAAGACATATCACAACTAAAACAGGAGTTGATATGAAAATTGCTTAAAAACAGCATATTATTGAAATACTGGAATCAGCATTACCATTTTAAGATTCATTAGGTGATGTAGGTAAAACCACCACATGTGGTCACCAATAATCAATATATTGCCATTGACTGCATGGTCAAATAAGTCCATTGCTGTCATAAGCATATATTATTAAACAACTATACATGCTAGCACAACGTATCACATAATACACAGAAAATCCCGAATATGCACACTGCACAGTATGTGTTAAACTTCAAAGGTCTTGAGCAACCTCTAAATATTGATTAATATTGATAACATTTTTCCCAATTGTTTTTTTTTTTTATTTATTCAAACATATTGGTGGGATGAGAGCATGAACTTTTAAAAGCTGAAAAATAAGGACCACCCTAACGCTGCAGTCTTATGCGGCCCCCTAAGACGTTGCCACGGAAACGGTGCCAAGGCCCGTGCCAAGGTGACTGGTGACGAGGATTTAGCGTCGCCGCTGATGAGGTTGGCACCAAGGGCAAGTGGTTTGCCCAGTGCGCCGAGGCAGTTTGTTTGGCATCCACCCGCTGCAAGCTAAGCAAGTTTGAGTGGCAGGCAGCTGGGACACTCAGTGTGACCTCTCCATCAGACTCGCAGCAGGGTTGGCACTTAGAGGGGCACGAGGTTATGTAACAATGTTTTGTATGTCTTAAGGATTTATTTCTTTGTTCCATGACATTTCTTTGTTTTGAAACTGTTTTCCATTGTTTGTGAAATGGAAAAAAATAAGAAATTAAAATGAAGTGGAACTAAACTATATCTACTTAATTTAAGTTAACTTAAGTTTTGTTTTCAAATCTATTAAACGGACTACTTGAAGACTATTTGGAGACTAGTACTTGGAGACTATTAAATGAACAGCATGTACCTTCATGCTGT
>NC_063206.1:21084675-21134675 GCF_017589495.1 Alosa alosa | reverse complement strand
TACATGCATAAAGCGATCTTGTGTAAGTTGACGAGTTAAATTTTCCGGTTAGATTTTAATTAAACACACTGCAGTGGGAGGAGAGGAGATGAGACTGTGGTGATGGGGATGGGGAGGGGGGTCTGAACACGGGGCAGGAGAGGAGGAGGAGGAGGAGATATAGAGATATAGGGAAAGAAGAGAGGGGGAGAGGTGTAGAGGAAGAGGGGGGAAATGGAGAGGAAGAGAAGAGAAGAGGAGAGATGGAGAAGAGAAGGGGAGAAGAGAGGGGGATATGGAGATGAGAGGGGGAGAGATGTAGCGTTGACAGAGTGGTACGGGGTAAACATGGCTGACGGGAGCAGCCGAGCGGAATCACAACGTTCCAGAACATTAGAGCCCTGCTAACAGCAATTAGCTCCATTAGCATGGGATACACATGAACAGACACACACACTCACACAGAAACACACTCAGACAGTATCTCACACACACTCTCTCACCCATTTAGAAATCTCATTGACAAAGCAAAACCCACACATACTTGTGCACCCAGGTAAGCTTGCTTGTAGCAGAGCACCCACTGACCCACATACACTCTGACGTTCACATCATTTAGCACTGTCATCTTCATTGTTACTGACACCCATAGGAGTTTGGCGGGGATATAGGTAGCGGGAAGCTACGTGAAGGTGGGGACCTAGACGAGTCTTCTCCGGTTAAGTGACATTGAATAGACCAATCACATACAACCGTGTTAAATACTGATCTATCTAGATCTTTTATGAATTAACCTCGGCCTGACTCTGCCCAAAACTTGCACCCATGCAGTGCACTTAGACTTGCTTACAGGTTACTTGGGAAGTACCTGTTCCACTAAAATCATAGGAGGGATTTCTTCACTGACATTGTCGCCCCTGACAACAGCATTAGGGTGGCGAGCAGTAAGGGAAGCTCAGTGGGAGTCCAAAAGACTCCGCCTCCCCCACCCCCCAATAATCCCTGCGTCGTTGGCATGTGTCAAAATACCACTGAATTAAATGCCTTTGGGACAGTATCTTGTAGGGCACATTTTTAGGTCCTTAGATGAGTTCCAAGTCCTCCAATTTGGAATCTCTCTGGCCCCACGAACCTTCACCAGGTGCATGGATGCAGTTCTTGCACCCATGAGGCAGCGGGGGCTCAGAATATTAAACTATCTAGACGACTGGCTCATCTGTGCAACCTCAGAGTGCAATGTCAGCCACACGGTTGTCGCCCCAGTGGCCTTGCTGTTGAAGCACATTCAGGACTTGGGCTTGTGCCCCAATCCCAAGAAAAGCAGGCTCCAGCCTTCCCAGGTCACCACCTTCCTGGGCATGGTCCTGGACTTAGTCCCATCTGGCAATTTGAACCTACGCTCTGGCCCCAAGTCAGGTGCATGGATGCAGTTCTTGCACCCATGAGGCAGCGGGGGCTCAGAATATTAAACTATCTAGACGACTGGCTCATCTGTGCAACCTCAGAAGTGCAATGCCGCCTACACGTGGCCTTGCTGTTGAAGCACATTCAGGACTTGGGCTTGTGCCCCAATCCCAAGAAAAGCAGGCTCCAGCCTTCCCAGGTCACCACCTTCCTGGGCATGGTCCTGGACTCCAGGAGGGCATCCGTGACTCTCACTGGCGAGACAGCAGTCTGTTGCTTCACGTTGCACGCCCAGGTGGAGTGGAAACTCTGCCTTCGCCTCTTGGCCTTATGGTGGCAATGGTGCAGGTAGTCCGCCTTGCCCTCCTTCAAATGCTCCCAGTCCAGAGGTGCCTGTTGAGCCTAGGCCTGTGCCCCCAAGGGCCCTCCCAGGCCAAGGTGACTATGTCCCGCAGGCTTCACAGGGCCCTACACTGGTGGAGAGAGCCCGCCAACACCGAGAGGGGGAGTGCCATGGGACTGGTTTGTCGCCAGGTCGTATTTACAGACGCATCCCCAGTAGGCTGGGGCACCGTTCTCGATGGTCAGGGCATCAATGGTCTCTGGACGGACCCTTGGCTACCCCAGCACATCAATGTCCTGGAGCTGAGGGCTGCTCTCCTCGCCCTCCGGCACTTTCTACCGTGGCTAAGAGGCCAACATGTGATGGTGAGGACTGGGGGGCTTGGGGTCTCCAGGTCTTTGCACCCTGGCGACAGACCTGTGGCTCTGGGCTCATCCCCGTTCAGCACTAGTTAGCTTCTTCCAATTCACAAAGGCTAACTAGCTAACATTTTTTTAGTTTCTTATAATATATTAATTATTCAGTCAGCCTATACATAATCCTCAATCTTTCAATCAAACAATCTTTACATGCTATTACAGATGTATTACATGGTCCTAAACAAATTGTTATAATATTATGTTACAGTTACTGCTGAGCATCATGTGAGGGGAGCGACATAATTCACAAGCGCCTCCTCGGTGTATAGATAGAGGGTGTGGCCTCATTCACGGTTATATATGGGTATTTAGACCTTTAGGTTAAGAGTTTCAAGCATTTTCTTCAAATACTAAATAAATAGTTAAAATATAGATAAATAATATAAATAGATAGTTAAAATATGGTAATCAACCTTGCTTCTAAACATGTTTCAAGTAAATGCTTCAGAAAGTCATCAACCTGTTTCATGGTCCTCTTTTTTCATGAATTATTCATTATCCGAGACAACATTTTTAACCATGTACATTAATTTCAAGCATTTCATTTAGTCTTGATCTTAAATCTGAGCATGTCATTGAATTCCCTATATGTGAAAACCTATAAAAGCACATTACATTCAGGTTTTTACCTTGTACAGTTCAAAAGATAAGTGATTAATTCGATTTTGACCTGGCGGTGGCAGCCATATTGGATTTCTCCATTTTGGGGCATTATGGGACATTTTTGAACCTGGCATACAGAAGATTTGAATTCAGCACCCTTCAAAACCCCTAAAAATGTTGTATGCCAAAAATTAACATGATAGTCCTGCCTAGTCTATAAGAAATGATTGCTCCACAATACCCTGGCAAATTGAGTACACCTTGTATTGCACATGAGAAGATGATGTATATAAGTATAAGTATATATACTCTTTTGATCCTGTGAGGGAAATTTGGTCTCTGCATTTATCCCAATCTGTGAATTAGTGAAACACACACAGCACACAGTGAGTGAGTGAGGTGAAGCACACACTAATCCCGGCGCAGTGAGCTGCCTGCATCAACAGCGGCGCTGTGAGAGAGAGAGAGAGAGAGAGAGAGAGAGAGAGCGAGCTGTGGGGGGTTTGTTGTCAAGCAGGAAGCTCCCGTCGACTCACTTCCTGTTTATTGCCACCCTCTATTTCAGTCCCAGCATGCATTGTGCTGTGACTTCTCCCGCACAGCATGCTGTCACACTGCAAAACCCTTCACACTTGGCTGGGCCAGGCAGACACACACGTACAAACTCTAATGATAATAGACATGCAAATCTATCAAACATTCGTACAAACACGCACGTATGCACATATAGATACAGCAACAGCAGGTGAATTGGACTTGTGGCAGCAGGAGTTGTCATATAATATATTTTATCAGAAAATTCATCCTGCTACACACACACACACACACTCAGAGTCTCTCTCTGTCTCCTCATACCAACACAGTCTTTCAAAGTCTCGCAGTCATTCTCACTTTCTCTTTCTCTCTCACACACACTAACTTTTTCATTTATACTCTTGCTCACCCTTTTTTCAATTCTCTCACACACACACTCGCCCTCTTACTTTTCAACTCTCTCTCTCACACACACACACATTCACTTCAGCTATGCGTCCGATGTGCCCTTGATAAAAGCATACTACGTTCAGTTATTAGAATCCTTCATTACTGCGCACAACGCCGCAGTGTTCCTTTCATCATCTTCTCTTCCTCTCCTCCTCTCTTTCTCTCGTTCTTCTCTGTTTCTTTCTCTCCTTCGTTCCGTCCGTGGCTGGCTGTCTTCTGTTTGTTATTATGCGGGCTGTAATCAGCTTTAACACTTCATCGCAATACATTATTAATGCCCTGTTATACAGACAGAGGCAGAGTGAGAGGTGGGTGAGGTCAAGGAAGTGTGTGTGTGTGTGTGTGTGTGAGAGAGAGAGTGAGATAGTGAGATTATAGGAGAGGAGAGAGTGTGTCTCTGTCTGAGATCAAGAGGTTATGAGAGGGAATAACAATGAAGTGTGTAAAAGAAATAAGTGTGTGTGTGTTTGTAGTTTTAAGAGTATGTGCACAAAAGGCATTGTGTGAGGGTAAGATACAGTATTTGAGAGGAATTGAGTGTGTGTGTGAGAAAGGGAGAGAAGAGAGAATATAAGGATATGAGTGTCTGTTTAAAACAAATGTTTAGTAAGGGTATAACAGTGTCTGTAGTCGCAAGAGAATGTGACTCGAATGAGACAGAGTGTGTGTGTGTGTGTGTGTCTGTCTGGATATGCGTGTGTGTGTGTGTGTTAGTGGGTGGGTCTGTTTAATTGTGTGTGAGTGTGAGAGGTGTGTGTGATGAGGGGTGGTGTTCTGTCTGGTGTGTGGATGCCTGACCCACCAGTGCGTTCCTCAGAGAAGCCCAGTGGAGAGGCTTCTAATGGAATGTCAGGCAGTGCAGGGGGCGGCCGTGGAGGGGCCCTGACACTCACTGGGACAAACCATAGTCAGCCGTCACAGTCAGTCAACACACACACCCACACACACACACACACACATGCAGAAGTTGCAGACATTTTCGTCCACTCTTGAATGTTTGGACACACACACACACACACAGAGCGAAGAGTTTCCTTATTGGACACACTTGTACATCCACACACACACACACAGAGAGAAAGAAAGAAAGAAAGAAAGAGAGCTGGCAGGGCTGATGAGGAGGAGGATGCAAGGGCAGAGAGCCCTCCGTCTCCATGGTTACTGGTCCTGCCAAGGGGAGTGATGGGAGAGAAAAAGGGCACGATTGTTTATTTTGACAAACGCTTGGTTGTAGCTCTGGCCCGACATTGATGGAGAGGTGCAGGACATCTCTAAAGAACATGTCAGGTGCCACAAAGCCTCTTTGTGTGTGTGTGTGTGTGTGTGTGTGTGTGTGTGTGTGTGTGCGTGTGTGTGTGTGTGTACGTGTGTGTGTACGTGTGTGTGTACAATTTTAAATGTCTGTGTGTAGGTGCCTTACTGTTTGTTCACACGTGTGTGTGTGTGTGTACAGATCTAGACCAAAGGCCATGCTGTGTGGCCACTTTTTTGCCATAGTTTCAAGGTTTGTGCTTTGTTCAGAGCTCTTTGTAAATCCTGGCACAAACTAAAAGCCAAACTGAGAACATGCGCGCGCACACACACACACACACACACACACACACACACACACACACACACACACACCCTGAGGCCTCCTGAAGCGCTGTCTGCTGAGGTTAAAGGGTGTGAATGATTTATTCCAACTGGGTTTTAATTGAGTTTTAAGGCTGTGGCTCAATGAGAATATGGCTGGCTCTGGGACTGTAGGGGAAGGAGAGAGAGAGAGAGAGAGATGGAGGGATGGATGGAGGGAGAGAGAGAGAGGGGAAGAGAGTAAAAGAGGAAGGGAGGCAGAGAGAGGTGGAGAGTGAGTGAGAAGAAGAAGAAACTTGGGATGATGAAGAGAGCGAGAGGAATGGAGAAACTGAGAGAAAGGGAAATGGAGAGGGGGACAGTGATAAAGAGAGGGGAGGAGAGGGAGAGGGGGAGAGGGAGCGATGTGGATGGCACTTTGCGTTATCTGCCTCAACCGGCTGGAACAGCCTGCGCAGCACAAACAGCGCCCGGCCACTTCAATCTGGCCACCATACAATACACACACACACACACACACACACACACACACACACACACACACACAGACAGACACACACAGAGAGACACACTCACATACACATACACCCACTCACTCAGACTCAGACTTGTACGCACACTCGCTCGCACACACACACACACACACACACACTGTCCCCCAATCACGCCTGCAGACACACACATACTGATGCTCACACATTTTCTTAGCTCTCTTCATCCTCCTCGATTTTTCTCCATTTTGTAGTTTTTGTGCTTTTTTTCATTTCACTACTCACTATCTCATCTCCCTTTCATCTTTCCCTCTTGTCTTTCTCTCTCTCTCTCTCTCTCTCATTTCTCTCTTTCTCTCATTTCTCTCTCTCTCTGTCTCATTTCTCACTTTCTCCCTCACACTCTCTCCAACTCCCTTGCGTGTGTCTTTCACCGACTCTGTACTCTGAAGTGAGGCTCTGTTCAGCATCTAAATCTACTGCAAGCGGCCCGTTTGTAGATCTTGTTAGCGTGCCTCGTCACCAAGCGTCTCGTTAAGAAGCCCCTTGTTGCTGAGTGGCCCGTTAACAGTGCTTCTCACCGGTTTGTCAGATAGGCAAGTTTTGCCACTTTTGGGGTCCACCTGACTAGCCGCGCGTTAAGCTGGTCTCCCGGTACGAGTGGCCCTGTTGCTTGGCAGCAGCTCGTTAACGAAGAGTCTGTGGTTTGGCAGCTAACTACCCCCCCCACGTCTGAACGAGACCACCACGGTACTGACCCGCAGCTGTGGACTTCTGCTGCCAACAGCTGTGTGTGTGTGTGTGTGTGTGTGTGTGTGTGTGTGAGTGTGTGTCTGTCTGTGCGTGCCAAGATTGAGAAGCGTCCAGTCTCCGTGCCAACTGCCGGAGGTTGTCTGAAGTTCACACAGCCACAGAGACACTTTTGAAGTAGGACAAGGACCAATGTCTTACACTCACTCACACACACACACTCACCACCAATCTTTGGCCAGTAATGGCATGCCATGAGAAGGCCGTCCTACTGTTCTGCACCCTGGTCCCAGCGTCCCCTGATCAACAGATCTGCTGCAGGAGCCTGGAGTGCCTGGAGCCAAACCACCCACTAGCCAGCCCCTCACTCAACTGGACGTTAGATCAGCAGACTGGGCCTGTGTTGGGGACACTACACTGCAAAGTGCACTGTAGTGTACACTATACTCATGCACTACAGGGGCCTGTACTACTGGTTAACTTCGAGAGTAACTTGATCACGTGTGGCGTAACTTCCCGATTAGTCCGTACTACGAACAGTGGATAGGTTTTAACCGAGGTATGCTGCCATGGCAATTTACGCTGCCTCTCAAACCTGCTCCGAGCAGGATATGTTCTTGGTTAACCCGAGGTTTCTATTTAACCACACCCTTTATAAGTATCACCTCTCCACATACAACTTGTCTGCGTACCTGGATGATCCATACGACATTGGAGCGCAAACCGTGAGGGGCTCTCTTCGCAGGGTTTTTAGAGACCGCTAGAATCCGCTGACATTACGGGACGATATTCTTTATGAAAGATATAGATTCTCAGCTGAGGGAATTCGTTATCATTGTCAGCTAATCGAGGCAGACGGCTCTAATGTCACCCGCCGTAGCAATGCCCCTTATGATAGAGCAGATAATGTGCCTTTCATTGAGATATTTTCCCAGTGGACAATTCATGTATTCCATCGGTGATGCTGAATATCTGAGCAAGAATAGGCCAGGCCTACTGGATGTCCGAAAATAAATCGGACATAGCCTACAGTATGCTGAACATCTGAGGAAAACTAGACTTACTGTATGTCTGAACATACTGTATGTTACTGTATGTCTGACATACAATAATAAATTAAAATCACCCTTTTAACATAAAACGTAAATGTAATATTACCCTGCACATAAAGGCTGCACATTTCCACAGCACCAGGATCTGACCGAATGCCTCCCTCAACCCCTTCCATAATCGGCCTTCCAATTTTATTTGCAATGGCCAACTCCTCTGCTACTGTAAAACACTCTGGTGCCTTTCCTCCTAAAGTAGTGTTCAAAGACACCTTCTTCTTGTTAGCTGTAAAACAGAGGCCAAGTGAAGGCTATAAGCATACAACATATTTTCATAATTAAGAAATATTAATGCAAGCTATAACTATATAAACCTACTATTCTGATATGTTTTTTGTTTCAATTTCACCTGCTGCCATGTGCGTTTGGTACTGGTGTTGCATCTGAAATGTTCACAGGATTAGGCATACACTAAATCAGTCAATGGGGGCTACTTAAACATTCAATTATCCTTATTAATCTATATGCCCACTTCTGAATTTTGTTGCATCTGTAGGCCTTTTTATGTACCACATATTTGAGGAACATGTGGAAATAAAACTTTACTTTTAGGCATTTAGGCTACCCGATCTGCAATACGTTGCCAACAGCCTTGCCTTGCTTTGTTCGCTGCCGACGTATTTGATTTTTGTCGTAGAGTGGGTTTTAACTCCTCGTAACTTGTCATAATAATTGTGCATTCCTCATCCGTAAAATAAGGTGATTATACATCATTGAAAGTGGTGACTTAGCTGCAACCCGCCCTTTTTATGTGAACGCGCACAAACTCCAATTAGGTTAACCCCGGTTCAACAAATCAACTTCTTAATTAGCGTCGTAGTACCGATTAACACCACTTAAGATAACCAGGTTTTGTCAAACCCGGTTTAACAAAGTAACCCTGGGTTACATCTGGGTAGGTTAAGCTCCCTTCGTAGTACAGGCCCCAGGAGATGGGGAAACCCAGCTTCAGAAAGTCAAAGTCCTACCATATGTTGGTCCTACCGGTGCACCTGTAGCTCATCCTACCTGGCGGAAGAGTTGAGCTAATAAGAATCAGCTGGTTTAGTCGATGGCTGGAGCAAATATGTGGAACGACTTGTTTACTTTCTGAAGCTGGGCTTCCCCATCACTGTCTGGTGCACTTTTGTAGTGAACAGAGGTGGACAGACTAGAAGATAAGGGTGAGTGTAGGAGCCTAGCCTAGCCTAGCATCCCTCCTCCCTCCCACCGTCTGTGCCTCCCTGCCTTTTCTGCAGGTCTGTCAGATAGAGGCTCCAGCGCGAGACGAATTGACCCTCCGTAATTGTGGCAATAAAGCGCTGTGCCCCCGGTAAGCCGTCCCGTGACGCACAGCCACACACTCCGGTGGCCCTCCTATATTGGCCTGATAAATCTCCTTTGGTGGCGGAGGTGGTGTGTGTGTGTGTGTGTGTGTCTGTGTGTGTCTGAATGTGTGCGATCAGCCAGGCGAGTAATGGCTTGGGTAGCGGAGTGGACTGATGAGGCTCTTCCCCCAAATTAAAACCAAGACAGGGAGAAACAAAAGGAAGAGAAACGCCACTCTCACAGGTCGCTGGCTTTTATTTAGGCGGTTTTATGTATCATGGCCCTGCCTCCTCTCCTCACGTCTCCTCTCCTCTCCTCCTCCACTCTTCTCCTCTTCGTCCTCTGTTGTCTTCTCTGCCTCTCTTATTTTTTTCCCTCCTGTCCTACTCTGTCTCTCCTCCTCCTGTGTTCTCCTCTCTTTTCTTTATAAATCTCTCTCTCTCCATCTCTCTCTCTCTGTGTCATAGTCAGGTCCTTAGCAGGGCTCTTCCTTGTGTGTGTCCCTCTTTTGTTGGCTGTTGGAGAACGAACTGGAGATATCCATTAATATCCTGCCTAATCATGCAGCGCCACACATGAATTATGATGGAGGGCCAGTGGGGAGGGGGGAGGAGAGGAGAGAGGGCTGCTCACTGTTTGCTATGCTAATAGACCTTTTTCACTCTTTCCCTGTCTCACACTCAAACTCTCTCTCGATGTGTGTGTGTGCGCTTGAATGACTGTGTGTGTGTATGTGTGTGTGCGCGCTCACATGTGCTTTTTGTGTGTGTGTGTGTGTGTGTGCGTGTGTGTCCATATTTATTTTTGTGTCTGTGTCTGTGTGTGTGTGTGTCCTGTGTCCGTACCCGCCAGTGAGATGAGTGGGTGGCTTCGCTCTGTGCACCATGCGATCTGCCCCCCCTTCCGGATGTTTCCGCTGGGTTGGTTGGTTGTTGGGCAAGCGAGACCTGAGCCAGCTCTGCCACAGGAGAGGATTTACAGAAACTTCTGACTCCTGCCAAAGCTAACCTCTACTCCATGAGACCGGGTAACCAGGGACGAGAAGAGAGGTGCAGTGTGTGGGTGCAGCAGCACAAAGCACAACACCATGGACTGTGCAGATGAAGGGATGTAAGAGAGAGGAGAGGAAGGAAAAGATGAGAGAATCTGGCCTGATGTCTGAGATGGCAAGAGAGAAAGTTAGAAAGAGAGAGGTAGAGGGTGAGGGAGAGCGTGATGTTTAGGTTGTGGGTGTTTGGGCTATTTTGGTGCATTCTGCCTGTAGCCTGTTTGGATCCAGGTGTGCCAGTATAGTGCTGGTGCTAAAACTACTACATTTATCAAACATAAATCGTGTGTGTGTGTGTGTGTGTAGTGCTGACTGGATACCTCCCCCCCAGCTTAAGGAATTAGATCTGTCCCAAAATGGCTGACAGGTGTAGATAAAAGCAGGCGGGCCAGGGGCACCATGGCAACCCAAATCCATTTCCTAGCCTGCCCCAGTGATTTATAACCCTACGGTCTCCTCTGCCACCATGATCTCTCTCTCTCTCTCTCTCTCGCTCTTTTTCTTTCAACCCCCTTTCTTTTCTGACCCGTGGTCTCTCCTTCGCTTTCCTAGCAAGGTCAGCGGGCCACTACTCAGGTTGTCAGAACCACTTTGCCTCTCCTCCTCCAGTCCAAGCACGAGGCCACTGGCCTGCGTCAGGTGGATTTGGACGTGGGCGGTGGTGGTGGTGGTGGTAGTGCGGACGCAGGGGCTGTTTAAGCAGATCTGAAGGCTACACATGCTCAGCCTCCAACTCAGTTAGCCTCCTCAGCCCTGCAGTCCTGAGAGCACCGCTGGTCAGTCAACATAGCCCACCACCTCCCCACTCTCCTCTGGGCAATCTCCAGTAGTTAGCACAAAATGCTGCTTTTCTACAACGGCTTTGAAAAACAGACAAGAAATAGACAAGAGTATTGTGTGAAATGGAAACCCCACCTCAACGGTCAGATGCAGAGAGGTCTCTCATCTGTAATGCCAACACATGAGCATCCGCTGTAGTATAGGTCACATTAATTCCGTAGGTCAGCTTTTTACTTTACTTTTTACCACCAACTACATACTGACATCCGACACATAAAAACATAACACATTCTATTGACGCATTCCAGACATCATGTTTAATTAGCCGCCCTACATGATAACAAATAACAAAAGCAAAATGAGCTCTCACACTAAAAAATAATGTGGAGAACAACATTAAACACAAAGAACAAAGATAACATAGACTTAAGTTTTTTTTTTTAAAACAAAAATGTAACACCTTTCTGACATTGCCCTTTTCATCTAGCGTACCACCGGTGGTACACGTTTGGGCTTTCTTTACCCCTTGTTAGCCAGATTGGGAGAGTGATGCTTGTTGAGCCACCTGTTGACCTGGGTTTTACCGTTGAATAAACCATCAGCTGTGACTGGTGTTTGGGCAGTCCACATGAATTCTGATATATTGCTTCCGGACCGAGAAGCATTATGCCTGCAACAAGATTATTCCACCTCGAGGTTACTAGCGCAGTGAATTACAAAAGCGATAACGACAACAAAACAAATAGAAAAATAGTTGCGGTCAGCCTGGAGTCTCACGTCTCTTCTGCCTCCCTCAGGACCACGATGGGCCTCCTGGAACCTGGGCGTGTTCATCTGCATCCGATGCGCCGGCATCCACCGGAACCTGGGCGTGCACATATCCCGCGTCAAGTCCGTCAATCTGGACCAGTGGACCCCAGAGCAGATGCAGGTGCGTTTGTGTTTATGTATTATGCGTGTTTATGATTATGGTCCTTAGCACACTCTTTTGCCCAAAGCGACTTTCAATGACATCAACAAACACTATATTAAAAAAAAAACAAGCTAACAATATCATTAATAGACTATATAGAATGTATGTTGTAAGGTATGGAAGCCTTGCAGGGACACTCCTGCTACTCTAACCCCAACCCCACACACACACACACACACACACACACACACACACACACACACACACACACACATACACACACGCACTCTCCCATACCTCCACCATCATGTAATAGTGGAAGCCACGAGTAAAACGCCTACGAGTCTTGCTGAACAACATATGTGGGTTGAGTTGGAATATAAGAAAAGTAAGCAAGGAAATGGACACACACACACACACACACACACACACATACACACACGCACTCTCCCATACCTCCACCATCATGTAATAGTGGAAGCCACGAGTAAAACGCCTACGAGTCTTGCTGAACAACATATGTGGGTTGAGTTGGAATATAAGAAAAGTAAGCAAGGAAATGGACACACACACACACACACACACACACACACACACACACACACACACACTGCCGCCTCTGTTTAATCTGTCAGGCGGGATGCAGACAGCACGTGGAGACACCCAGCGTCTCTGTTCAGAATGTTAATTGATGTTTTAATGGCTAATTAATTCTAGATGGGTAATTAAATGTGTCTCTCATGGTCTCCGTTTTTTAAAAACAAAAAAGGAAACTGTTCACTCTATCTTCCAGCCATCAAATTCATCATAGTCATGTTAATTTGCCCTCTACCAGTTTCGGCTGATTAACGCATTTGAATTTATGTGTTTGTGTTTTTTTTAGTGTGTGTGTGTGTGTCTCTGTGTATGTGAGCGATTATACTTTCTGCATTATAACGATGACCTTTTTATGCTCATCTGTGAACATCTGCATCCCTAGGGCTGACATCAGCTGTCATTTTTGTGTTCTAATCACACACAATATAATGTGAACCCACTGCTGAAATAATGCCCTCATCAGGCATACACATTATTCTTATTTTGACTTTATTCTGTCTGGTTGTGTGTGTCTCTCTCTCCCCCTACCTCCTCTCTCAATGTGCTGTCCTGTGTGTTTGGGTCTGTCCTTCATCTGTCCATCTCTCTGTTCTCCCTGCAGAGTGTACAGGACATGGGGAACACCAGGGCCAGGCAGCTGTACGAAGCCCATCTGCCAGAGAACTTCAGACGGCCACAGACAGACCAGTATCCTTCCACACACTGCCCTGTGTGTGTGTCTGTGTCTGTGTGTGCGTGTGCGTGCGTGTGTGTGTCTGTGTGTGTGCACATGCGTGCGCGCGTGTGTCTCTGTGTCTGTGTGTGTGTGTGCACGTGCATGCGTGTGTGTCTGTCTGTTTTTCAATATCTCGTCTCACATTGTGCCATAAGATTGTATTTGTGGAGCTTACATTTGCATTATTATGGTGTATAACCAATAGCTAGAGAGCGAGCGACAGGAAGTGAGCGAGTGTATATATGATGATGGTGATACAGTAGTATACGCCTCCTTTAGTGAGTGTCTGTTTTAGACATGTGCTTTGCATGCCTGTGTCCATCAGATAGAGCATTCCTATGTATTCGCACAGGTATCATCTGTCCCGTTGTTGTTGTTTGTTGTTGTGTTTGTTTCCCCATCTGTTTACCGAGGGGGATTAGAGAGTGTTGACAGTGGCTGTGTGCTGATAGTGTTGTTGTTGCTGCTGTCACGGGTCTGCCTGATGGAGGCTGCCTTGGCTGTGTTTGCTCTTATGCTTATGCAGTCTGTCTGAGGTGTGTTGTGTGTGTGTTTGTGTGTGTGTGTGTCTGTCTGCTTTTCACCTCAACTGGTGGCTGCTGGAGAGGACTGGACTGATGATGATCAATGGTTGTTATGACAGGGCTGTTTTCTCTCTCTCTGTCTCCTTAAACCCCTCCCCCATGCTATATGATACAGGTAATGTCAGCCTGGCCTGCTTTGTTGTTGAGCATTTAGTGGGTCTGATCGTGAGCAATGCCGCCCACGTCCACTCGTGCTTCGCTTCAGAGCGGCACAAACATTACAGCGGCGTTCCCAGGCTCGTCGTGTCTGCGTCTGATGCGCTGGGCCGTTGGAAGAGGCTTGTGATAATCTGCACTGCACCATTCCAAATTCAACTCTGTGTTATACACCTGAGTGTTTGTTGTAGGGCCTCAATAGTACATCTCTGCCATTTGTTTTATTTAACCCCTCAGCCCCTCTCACTTATTAACTTATTCTCACGGCGTCAACACACACACACACACACACACACACACACACACACACACACAGAGTCTCCTTTTGATTCGGTTGCATGCCAGCCATGGGACTTTTAAGGCAGTACTGATGCATTAATATGCATTGATATATCATTTTAAAACGCAACAGCAACAGTTTCATTGCTGCATTAAGAAATCAATCAAAGACACAGCCGAGAGGTTTTTCAGCGATCGCCCACTCGGTAGAAGCACTCCAAGGCAGTGTGTGTTCTGTGCTGCACTGTGTTCCATTCAAATAAAATAATGTCTTTATGTTCTTTAATGCCATAAAGATATAGCTAAGTCAGCTTGAACTTCTATGAAATAGAAGTTCAGAATGCTAGGAACATAGAACCGTGTTTCAAGGTATCAAGAGCACAAATAAATTACTGGAAGAACCTTGATTTCTCGATGGGTCTTAATGGATTCTATAGAATTGCAAATATTGAATGGTTGCTTTTGAAGTGAAAATGGAATACCACTTTCACAAAGCACTCAGTTTGTCATCCTTTTCAACCCTTTGGGCTATTTCTTCTGGATCCATCATGGAAAGACGTAGAGCGACAGTGTGTATGTACATGAGCGTGTTTAGTTTGAATCACCAGAGTCCACAGGCCAACGCTGTATCCAAGCTCATGCTGGTTAAAAGGGGTCATTTGCTGGTCAGCTGTTTCAGCTTCTGTAATACACAAGTTGCACAGTGGAAAAGCAGCATCAACTGAACTCCAGTGAGAGGAACATGACCGCCAAAATGACTCGACAGGAACATGGCGATTCTGTTTTTAGTTTGAAAAATGGAATAGTGAATTATGTTAAAACATTTATGAAGCCACACTAAAATGGAGTTTTGGGTGATAAGAAGTGAGTTACGCAGCCATTACCAGAGGCTGTACTTGCTGGTATTAGGCAGGAGAGCTCAAAACTGTGTTGATCTGACTCGCCATCGCACTGAAAGTGCTGCAGTGAAATGTGAAAATTCTTGATTAATGTGAAATTTGGTCTGAATTAATTTTTTTACGCGCTCCAAGTGCTCATGTTTGTTGTTTGCTCACAGCTGCAGTAGCCGCGGAGGACAAAGTAAATGGCATTTATCCATTTAATGGCCTGCCATTACTGCTGGCAACGTTTGATACTTCAGTGACAAACTCCGGTCCTCTGCCTAATGGCTTTTTAGAGGCAGAAAAACACTGCAATTGTCTTTGTCTTAGAAGTCTCATGTGAGATATGGCGCAGTAATGACAACCATGGAACAAACAGTAAAGCTACTCTGTTGTTTGTTTGTTTCCTGCTTAACTTATGACAATTTACATGTTGGTCTGCAGTGTCTGATCGTTTTAAAATGGCCTCTGCACACAGGCATGATGTGCTAGCTCAGATTGTTTGAGGCAAGAAGACGCCATGCTAAACTTACGGTTGACGTCACCTGATGGGGGAGGTAAGGGGAACGTCATCACAGTCTCCTGCGCTGCAGTTCCACCAGTGTTCCTTAGCATTCCTCCAGTTCTGTCTCATGGTGCATTCATGGCACTTTGGAATGACAAGGACCGCCCCCGTTGCTACTTTGTTTTTCCCACAGCAAGTGTTCATGTGCTTTGCCGTCGGAATGTGTGACAAACACGAATGACACAACAAAGGTTAAAACATACACTCACTAATCCTAAATAAACAACTGTATTTGCTTAAAATATAGTGTAAGATGCTTGTGAAAGAAAGAAATGCAGCTCACAAGTCACAAAAACGGCAAATTCCCAATTTCACATTAAAACTGTTGGACATGAAAGGCCACATGGACTACAAACGAACTACAACGTGACGACAAAAGTGATGACGAGCCCCTAACTGGGCAACTTTGTTAGCAAAATCTAGCCCCAGTTTCCGATCTCTGACTCACACATCATGTGACGTGAATGACGCGGAATGATGATGTTTTCACTGGGAAAAAGGTTTTTCCGAAGCCCATGAAAGCTAGGTCACATTGTGATTTACCCAGATCAACTATACCAGTCATCGTACTGACTTAACCAACCAAATAGCAGGGATTGGTCGCACATGCATTCGGGGGCAGCCGTGGCCTACTTATTAGAGCTTCGTACTTGTAACCGGAGTGTTGTTGGTTCAAACGGCGACCAGTAGGCACGGCTGAAGTGCCCTTGAGCAAGGCACCTAACCCCTCACTGCTCCCCGAGCGCCGCTGTTGTTGCAGGCAGCTCACTGCGCCGGGATTAGTGCATGCTTCACCTCACTGTGTGCCGAGTGTGTTTCACTAATTCACGGATTGGGATAAATGCAGAGACCAAATTTCCCTCACGGGATCAAAAGAGTATATACTTACTTATGCTCACGGCGTCCTGTGGCATAGCTCAGATTTGAGTTGGGTGAGATGGATGGTACAGTATATCTCTAGTGTCTCACTGATGGATATACCTAGCGTGATATGCTAACATTATGACAATAGCGGATGGTACAGATAGTAACACTCATAGATATAGAAACCAATGCAGCGTCTACATATTCATATCTGTGGAAACCCCCATGACTATAAATTACGTTTTCCCCTCACCTTTTCTCTCTTCAGCCTCAGGATATCCCCAACTTCTCATTCACTATCCCTATCACCACTCCAATACCTCCACACCCACCCACCCCACCCCACCCAGCCAGTCTCCGCTCCTCTCCTCTGCACCCCACCCCACCCCACCCCAGCCTTGTCCTACTCTGTTGCCCTAATGAGGAGTATGAGCTGGTCCAGCTAATTCCATATTCTCCTCGTTGGAACCTTCTCCCGGCCTAATTGAATTTCCTCGGCTCGCGGCTCTTATCTCAGGCCGGCTCGGCGCGCGGCGCGCTTATGGAAATCAGGTCATTTGTATGCTGACCGCTCTGCTACAATATTCCGAAACCGTCAAAATGGATTAAATCCGGATTGCCGAGATGCGTCGGTCGCGTAAGGCGCGTACGTTTTCCGTTTGCATTGCCTTTCCGCACCTTCCAATGGAATTGGATTTTATCAGCGTTGTAGTGTTTTTTTTCCCTTCCTTCCTTTCTTTCATTTAACTTTTTTTTTTTTAACCCGTCTTCCCTTCGCCTTGACAGAATTTTCTTGTATGTGTACGCGGTTGCTAGGCTCGCATTGTGGAGTGCGGTCATGCTTGCGGGGCTGGATGCTCGATCCTCTTCCGCTCCCACTAATGGCCTGTGTAATAGGAGAGTTTACCACATTAACATGGCTGTGCTTCGAGCAGGGAAAACAAAGGCAGGTATTTGCCTGGCAGTGGAGATTCCATTCTCTCTTATGTTAATGAAGGGAACTGGAGCTGCTGTGTTTTTCCTCTTGCTTTTCTCTTTCTTTCTTTCCGTTTCTGCTCTTTTTCTCCTCCACCGTGCCAGACTATCTGTCACACACTCATACTTGGGATTTATTAGTGTCTCTGTCTGTGTCTCTCTTTTCTCTCTCTCTCTCTCTCTCTCTCTCTCTCTCTCCTTTTTCTCTCTCTCTCACTCATTCCCTTATTCTCTCTGTGAGCTTGTCAGACTTCTCTCCATATCTCTGAATTTGCTACTTTCTCTCTCTCTCTCTCTCACACACACTCACTCACACACACACACACACACACACACACACACACTTTCTCCTCTGTTATCTTGTTTACTTCAGTCTCTCCACCTTCTCACCTCTCCTTCTCCTGTGTCTCCCTCCTCCCCCAGCTCCACGTCCTGCTCCCTGTGTCTCCTTGCTCCTGCGTGTCCTCTCTCCTCCCCCAGCTCCACCTCCTGCTCCCTGTGTCTCCTTGCTCCTGTGTGTCCCATCTCCTCCCCCAGCTCCACCTCCTGCTCCCTGTGTCTCCTTGCTCCTGCGTGTCCCATCTCCTCCCCCAGCTCCACCTCCTGCTCCCTGTGTCTCCTTGCTCCTGCGTGTCCTCTCTCCTCCCCCAGCTCCACCTCCTGCTCCCTGTGTCTCCTTGCTCCTGCGTGTCCTCTCTCCTCCCCCAGCTCCACCTCCTGCTCCCTGTGTCTCCTTGCTCCTGCGTGTCCTCTGTCCTCCCCCTCCCTGCTCCCTGTGTCTGCTTGCTCCTGCGTGTCCTCTGTCCTCCCCCTCCTGCTCCCTGTGTCTCCTTGCTCCTGCGTGTCCTCTCTCCTCCCCCTCCTCCACCTCCTGCTCCCCCTTCTGCTCCTTGTCTCTCCTCTCTTGTGCTCCAGATTTATATCCAGTTTATTTTTGGGTGAATTTTTCTTTTATAGAAAAAATGTGCAACCTTTCCTGGGGGACTTTCTGTCTCCCTGTGCTCTGCAGCAAAGGTGTAGCTGTCTACCTGTCTGTCTATCAGCAGCAGAGGTGTAGCTGTCTACCTGTCTGTCTATCAGCAGCAGAGGTGTAGCTGTCTGTCTCTCCTGTGGCATCAGCAGCAGAGGTGCAGCTGTCTGTCTCTCCTGTGGCATCTGCAGCAGAGGTGTAGCTGTCTACCTGTCTGTCTATCTGCAGCAGAGGTGTAGCTGTCTACCTGTCTGTCTATCTGCAGCAGAGGTGTAGTTATCTGTCTGTCTGCAGCAGAGATTTAGCTGTCTGTCTACAGGAGACGTGTAGCTGTCTGTCTCTCTCTGTCTGCAGCAGAGCAGATGCTGTATGTCTCTTATTTAAAGTCTGTAGGGGTGAAATGGCCTGTTTCTGCTACACTACAGACCGCAGAAGCCTGTCAGCCTGGATCTATCTTAGTTTGCTACGGATGAATCTGTCGCCTGTCTAATTTAGAGCAGACGTCATTTGTTTATCTCGCATACTGCATATGACTTTCTGCCTGTCAGGTGTAGTCTCCAATGACACTAATCTCGCTGTCTCTGTCCTATCGTCTCGATTGGAATAGGTCAGTCTGTGTTGGGCTCTCTGCAGTGGGATGGATGTGTCTGTCTTAGTCTGCAGTCGTATGAGGGGCGTTCAGCTCCATCTCGGTGAGATCCAGCTGGGCGTGTCTCCTCAGCCCCAGCCCCAGATGCAGCCCCAGCCAGCCGCTCTGAGTCAGAGCACCCCGCGGCGAGAGCCCAGCCTGGGCACGGCAGTTTCATTTCTCCCCCTCCTGCCCTCCAGCACAAACACCAATCAGTCCCTGACAATTGTGCTGCGGGAAATGGTGTGTGTGTGTGTGTGTGTGTGTGTGTGTGTGTGTGTGTGTGTGTGTGTGTGTGTGATATTTTTGAGCTTTTTATGTGCACCTGTTCTATAGTCCTCTGCTCTCTCTTCATTATCACTTCTTCACTTTTTACACTCGCTCTCTTTTGACTTTTTATTCCCTCTCTCTCTCTCTCTCTCCCTCTCTCATATTGAACATTGTTTCTGGAGGAAAAGTAGGATGTTTAATCTTCACCTCTGCCCTGATTTCCTCCCTCCCTCTCTCTTCTCTCCCTTTCATTTTTCATCAGATGAACAATTGTGATCAAAGTTTCATGAAGCCACAACAATGCCCAGGGTGCTAGCCCTTCAGCACTGTGCCTGCAAGCTAAGGGGATGGTGTGTGTGTGTGTGTGTGTGTGTGTGTGTGTGTGTGTGTGTGTGTGTGTGTGTGTGTGTGTGTGTGTGTGTGTGGGAGAGAGAGAGTTGGTGGCACAGGTGGCGTGTCTAGGATCAGATTGGGAGCTGAGCTATGGCCCCTGCTTTACTTTCATCTCTCCCTCTCTCCGCTAATCCCTTTATCTCTTTCTCCATCTTTCTTCTCTTTCCCTTTCTTCCTCTGTCCACCTCAATTTCTCGGTCTCTCTTAGAGTGGTGTGTGTGGAGCCCTTGGTCATCTTAGATGACTTTGACCTCAGGCGCACTCCGAGAGCGAGGAGGACATTCAGATAGAGAGGAAATTAAAGTCTGAAAGAGAGAAACAAAAGAAGCCGAGAGGGGGGGGGGGGGGGGGGGGAGACAGCAGGAATTGAAATGGAGACTGGAGTGAGAGTAGTAAATAATGACCGGTATGCCTGAGGAGACTTGGAGTGCAGAGGGAGAGAGGGAAGAAGAGAAGGAGGGAGGGAAGGATGGATAGAGAGAGAGAGACTGGCAGTAGCTTATGGTCCGTAATGGCGTGCTCTGCCAGGCTGGGCTATGCCTGTGGTGGTTGCTGTCTTGTCGGGGATGAAATGCCAATTAAGAGTTAACCTCACCGCGGCAACAGCAGCACGTCCCCACAGGAGGATGGAGCGAGGAGCTACCTCTGCCCAGCCCGCCTTTCATCACCTCCATGGACAGGCCTGCCTGCTCTCTAACCTCTGTGACCTCTCTGTCTGTCTGTCTGTCTGTTTGTGTGTCTGTCTGTGTGTGTGTTGGGGTTGGTCTGTAGTGGTTGCTCTGATGTGTGTGTGTGTGTGTTTGTGTGTGTTGGTCTGGAGTGGTTTTTGAACTGTTTTTTTCCCCTTATTTTGTGTGTGTGTCTGGTGTGTGACTTGGTTTTAATGTGTGTGTATGTGGAGTGGGGGCGGGGGGCTGTGTATGTTTGTGTGTGTGTGTGTGTGTGTGTGTGGCCATGTAATTGTATGTGTGTGTCAGTGTGTGCCTGTGTTGAAATGTGTTTTTTTATTGGCGTGTCTGTGTGTGCACGAGTTGTGTGTGTGTTGTATGTGTGTGTCTGTAATCTCTGTTTGTGTGGTGTGATTGAGTGTGTTTGTGTCCAGCCACCCGCCGAGTACTGTTGCTCAGGCTTCTGCAGACTGTCAATGTGATTTTCTCTCACTCAATCTATCATGCTCCGTGTGTGTGTGTGTTTCATTTTCAACCCATATTAAACTCACAGAACACTGGTTTTGAAATGCAGGTTTTAGTCCAAACTGTTATTCTCACTGTCAGATATGTCTCAGCCTTCTCCAGCAAAGTAAATATCAGTATTTCTTCCCCATCCACTTATTTAAAAACATATTTGATTTTGGTTTGCACATGCTTACATTTTCAAGCTCCATTTTATATTTGTATAGTTTAGTGTTTAAAACAAAAATCACAACAACAAAAAAACAGCCAGCCAGATTATTTGTTTTTCTACCACAACCAGAGTTTTGATTATGTTTTATTTTCATAAACAAATTAATTTAATAAAAATAGTTGATGGAACCATAAACAGATTCACATTTGCTTTTAACTACAAGTTCAAAAAGAGTGGGCAGTGCCCAGTGGAGTGTTGATATACAGGCTATTAGCTAGGGTACTGAGGGATGGGAGTAATTCATTTTACAGTTATGGAAAATACATTGTGGGATTTGTAGTCTCTGTCCTTCAAACGTTCCATTTTCCTGAATGACCCCTCAGAGCCGTGGAGTTCTTCATCAGGGACAAGTACGAGAAGAAGAAATACTACGACAAGAACGCCATCAACGGATCCATTGTGAGTAGAACACACACACACACACACACACACACACACGCACACACGTATGCCTAACTCCCACAGGGGTTTGCCAAGTGTTGAGTAATCAAATGGCCTTCGTGTGTGTGCACGTGCGAGTGAGGGAGAGGTTGACTTTGAGCTTATGCAATTAATCAATGTAGTCTCTGTTGGTAATACATTTCCTTTGTTAATCTGTGTGTGTGTGTGCGCGAGTGTGTGTGTGTGCGTGCATGTGGATGGGTGTGTGGGGAAAAAAGAGAATGGAGAAAGGGGGATTGCATTGCCTGTTTCCTTTGTGTATTCTCTCTGGTGTTTAGCTGTGCATGTTCATTGGGGGCTGGCATTAGTTTGATCAGTCAGTCAGTCATGTGGCCAACACAACCTCTGTCTCTGATGTGCGTTAGCAGTTAGCACAACGCTAACCTCTCCACACATCACAGTCCACTGACCCCACAGAAAACACATCACACACATGAAGGGCTCCAGCTGCTCCCTGGACAAGCCCCTCTGAGTGTGTGCGTGTGCGTGTGCGTGTGTGTGGTGGACGTGTAATATTGAATGTGGAACATTTCTAAAAATAAATTAAATTCATTTTCTGCTGATGTGCTCCCTCTGTGCTGAATCCCAGCCAGTCCAGCTGTGCATTTTGCACCCGCCTCCAATTGTGATATCAACGCCGACCCATTACTTTTGCCTCATTTTGGCATCCAATCAAAATGATTTCAGTGTTAATGATGGTCTGCTATTGGGAAGGCTGTCTGTTTAGAGGCCGTTCGATTGGTTGGCTGGCTAAGCCGTAGGTCTTCTAGCCAAGCCTGTCTACTAGCCAGCTTATCGCAAACTCAAAAATGCAGTAGAGTCGTGTGTCTGAAATGCTGAAATGTTCAATACTTAGAACACACACACACTCAGTACTCAGACACACACCAACTCCACAAGCACTTTCATAACCACACACAACTCCTTTTGCCACACGTGTACACACGCCTAGACATGATTCAGTCATTTAGACAGAAAAAGTGAAGAGTTGAAATGACCATAGTCTGGAACATTCCAGCTGAGGCCCTGCCAGTGAGACCGCCTGCTGTGTGGAGGATCACACGCTCGGAGGAAGAGAGGAAGGGCACAGAAAAAGAAAAAGGCGAATGCAAGAGTGAAAGTGAGGTGAGGGAGCAAGATGGAGAGAGAGAGAGAGAGAGAGAGAGAGAGGGGGAAAAGGAGAGGTGGATAGAGAGGAGGAGGAGGAGGAGGTGCCCTCTGTCTCTGTGTCCTCTGAGTCAGTGGAGATGATGGGTTGGCTGGCTGACTCCCTGCCTCCCCCTCTCTCTCCTCTCCCAGAGCTGCCTACCATAAGCCCCTGCATTATTAAAGGCAACTCATTATCACTTTAAGTCCAGCTGCAGAGAGAGAGAGCGAGAGAGAGAAAGAAAGCTTTTTCTGTCTTTTTTTATGCAGCGGTTGAAATTCAGCGAGTCTGTTTTGCTCACTATCACAATCTGTCTCTCTCTCTGTCTTTCTCTCTCTGTCTCTCTCTCTCTCTCTCTCCATTGTCTTCTCTCTGGAGAGCCCGACTGAAACAGCTGATGGTGCACTCAAAAGCATCTGTCTGTGAATGTGGCGGAGGGGGCGTTGAAGTAAAGCCTAGTTTCTTTTTTTTACCCTAAAACCATCCTTACAGCAACTGTAGAACTAAATTGGCAAACTATTTCAGGGGCCACCATAGTTCTCTCTTTCTGAGTAAGAGAGACAAAAAGACCCACTCACTCACACACTCGCTCACACACACACACACACACACACACACACACACACACACACACTTTTTGTACCAGTCTTGGGAGATGGAGTGAGATGGAGCTCTCACTGTTAGCTGAGGACCTTTCTGTTTAGCATCAGCATCACTCCACCACATCACACATCTGCTGTGTGTGTGTGTGTGTGTGTTTTCGCCTGCTGCTTCAGGTCTCCTTGATGTAGTATCTCCATGCATGCCAGATGCCTTAAAGAAGCAGGCATCCCAGCTCAGCCCAGCTCTCCCTGACCCAGGGCAAGCCACTGGAACTTCCCAGTTGTTGTCAAAGTGATCGATGCCTCTTTCTATTTCATGCCATGCACAAAGATCCAAAAGCAGCCCTCTCCCTCTCTCCCTCCATCCCTCCCTCTCTCTCTCTCTCTGTCTCTCCATGGTCTGGTTTTAGGGGGATGGTGTTGTGTTGTGTAAGGACAGTGTGCCCGAGTGACATTAGTCCTCCACCCCCCCTCATCCCCCTCCCTAGTGCTGAGAGCTGATGCGGTTCTTGCACTCGGTCGATCGGGTGATGTAATTATGGAGCAGGCAGACACCAGACACGCAAGGCAAGGTTGAGCACAGCAGGGCTGTGTGTATGTGTGTGTGTGTAGTGGACGGTCAGGGGTGGGGGGATGTACGTAAATAGCACTCTGGAACCCACCTTTGCTTCTTTTTACCTCAGCCTCAGCAGCTGCTAGCTCAACACACACACACACACACACACACACACACACACACACACACGCTGCACAAGAACAGACAGTTAGAGCAGCTGTACTCATAACCATGGCTGCCTTACATCATGCTCCTATAGTGCCTTGCCTTAGTGTGTGTGGTCTTTCTCAGATTATCTTCATCTTTCATCTCTTCTTTCTGTTTTTGCCCTTTTTCTTTTCTTTTTATCCTCCTCAGAAACACACACACACACACACACACACACACCAACATGCAAATAAACAAACACCCTTTTTCTCCCTCTTCTTCTCTGATGTTCCTAATTGCAGCTAATCACAAACCAAACCCAGATGACCAAGCACACGGCACAGCACAGATGTCCCTGGCCATTTAGCCGCCTGCTTCCATTTCCCCCGCTGTCGTTTTGATCAGCGCATCAGTAGAAAACATTGTGCACCCCCCTCACGCCTCAACTGTCATTTCCACTTCTGCATCCCTCGACTAACCCCACCATCCCCTCGCCCCCACCTGGCTCATGTCACCTGCATCAGAGCAGGGAGGACAGTCTGCTAATAAGCCTAAAGACCCCTCATCACCCAGGGACCTCCTCTGCTGGCTCTACAGAGGCATGGAAAACGTTTGTGTGTGTGTGTGTGTGTCTGTGTGTGTGTGTGTGTGTGTGTGTGAGAAATCACCCAGCTCCAGCAGCTCACACCATCTTTCTCAACGCTCACTCAAGGGAGATGACTCCACTGCTGTCTGTGCTGCTGTACAGTGTGTGTGTGTCTGTGTGAAGATGTGTGTGCAGCTGTATTAGCTGCGGCATTGTTGTGCGTGGGTATGTCTATTGTGTTCTATCTATCTACTGAATGCTCTTTTTGGCTCTATTGTCTACATATACAGATGGAGTTGTTGTGCAAGACCCCTACAATACTACTGTGTCTGTCTGTCTGTCTCTCTCTCTCTCTCTCTCTCTCTCTCTCTCTCTCTCTCTCTCTCTCTCTCTCTCTCTCTCTCTCTCTCTCTCTCCATCTCTGTCTCAGCCCCCTCCTCTGTTGACAGGTCTTCATCTCCTCCACCAGCGAAACAAAAGACAGGAGCAGAGAGAGAGTGTGTGCGTGTGTGTGTGCGTGTGTGTGCTCTGTTCTTCTGTCAGGCTTTGCTGTTTAACCTTGTTTGACTCCTGGCTGCTTTTTTCTGTTTGACTGGAAATTTTCAGTTCTTTTTTGCCTGTATAGAATGACAGAATGTCTTTCTCCTCTCTCTCTCTCTCTCTCTCTCTCTCTCTCTCTTTCTCTCTCTATCTCTCCCTGTCTCTCTCTCCCTGTCTCTCTATTCTGTCTCTCCCCATTTATCCTTAATCGTCAGCTGTATCTACCATTCTTTCTTCTGTCATTTCTTGGTTTCCTGTGGGATCTGTGTGTGTGTGTGTGTGTGTGTGTGAGGGGGATGAGAAATGGGGGAGAGAAATAGATGGAATGACGTATGTGAGTGATTGCCATGGGGACAGATGAGAATGAAAGAGGGAATGAAAAGAAGATGAGCGGAAGTGAAGGAGAGAGAGAGAAGAGAGAGAGAAGGAGAGAGGGTGCATAAGAAATAAGGGATGTGACTTGATTAGCTTCCTGTTATCGGCCCCAAAGTAGGTGGGCAGAGCAGATCACCCCCAAAATTACTGAGAACACACGCGCACGCACACACAAACAGAAACAGCTTTCCCTACTCCCCCCCCCCTCCTCTTCCATACCCATACACAGAGACAGAGACAGAAGTTGATTTATGGGATGGTGTCATTTGTCATCTCTGATACAAGAAGAGTGTTTTTCTTCATGAGACGCAAGTCTCTTTCCTTCCACAGCCATTATGGACTCCATTTGGCTCCTATTCCAGGCTCATGCCTGTTTTGTGTGTGTCTGTGTGTGTGTGTGTGTGTGTGTGTGTGTGTGTATGTGTGTATGTTTTCTTCACAAATACACACACACAATCACTGTGCGGGATTTTGCGTGTGTGTTTGTACGCAAACAGAACTCTTCTAACAGTACTACTGCAATGTATGAGGTGTGTGTTTGTGTCAGTGCTTTTGGCTTGCAGTGCTTCCCCGCGGCAGAACAATTAGGAGGCGCTCGGTTGGTGTCTTTGCTGCCTATTGATTCTGATTTCACTTTATCTCTTCCTGTCTCTCACCCTCTCTCTCTTCCCCCGGATCTCACCCTCTCCCTCCTATCTCTCGTTCACATCCCCCTCTCCCTTCCTCCTCCTCGCTCCGGCCTCACCCTCTTCACCTCCCACCCCACTCCTCCTCCTCCGGCCTCACCCTCTTCACCTCCCACCCAACTCCTCCTCCTCCTCTTCCTCCTCCTCGTCTTCTTCTTCCTCCTCTGGTGCTCCTCCGGTGGGCTCTGCAGAAGGCCCCTGATGTGGCTCAGTCTTCCTCCTCCTCCTCTCCCTCCTCACAGGCATCTGAGAAAAACAAGTTGGAGGTATGCTATGCTACACTATGCTGCTTCAATGTGCTGTGCTGTGCTGTGCTGTGCTGTGCTTCTTCAAGGCATGCTATGTTTGTGTCTGTGTGGTGTTGTGGTCCTGTCATTTAATCCTTGTGTAGTGGATTAGATTAGATTAGATTCAACTTTATTGTCATTTAGCAGAGTACAGGTAGCCAATGAAATGCAGTAGTAGGCTACATGTCAAGGTCAAAATCCTGTCTGTGGTTTTTCTTTGTGTTTTTGTTTTTGTGTTTTTTTTTTTGTTTGTTTATTCTTTGAGTTTTGTGTTTATGCTTGTGTTTCTGTTGGTTTTTTGTGGTGTGTTGATGCTATGTTGGGTTTGTGTTTGTGGGTTGTGTTTACTCTGTGTTTGTGTGTGTGTGTGTGTCTGTGTGTGCGCGCTCTGTTTGTGTTGTGTAGTTCTCCAGTGACATGTGGTTGTGTTGAGTGTGTTGCTTGTCTATGTGATGCAGAGAGAGCGAGTACAACTCACTGTGTTTGTTGTCTTGGACCCTACTGAAGAAAGCCTTTGACTTTGAAATGCTTGTGTGGTGCTGTCTAGTTTTTAAGCCAGTCATTCTTAACAGGCTTAGGCATCCCTCTCACTCAAGCATGCCTGGCAGCCATGGTCACACACACACACACACACACACACACACACACGCACAGGCACACACACACACACACCCTTGCCCAGCAGGCCCAATTAAGACCTCTGGAGCCTCTCCCCTCTCTGTCTCCTCTCCTCACGAGGTCAGACATGCAGACACCATTTCCCCTGGTCAGACCTGTTCCTGGAAGCCAAGGCCACGGCGGAGAGGAGCGGTCAAGAGCGAGGGATGAGAGGGAGAGGGAGAAGAGGAGGGGTGGGGGGGAGAGGGAGAGGGAGAAGAGGAGGAGGATGAGGGGAGAGGGAGAAGAGGAGGTGGGGGAGAGGGAGAAGGAGAGGGTGGGGGGAGAGGGAGAGGGAGAAGAGGAGGGATGAGAGGGAGAGGGAGAAGAGGGGGGGGGGGGAGAGGGAGAAGAGGAGGGATGAGAGGGAGAGGGAGAAGAGGAGGGGTGGGGGGGAGAGGGAGAAGAGGAGGGGTGGGGGGGTTAAGACTGGATGCAGAGAGGGTCTGCCTGTAAAGGACAGAGCCCCGAGGACACACACGGTCATCAGTCTGAAGGGTACAGTGCCGGCATGACATCATCACTCTAAAGAGCCAGGAGAGAGGGCAAGAAGCGCAGGGGCGGGGGTGAGTTGGAGTGGGCTGGAGTATAGATGGTAGTGGGGGGTGTGGTGAGTTGGGGTGGGCTGGAGCATAGATGGTAGTGGGGGGTGTGGTGAGCTGGGGGTGGGCTGGGCATAGATGGTATGGTAGTGGGGTTAGGGTGGGCTGGAGTATAGATGGTAGTGGGGTGAGTTGGGGTGGGCTGGAGTATAAATGGTAGTGTGGGGGGGAGTTGGGGGTGGGCTGGAGTATAAATGGTAGTGGGGGTGAGGGCTGGGGGGTATAGATGGTAGTGGGGGTGGGGTATAGATGGTGGTGGGGGTGGGGTGGGTGGGGAGACTTTGGGGTTGTGGTGGGAGGTGATGGGGGTGGGGGGTGGGGGTATATATATGGTAGTGGGGGTGGGGGAGACTTGGGGTTGTGGTGGGGTATAGATGGTAGTGGGGGAAGGAGACTGAGATGAGAGATGGAATGAGGAAGCAAATGAGCGAGGGTGGAGTTGGAGAAGAGGAGAAGGGGGGGTAGGGAGTGAGAGATTGGATAGGGGAGGTGGTGGTGATGGAGGACAGAGGCAAATATGAAAGGGAGGAAGGGAAGGAGGAAAGGGGGAAACGAGAGAGAGAGAGGGAAAGGGAGAGAAGGTGCAAACAAGATGGAAAGGGCAAGAGGTAAGGAAAGGTCAAGCAAGATGGAGAGAGGGAGGGAGGGAAGGAGGGTGTTTGAGGTGTGAGGTCACATGTTGTGGTGATGGTAGCTGATCCTTGAGGTAGGGGGGAGATGAATTACACATGTCATCTGTCCCTACCAGCAGAGAGAGAGAGAGAGAGAGAGAGAGAGAGAGAGCGAGCTAGAGCTAGTAGTAGATGGGCAGGGTTGTCTTGCTCTGTGTCTGTATACGCGTCTGTGTACATGAGCAGTTGTGCTCTGGTGTGTTCCTCTGTTTACAATTGAATGGTTGTGTATCAGTGTAAAAAGCTTTCACACGTGTACTGTGTACACATGGACATGTATGCATAAACTTTTATTGTGTGTGTATGTGGTGACTGCGGTCCTGCGTGGGTGTATGTATGTACGTTGGGAGGGGCCGTAGGTTGAAGGTGTGCGCCCTAATCGATCGGCCTACCCCGTGAGCGTGCAGAAAGGTAAATGGAGTAATCGATACACTTGTAAAGGCTCTGAGAGACAGCATACAGCACTTAGCCATCCTTCAAGGTGCCTTGCTCTCTCCGTCTCTCGCTCCCTCTCCATCCCTTTCTCTCTTTTCATCTCACTACGCTCTTTCATCCCCCTCTCCTCTCCTCTCCTCTCCTCACATGTATTTCTTCTGACACTCGCACCCCTTACACATCTAAGAAAACCTTGTGCTGGTTGTTTGCTCTAAGATCATACCTGCTGTCCATTCACTGTTGCCTTTCCCCTTTTTTGCTGTACTTTCCTTCTCTCTCTCTCTCTCTCTCTCTCTCTCTCTCTCTCTCTCTCTCTCTCTCTCTCTCTCTCTGTGTTTTTTTCTCTACAGTGAGAAATTGATTTAGTGTAAGTGCAAGAGAGGTGGTGGAGGAGGGGGAAGAGGAGGAGGAGGGGGGGGGGGGGTGCCAGCAGCTCGATAACAATCTTTGAACCCTTTATGAGTTTTTCATTATTCATAATTATGCTGGCTTCTCACCAGAGGCTTCCTTCAAGTCGCGCGTGTGTGCGTGTGTGCGTGTGTGCGTGTGCGTGTGCGTGTGTGTGTGTGTGTGTGTGTGCGTGCGCGTGCGTGCGTGTGTGAAAGAAAAGAAAAGAAACTTGTGGTTTGTGAAGTTTATGAAACATTTCCAATGAGGAGACTGAGCGTGTGTGTGTGTGTGTGTGTGTGTGTGTGTGTGTGTGTGTGTGTGTGTGTGTACGTATTGGTATTCCTAGTCCTCTCTACCTGCATGCTGGCTCCTACATGCCTGCACACTGCATCGACACAGACAAACTCTGACTGACTTCCCACTCCTCTCCCTCTCTGCCTGCCTCCCTTCCCTCCACCCCCCCCCATCCCTCACTCTCACCCCCTCCCCTCCCGACAGAAGGAAAGGGAGAAGAAGAAGGACGAGAGGAAGAGGGAAAAGGACACAGACAAAAGCACCAAGCCCTCGCCTCTGGAGAAGGTCAGTACCAATCTCCGCAAACTTCCACAAACAGCGTTCAACAGCGCCGCCGCCCCACCCTCCCCTCCGAGCCGCCTCCGCCTCCACCTCCACCTCCACCTCCACCTCCTCCATCCATCTCCATGCAGATTCCCTCCATACATCAGGGCCCAGTTAAGCGGCACCTTGGCTGTGGCTTGCACGCTATAGTTGGATGAAAAGGTTGCGAGTGCCTTTTGGAGGCCATATGACCAAATGGCCAAATGGATGTGCATTCTTCAACCAGTTGCTTTATTGTTTTTTAAAAAAGTCCACAGGTTTGTGCCATGAAAGATTCAAAAAGTCATTTCAAATATGTCACAGAGAGAAGAGAAGAGTAAAGGGACAGTAATAGATCAGTAATACATCAATTAAAAATCAGCTGCACACAATAAATAAATAAATAAATGTATGCATCCATACAACATCCATACAACACTGTAAACACTAAGTGTCAACATCAGTCAGTGTTCCTGGCCTCATTCCAGATTATGCTGGATAGAAAATAAAGGCATCGCATCACCTCCCCAGGTAGTCACAAGCCAGATCTGAATTTGTTTTAAAAAAATAACCACCATCTTGGAGTGCATGCCTAGTGCTCATTTTCTTGCTGCTCCCGGCACTTTAATTAGCATCAGAAGACCAGACCACTGGGAATGCTCTTGTGATAATAGCTCAGATTGAAATGTTGCAGATTTATATGACGCATTGGAGCTCTCGAGTGTGGTGTAGTGAGGGGCTTGCCTGTGCTGATACATTGCTTCAATAGTGTGTGTGTGTGTGTGTGTGTGTGTGTGTGTGTGAGAGAGAGAGAGAGAGAGGGTAGAGGTGGTAACTAGAGCTGAAAGGTGTACAATAGTTTATCTCCACGCCAGTGCTTATCAGAGCCCTCAGCAAAGCACTTTTGCCACTGTTTACAGCGGAACTTACTAGAAGGAAACATGATGTACTACACCAGCGGTGCAGTACTACAGAAATGCTGAAGCACACTCACACACAAAAAGATATGTACTGAATTTGTATGCAAGCTCACATACTGATACAGACTGATATACTGTATGTTATCTTTTTTAGAGCTCTCTGAGAAAACAGAAACGGTTAGGTCCAGTGTGGTGTGAAGGACCTTGTGATTCCTCAGTGATTCCTACTGTGTAACTTTATGTTGTGAGGCTCTGCTTGTGTTTGGAGATGAAACCGGAGAAAATGGCGAAAGATTGGAGGTGGGATGGGGGCGTGCACCCGTTAGGAGCATGACCGGTGCTGAATGACAGGCAGGCAGGGTGAGCATGGTACTGGGGGGTCTCCTGGCCCAGGATGCAGGGGCTGTGCTTGAAAAGACCCCCCACTCCATACCTCCACTCCTGTCCTCATTTATCATTTCCTTTCTCTCTCTCTCCCTCCCTCCCCACACTTTCATTGCCTCCTGTCTTCATATATCTTATGCTCTTTCTGTCTCTTGACCTTCTCTCTAGTTTGTATACCATGACATGCCCACTTGGTGTGTGTGTGTGGTGTAGCATTAGTTCTGGGTCATGGTGCACAGGGAGAAGTAATTCCATGGCCTTTAGAAAACTCCTGATCCTAGTAGTAGCAATCTCTCCAGCTTTCCACACCACTGCCTCTCACCCAGTAATATTCACAACCCCAAGGAAGGTGTGTGTGTGTGTGTGTGTGAGAGAGAGAGAGAGAAGGAGAAAGAGTGAGTAAGTTCAAGAGTGCTCAGTCATACGTCATAATTAGTCTTTCTGTTAAATGTTGGAAGCTGCTGACACAGAAAGTGCACACACACACAGCTGACCTTCTGCAGAGAAAGGCACAATGCACTTCTCTCTCTGACTGATGGACACACACCACACACACCGCCTACACTTTTGAACCAATGGTTTTAATTAAAGGTGGTGTTCACTGCTGTTAAACGGCTATTTAGTTGAATCCGTGTTGAAAACAATGCCTTGTCCTAATGCAGAGCCTGCTGTGTTGACTGAGTTTGTCTATTGCTGCGTGTGTGTGTTTTGAGAGAGATTGAGAGTGAGGGTACCGGTACACACATGCACACACACACACAAACACACACACACACACACACACACACACACACACACACACACACACACACACACACACAGCTGACCTTCTGCAGAGAAAGGCACAACACTTCTCTCTGACTGATGGATTACACACCACACACACACACACAAACACACACACACACAGCTGACCTTCTGCAGAGAAAGGCACAATGCACTTCTCTCTCTGACTGATGGACACACACCACACACACACACACACACACACACACAAACACACACACACACACACAAACACACACACACACACACAGAAACACACACACACACAGCTGACCTTCTGCAGAGAAAGGCACAATGCACTTCTCTCTCTGACTGATGGACACACATACACACACACCGCCTACCTTTTGAAGAGAAAGGCACAATGCACTTCTCTCTCTGACTGATGGACACACACCACACACACACACACAGCTGACCTTCTGCAGAGAAAGGCACGTGTGCGTGTGTGTGTGTGTGTGAGAGAGAGAGAGAGAGAAGGAGAAAGAGTGAGTAAGTTCAAGAGTGCTCAAATACACGCCATAATTGGGCTCCTTCACAACACAGCTGCTGACACAGAAAGTGCACACACACACAGCTGACCTTCTGCAGAGAAAGGCACAATGCACTTCTCTCTCTGACTGATGGACACACACCACACACACACCATACACCACGCACACACAGACAATGGTTTAATTAAAGGTGGTGTTCACTGCTGTTAAACGGCTATTTAGTTGAATCCGTGTTGAAAACAATGCCTTGTCCTAATGCAGAGCCTGCTGTGTTGACTGAGTTTGCCTGGCTGCCGCGTGTGTTTTGAGAGAGATTGAGAGTGAGGGTACTGTACACACACACACACACACACACACACACACACACACACACACACACACACACACACACACACACACACACACACACACACACACACACACACACGCATCCATCTTACTGCTAATGCCCCCATCCCTCAGTCCCAACAGTATGTTAGCTTAACACTGGCCATTTGTTTTCTGCTCATCAGTTCATACTGATGCAACGCCTCGAGACACATATACGCACACGCAGACACAGAGACGCAGACAGAGACGCAGACACAGACACACACAAAGAGCCCAAATCAAAGAGCTCCAAGTGGAAGCAAGGGCTTTTGGATGTGCGCATCCTTGCTCTGACCCCCAGCTCTGAGTTGTCCGAGGTGAGGGAGCTCATGCTCATCTCCATACAGATATCTGCAGGCAGCGGAGCAGCGGACGTGTGTGTTTTACACACTCCAGAGCCCAACACACACACACTGAGATTCATAGCCTCCGCCATTACCCCCTGCTTGTGTGTGTGTGTGTGTGTATGTGTGTGTGAGAGAGAGAGAAAGTTTGCACTTGTTTTGCGTGTGTGTCGTTATTCCTATTGCTTTTATATCCTTTGCATGATTCTTCATGTAGTTTCTGATTTTGTGTTTTATTTGAGACGTGGATGTGAGTCGCCGTGTGCGCGCGTGTCTCTGTCTGTCTGTCTGTCTGTCTGGTCTGTCTGTCTGTCTGTCTGTCTGTGTCTGTCTGCTTGTGTGGTTGCATGTGTGCGGCGTCAGGGGCGTGGTGTTGGTTGTCTGTGTGACTTTGTGAGCGATGTGCCCCCTGACCCTGTCTCGGGCACAGATTTAGAGTAGAGCATGCTGGGAATGAGGAAGTATGATGGGGGTGAGGGGGTGACTCACCCTGGGTCAGCACGAGGATTGATTAAAGCAATGGTGCTTGAGGGATTGAGGGTTTGACTGACGTGTGTGTGTGTGTGTGTGTGTGTGTGTGTGTGTGTGTGTGTGTGTGTGTGTGTGTGTGTGTGTGTGTGTGTGAGTGAAAGGTGTGACTGGAATCCTGAGTAGCTCTGGGACCATGGAATACAGAATGACAGAGAGATTGATGGATTGAAATACACAGAGATAGATGGAGAGAGAGCGTGAAAAGACACGACGGACATTAGGTGGACGAGTATGTCCTTGGAAATGTGACAGACAAAGCCACATAAAAGTATGGACTGTGTGTGTGAGAGAGAGTGAGTGAGTGAGAAAGAGGCTGTCGTTGCTGGAGACACATCAGCTAGTCATGCTCTTGCTTGTGCTGGGAAAATACTACTTTCACTTAGTCTTTCTCATCAGGCGTACACACACACACACACACACACACACACAAACCTCATTTCAGAGTTCACTGTGCCTCCCAGCAACGTGTGTGTGTGTGTGTGTGTGTGTGTGTGTGCGCCTGATGAATAAATGATGAAGGCACTGTCTCTCTCTCCCTCAGGTTTCCCCGATGAGTGTGCCAGTGCTTGATATCCTCTGATACTCGTGCTTCACTGAGTGTATTTAGCTGTTCTGGGGTGTATTATCGGCCGTCGCCATGCTGCACGGACCACAGAGCTGACAGAGCGAGCGAAGCTCGTGGTGTCAACAGGGTGTGTGTGTGTGACGGTCTCTGTGTGTGTGTGTGTGTGTGGTGTGTGTGTGACCGTCTCTGTGTGTGTGTGTGTGTGACAGTCTGTGTGTGTGTGTGTGACAGTCTGTCCGTGTGTGTGTGTGTGTGTGTCATTCAGACTGGTCATCAGATGTGAGAGAGTTGGTCTTCAGTATAGTATAGTATAGTATAGGGCAATTCCGCGCAAAACTGTCACATCCATAATGGCAACACAATGCCATGTTATTTAGTTGGCGTTATGGACGTGACAGATCTGCGTGGAATTGCCCTATAATATAGTTTAGTATAGTAGAGTTGTGAATCAGTATTGTTGTATAAAGCAGTAGGTGCCACGACTGTGCAGCATAGGCCTGTATGAAATGTGTAGGGATGCAACCCAAGACCCTGTACGCACAGGGATGGATTACTGCACGGGCCTACCTGGCCCAAGCCTTTGCATGGAATCATTGCCTCAATATCAACAAATCAGGATGTAGGCTATGAATCTGATTGAATTTAGTATTGGCCATCCCCAAAATGCACCAAAATACAGGAAATCACATTAAACAAATTAAAAAATTTCTGGCGGAGGACCCCCAAACCCCCCCTCCCACATATGCGACTATTAGTGAGGGGCCCTTAATACATCTGGGCCCAGGGGCCCGAAGGTTCATAATCCCCCCATGTGTACGCAGGTTGGAAAAATTGAAATAGGTTGTGTCAGAAAAATGCACCAGTATGAATTGTGTGCTGCATATTTTGAACATGTTGAATACATTTGCACTGCATTTCCAGCCAGGTTTATTCATTCAGAGATTTGATTCTGTAGGGGAGGGCAACAGGAGGAGACCTTTTATCAGTCGCTATTCCCTGGCAGCTGAAGCCCCGGCCTTGGCCACAGGGAGCAGTCTTTGTGTGGGTGGAGGTACTGATGTGGAAGGCAACAACACACTACAATGATAGATGCACAATAGCCTAGCACTGATATTGTGCTGCCTAGATAATGGTCATTGGAGAACAGTATGGGTCAACTGTAACTTGTACTTTATGTGTAAACACTATACAGTAGCAGAATTAGACAGATGCACTGAAATGACTGAATTAAATCACACTAGTTTTGTTGTAACATGTACTTTACAATGCAGTATATACAGTAATTGTTTTGGAATCCATTGATTGATATTGATTTGAGTGATTGGTGTATCATGTGCCAGTAGGATCAGCCTAGTGGCAGCAGAAGAGGGGGATATGTCATGAATTATCAAAGGTGCTGCAGAGTCCTTTAGCCTGCCCTGTGGTCAGAGAGGCAGCGATGCTTATGGATCAGATAACAGTGGACGGGGCGCTATGTGAAGTCTGATGTTGGGCTAGGCATGTAATATGCATGAGCATGAAGATGAAGATTCATGTAATGGCTCAGGAGGTCAAGAGGGCCTTAAGTGGACGGCCTGCTGTTGTAGGTTGTCCTCGGGTCTAAAAAAAAAAGCACTTTACTGCTAACCGTTCATTGCATGTAGGGTTTTTGTGGCTTTGGTGGTGGTATGTTTGTGTGTAGTGTGTGTTTTTGTGTGTATCTTCATGTGTGTGTATCTGTTGTCGGTTGATGGGGTTTTTGATGCGTGTGTGGACACACTCTTGGATTGAGTTTGCGAGGAGATGGTAAGATGGTGCTGCTGGCCATCTTATTTGTATTGCATTTGTATTATCAGGAATAGTATGCTTTGCTTGTGTTTCTGTGTGTGTGTGGTACACATACTTCTGTCGTTCTCAGCCATGCAGGCTGTGTAACATCATTCTCTATGGACGTGTCTGAAAAGCCAGTTAATCTTTTTGCAGCAGAGAGGAAGGGAGAAAAGAAATGTGCTGACAGTTGGCGTTCTAAGTCGGGAGCTAAACACACACAGACACACACACGGGGGTGTTTGTCCAAATGTCCATTTTGTGTCCCTACTCCTGCACTCCCACACAATTCTGTTTTTATCCTCCTGAGCAGGGGGAACAGAGGATGAAGAAAGGAGCCTGGAGAAAAAAAGAAGGAAGGAGGATGAGGAGGGGAGGGAAAGAGAGGAGGAGGAAGGAGGGAGAAAGAGAGAGAGAAAAGGAGTGGGAGAGAGTGAGACATGTGAAGGAGGAGCACTGGGCTTTTATAATAATTGCTCCTGTAGAATCAGCAGAGTTTAAAGAGGGAGGATGCAAATAGTCCTGTGCCTGCCTCTTTCTCTCTCTCTCTCTCTCTCTCTCTCTCCCCCTCTTTCCTCCTATCATCCCTATCTCTCTCCCCTCTCTCTCTCCTCCCCCTCCAGGAGGTGGATTTGTGTGAAGTTTGGAAGCCAGTCAAATTCTATGCGGCACTGCAGTCTGCAAAGTGGGCAGGATGGAAGGAGAGGAGGGGAGAGGGCAGGTAGATGAGGAAAGAGGAAGAAGAATCACCCCATCAGGCCAACCCTCTGAAAGGGGCGGGTACAGCAGCCATCGCTACCGCCAGCGTTCCTCGACAGCCCTTGCGTTTTTAGCATTTACTGTTTTTAGCTTGCACGTCGCCGTCTGAAGATCAGCTCGCTTGCCTTAGTCCAAGATTGAGGATCTGTTTTTTTTTTTTCCTGTGGCTAACAGCTAATCTTTAGCTTGGAGTTAAATCAATACACAGTTAGGGAACGGTTCACTCGGGGAAGCACAGGTGTATTAAGCAGGCCTGGTTTTCCCTGGCCCTCCGAGGATTAAGTTTACAGCTCAGCTAAATGGAGTGGAGGAATATAATTTATCTCGCCATTTGGCGTCGGGCCTGTGCCAAAAATCTGCTCTAAATGTTTTATCTCTCCGCTGGCACGAGGTGTTTGTGCCAGTTGAGCTTGCGTTGGAAGTTGGATGCTGTATCGGCAGCTTAAAGTACTCACTTTGCTGATTGTGAAGAAACAGTCACTCCACCAGGCAGTGCAGCGCTATTGGACAGTGCCAATAAACAAAATGCCTCTGTACATTTATGTCCATAGATCGATAGAGCGATCTAGACGGAGTCTTCTTGCCTACGTTCCCCAGAATGCCACTTCATTTGCAGCAGTGCTGGGACTTCAATGGCCACTGAGGGTTATAATAGTGTGGGTTGGCTTCCCAGTTGTCGATAGAGACTTGTTTCAGTGTGCACACCACACCACAATTAGCCAGGTCATTACTGTCATCAATATTGTATTACGATACATGATTGAGAATTTCTTTCTAATTATATCCCGTTGGGTACAGTAATCACAGGGCAGCTCAGTTATGTGCAGGCAGGACATTTAAGTGGAACATTTGTGTGTGAGCGGTCAAGGAATATGATTACTAAATTAGAGGGTTTGATATAATTGTAATCGACATAATGTTTTCACGATTGACTTTCTAGTTTCTGGTGTCTGGTTTAACGGTATTCCTTTTTAAGTTTTTATTCTCCAAATGTATAGTTTTCCCTTTGAGGAACTTCTCAGACCTGTGTTGCAGTGTTTTGGCTCCGTCTGTGACCTCCCTGTCTGTGTCTGTCATTGTTGTCTGTGCTGCAGTACGGCCTTCCTGGCTGCGTTTGTTAGCAGTAGCGCTCAGTAGCTCGTTAGGGTTTAAGTGGAATTAGCCCTGAAAGCTCCCTCTTCATTAATGACAGAGACTGCCGATTGTTTTCCTTTTTTTTCTTCTTTTTAGACTCCTGGAAAAGCCAGCAGCTAAACCACAAGTCTGATAGATGTACACACACACACACACACACACACACACACACACACACACACTCTCCTTTTCACCAACCCCCCCTTTCGGTCTCACACTTCAGTCTCCCGTTGGCAGTCAGTAGCTGGCTTTCCATCCAACTTATTAATACAAATTCTGGCCATTTAAATGGGTAATCCAGAGTGGAAACGCTTGAAATTCGCATAAAATCTTCTTTGTCAAGAAAGAAATCGATTCACCAGAAGGGGGTTAGATTAATCCTTATTCACATAGGGGATAATGTCACAAAGGTCAGTGGAAACAGGCTCATTTGCATTCGTTCCAATAGAGTTAAAAACAACCTCATGTGTTCATGCCATAGCAGTTCACAGCTCCTGACTTGATTTAAGGACAATGCACATCGGCGAGGAAGGCATACACACTTGAAAACACACACACACTCTCTCACATCTTCCCTTTTCCACAGGTGTTCCCCAAACACACACATCTCCTCTTTACTTCACTTATCTTCATTGTCTTTCCTCCTGTTTCTCATCAGCTTTCAAGCCCCTCTCCATCTCTCCTCCCTCCTCATCCTCCATCAGCCTTCATAGCGTCGCGCAGCGTCGCGATGTATGTGTGGTGTCCAAGCTTCAGAGAGAAAATACACACACATAGAGAGAGAGAGAGACCATCTGCTGTTCTCTACCCCATGTCTTCTCTCATCTTCACATCAATTCATGTGTGAACCTTTCTCTGACATTCCTGACAAGCCTGTGTGTGTGGTGGTGGTGGGGGGGGGGTTAGAATGGATTGAAGTAGCTGGTAAGAGATGGAAAATAAAGAGAGCCAATAATAGGGACATAAATACATGTGTGTGTGTGTGGCTTACATAATGCCCACACACATGAATACATAGTCTACATGACTTCATATCTGATGGAATTGTGATGGTTGTCAAGGTGATCGTAGGAAGAGTCATGAAAACAGAGAATGAAATCCGTTTGTTTGTGTTATATTCCTTATCGTGTATTACTGAAGCGTGTGTGTGTGTGTGTGTGTGTGTGTGTGTGTGTGTGTGTGTGTGCAGCTTTGAGCAGGCATAGCCCAGTGTGTGCACTTCTAGCTCATCAGCCCTCTGTAGAGCCGGCAGCTGTCCCCCAGCGCTTCCCATTACACTCTCATTAGAACAGTATGCACTAGCCTGGCCTCATATACAGCGGAGAAAACAAGTATTGAACACGTCAACAATTTTTTTCAGGAAGTATACTTCCAGAGAGGCTATTCGCATAAAATTTTCTACAGACATTAGTATTAACTTAGGTAATCCACACATATTAAAAAATCCAAACATTAATGTCCCTAAGTAGAGTTATGAGTAAAAAAGTGGAATGGCACAGGGAAAAAGTATTGAACACACTAAGAAAAAACAGTACACAAAGGCAAGGAATGGCAAGGAACGAACTGGAATCTAGTTAGAGAGTAATTATCCCTCCTATCTGTGCAAATTAATGTAAGCTGGGTTAGAACATATTGATGAGCTACAAAAAAGTTTTTCGTTACCAAGTTGTCACACAAGAAACATGTCATGATGGGTAAAAGCAAATATCAATGGAACTGGTTACAGATGCATTTCAAAACTTCAGAATCATCCAGTAAGCAGTATTGGAGCCATTATCTGCAAGTGGAAAGAACATCACTGCATCATCAATCGGCCATGCACATGATCTCCTCACAAGATTTCTGACCAGGAAGTCAGAAGGATAGTCAGAAGTGTAGCCTAAGAGCCAAGGACCACTCCAGAAAGACTTGGAGGCAGCAGGTTCAATTGTTACACAGAACATCATAAGTAATGCACTCCACCGCCATGGCCTCTATGCACGCTCACCCCACATGACTCTACTACTGAAGAAAAACATGTCGAAGCTCATTGAAAGTTTGCTACACAACATTTGGACAAGCCTATGAAATACTAAAAAAATGTATTCTGGTCAGGTGAGAGCAAAATTTAACTCATATGTCATACTACACACCATATTTGGAGGAGAAATGGCACTGTGCATCACCCTAAAAATACCATACCAACAGTGTTGTACCAACAAGTTTGGAGGTGGAGGCATCACGGTGTGGGGCTGTTTTTCATCTCATGGTACTGGTAGACTTCATACAGTTGAAGAAATGATGAATGGAGCCATTTTTTCTGGGAGAATCTTGCCATCCACCAGAACAATGAGGATGAGACATGGCTATACCTTTCAGCAGGACAATGATCCAAAGCATTCAGCAAAGGAAACTCTCAATTGGTTTCAGAGAAAGGAAATTCAGGCCCTGACTTAAATCCAATTGAACAGTTTTGGAAGTTACCTAAAGATCAGGATTTACAAGAGGGACCCCTGGAATCTTCAATAAAAAAAATCTGTTTGAAAGAATGGGCCAAAATCACACCTGAATACTGCAACTGATTAGTTTCGTCATAGAGGAAATGCCTTGAAGCTCTCATTACAAATAAAGGGTTTTTCACAAAGTATTTAAGAAATTTCAGTAGGCGTGTTCAATACTTTTTTCCTGTGGCATTTCACTTTTTTACTCATAACTCTACTGGATTTTTTTATATGTGTGGATTACCTAAGTTAATACTAATGTCTGGTGAAAATTTCATCATGCAAATAGCCTCACTGGAAGTATACTTACTGAAAAAATGTTGACGTGTTCAATATTTATTTTCCCCGCTGTATATTGGCCTATATGCACAATGCTTGCTTTGTGGAAAAGTTTTTAACGAGTTGTGTGATGTAGCTCGGTATACTGTCATTTTTGGTGTGTGTGTGACATCCAGGAAGTGTATAAAGCAGAGTGAGGGTGGAAGATGATCTTTTCTGAGAGATTGCTGTGTAGCAGATCCCTTGGGCTGCTTCTGAGCGTGACATTGACTCCACACCATATCATAGCAGGTGCCGAGGGCTGTCGCCACACCTTCCACCCAGGGAAGGAGCACTGTTTCTGGGCCAGCCACCTGAATGTCCTCCCCTCCTCCTCCACCGGCTCCATCTGGTCCTTCCCGTGTGTTGGCCAGTCTTATACCAGGCACCAGCTGGGCCCGGAGTTGGCCCACTTAGAGGGTGATTTTAATGTGTTGGCTCCGCTGCGTTCGCCTGTAGTCCTTTAAAGGGGACCTGAAGGGAACAGCGGAGGCCGTCAGGCTTTTTAGGACCAACTTGGTTCGGGATGGAGAGAGGCCCAAGGAGTCTGATGGAAGTTGGAACAAATGACAAAGGAGGCAAAGTGTGTGTGTGTGTGCATGTGTGTGTGCATGTGTGTGTGCATGTGTGCGTGCATGTGTGCGTGCATATGTGTGTGTGTGGGGGAGAGAGGTTGTCAGAGATGGAAAGAGAGAAAGCAGGAGACAGAAAGACAGAGAGTGGTAGACAGACGTTCGCTAGGGACCTTGTTTGGGAATGATATGCCAGGTCACGCAGCCAATTACAGAGAGCCAGTGTCGTCTTGATTCCTTTTCTTTAGCACTTTTACTCTCCTTTTTCTATCTCGCTGTGTCTCTACGCTACGTTTTTCTCCCTCTTATTTCATCTCTCTTCTCACTGTGACATTTAGCTGCAGGCTGCTTGTTACACACACACACACACACACACACACACACACACACACACACACACACACACACACACACTACTCTTTTAACAGTGACCTTGTATGCGATGCAGTGTTAAAGGAGCAATACTCCTGACATCTACCGAGGGCACACGGTTCAGACCTGGAGAGATGAAGGGTGTGACTTAATCATCACACACACACACACACACACACTAGTGGTGGGGGAAAAAATCCATTCTGTTCAGTATCGTAATATTTTGTGCACACAAGTATACAGATACCGTAGCGCAAAGTATTGCAATATTTAATTATATCATTTAATTATCTATTTGACTTTATTTGAGTCGGGTTTACTCTGGGTTTACCCTGATAACATTACTGTATTACTGTAAATTTGCTTATTACACCCACAAGGTTGCACTTGTTGTGCCACTTTGTTGTGCATTTAACGGCAATTTCAAATGAAAATGGCTTCACAATCTAGTGTTGCATGGTGTATCGATACTAAAAAGGTATCACGATGCCTTCACGCAAAAAACGATACAATTTCCGACGTTTTTAGAATTGATACTTTGTTAAAATAATAACGTTCAGTGTCTGTAAACTGCTGCTCTCACTGCTCCTTGCACGCATCTAGGCAAGTGGGCGTGTCAAGCAGGCAGCTCCGAGTGAGTGAGTACGCAGGCAACGTCTACATAGTCTTTCCCGACAGTCCTCGGCCTTGTGGATAAAACAAATGTGAGATCTGGAACTATTCTGGAACTATAACTATCTGGATCGAATACATCGCGAATAGTGAAGGCAAGCCATCAGGTACACAGAGGCCCGTTTGTAAAATATGTTTCGAAGTCATTTTAAAGCAGTAGGCTACGCATGGAACTTGGCTAAACACCTCGCAGACATATCCCAAAAAATTTAAAGTTCAAAGAACGACAGGTTAACGAATATGCTATAGAAAACACGACTACATGTGCCAAGTTCTTCTCTTCTGTTTTAGTCTAGCCTAAGAGAAACGAGTATGGTTCTCTGGGATAAAGCGAACCTTCCTTCATCAAATTTGACGAGACATAACGAGCTGTAATCATGCTAACGTGATGAAAGTGCAATGTTCATGCCAGAATAACATTACCATAACTTGAATAAGTATATATACTTTTTTGATCCCCTGAGGGAAATTTGGTCTCTGCATTTAACCCAATCGGTGAATTAGTGAAACACAAACAGCACACAGTGAACACACAGTGAGGTGAAGCGCACACACTAATCCTGGCGCCGTGAGCTGCCTGCTTCAACGGCGGCGCTCGGGGAGCAGTGAGGGGTTAGGTGCCTTGCTCAAGGGCACTTCAGCCGAGGCCCACTGGTCGGGGCTCGAACCGGCAACCCTCCGGTTACAAGTCCAGAGTGCTAACCAGTGGGCCACGGCTTCCCTCCAAAAGTGATCCACATTCACAGTGGCGTAACAAACCAATGGTGGGCCCAGGTGCGAGAGCGCCCTATGAAACAATTGAAATATTGTAAACAATCTATTTCATGTTCGGTCAGTACTACTGGTGATATTTGTCATGGCGTGTAGATTGCAATTTGTTCAATAATTATTGCCCAGATGTAGGATAGGCTACCCGAAATGTGCTAATTAAAGCCCACAGCATATAATACCACCAAAACGTGTTGAGTCCTAATAATAATAGCGGCTTATTGTTACGTGAGCGAATCATGTTATCAAAGAAATAGACGTAATGTAGGAATGCACACAACAGGAAATGGTGTAGGCCTATCTAACGAAGACCTGAGTGGTTGGAACGTTGTACTTGTACACTGGGCGCAAAGAAGACTATCCTCACATTTTTCCCTTTGCAACTGTCAAGGAAATCCCATGAACACAGGAAGGCCTAGGGTAGACTATACTGTACATAAGATGGCCTAAAGATTAGCCCCCTCTGCATAGCATTCAGTGATTTGCATGCAGTAATTTCAACACTGACCTTGATCTAGCCTAGTTTGGCTATTTGAAGCTACTTTATTGCCAAAACACAACACAATGTAAATGAACTATAACAAACAATAAAACAAACAACTTAGTCATACAAAGTAGGCCTACTATTTTACTGACTATAAAAAATAATAATTATGTAGGAAGTTTAGAACCCAGAATTGACCTGCACACTACAAAAGTGCACCGAATTCAACACAAATGACTCAATACACTTGGAGGAGGTATGAGTCCTTTCTTTTCCAGATATCTTAGGATTTTGCCGTAGTATCGTTTCAGTATCGAGCATCGTGTTATTTATGGCAGGTATCGTATCGAAGTCATAATTTTGGTATCGTGACAACACTATCACAATCTCAACCTGTTATACACAACGCTCTGTCGTCTTTCACATCGAATCTTAATAATATCATATCGTGGCCCAAATATCACAATAGTATCGAATTTCCGTTAATGTACCCACAAAACCGCTGTCCACACACAGCAGAGCCCCAGACAGACACACAGCAGAGCCCCAGACAGACACACAGGCGTACCCTCATGCTGCTCAGACTGCAGGGCCGCAGGCTTTAGACATTTCAATCCATCAGTGTGTTTGGTGTGTGAGGCGTTTTCATAGGTGGTGGTTCAGAGGTGCTTTCTCTCTTTTTTGTTCTCTCTTCTGTTGCATCGCTCAACGTGTGCATGTGTGTCCTTGTGTTGATTCTCTTGTGATACCAAGTGTATGTGTGATCCTGACACTGACCAGTCTCCTGATGGTGTGAGTGATAATACTGTGTTCCTGTGCTGTCCGTTCTCCTGCGATGAGGTGTGAGTGACTCACGCGAGCAGGTGAGGCTCTGCTTTGAAGTCTCGGAGATGACATCCAAATTTAATGCTGATGGGATTTCTAAAGGCCCAGACACTATCCGCTGTCAGCCACCTGTCACAGAACACTTCTCCTCCATTATCGCTCTGTCCATCCTGCCGCTGTTCTCTCTATCTCTCCTTCTCTGTCCCCCGTTCTTTCTCATCTCTTTCACTCTTTACATTTTCTCTCTGTCCCCTGTTCTATCGCTCTATCTCCATCACTCTTTTCATTTTTTCTCTCTTTCCTGTTTGTCTTTCTCACAGCATCCCCCTCTCCTGTCGTTCTCTCTATCCCACCCCCTCTCTCTCATTCTTTCTATCAGTCCTCCTGTCTGTCACTGTCTCTCCTGCTTCTGTCATTCTCTCTCCTCCCTAATCTATGTCCCAGTTTCTGTCCTCCTCTCTATCGCCTCCATGCAGTCGTTCTCTCTGTGCCCGCACGTCTGTCTCGTCTGCCACAGTGTCTCTCCATTTTGTCACTGTCTCCAGACTTTCCATCGCCGCTCTGTCTTTTTTTCTCTCTCTCTCCCTCTGTCCCTTCCTCTCTCTCTCTCTCTCTCTCTCTCATCTGTTTTAAAGGGGGGAGAAGCGACTTCGGTCTCCAGCCCGGGGGCTCAGTGGAGGGCCGATAAGAGAGTGCCCCCCCGCCCCCACCTCCGCTCCATCTCTAATGCAGGCTAACAACCACTCCGGGCCTCCTCCGCCTCCTACTCCTGTCTTTTTAACAAAACCACACACACACACACACACACACACACACACACACACACACACAGGGTAGAGATGCTGATGTGTGGTGGGTTGATGAGAAAGGGTTGCAAATGGGAACAAATGCCAAATACACAGCACACTATCCCATCTCCCCTGTCATCCCCAACACACACACCAAGACCCCTGGCAGTTGGGTTAGCTTCCAAATGCCTCTTCAAGTGCACAGTGACTGGCCCCCTGGGGGATCTACTAAACCCCTCTTCTACTGCAGGAGCACAGAGAAAATCATGACTGTCGCTGTGGCGGCCTGGAAATGGCCACAGTTTGTTGTGTTTGTGTGTGAGTGTGAAGTGTCAGCTTGGTCTATAGTAGTGTCTGCTGAGATGATAAGCTTGATGTATGTTTCTTTTGAGGTGTGCGTGTGTTTGTGTGTGTGTTTTTGTGTGTGAATGTGTTGGTTGGTGTACACATCTTCACCTGTGCTGGGTTGCATTCAGGTGTGTGATATTTTTATCAGCGCCAGAGATAAAGTCTGTGAATCATCCTGATTTATATTCCCAGGGTCCACCCTTCCACTTCTGTTCCACCACTCTATCTCATTTTCTATATTTCTTTCTTTCTTTCCCCTCCTCTCCCCTCTTTCTCTGTGTCTCACTCTCTCTCTTCATGAGAATGTCTGCCACTTATGAAGCTGTAGTCCTTTATGAAATGTTCTTGACAGCTGTGTGTGTGTGTGTGAACATGTACCATACTTTATTTAAAAATAGTTCATTTGAAAATCTATATTCTTTATTTCACTAATGATGTGTGTGTGCGCGTGTGCGCTTGTGCATGTCTGTGTCCAGATGACTGTGTTCCGCCGCCTCATCTTAGCATGGCCGGGGTGTGCTGGGACACCCTGTTGTAACCATAGCACAGGCTTCCTGGTTATGCAGCAGGCACTTAATAAGCGGTGTGAACTCTCAGTCGGCAGCAGAACACGGGATCAACCACTGCATCGAGACAGAGATGGGGGGAGGGGGAGAGGTGAGATGGAAGAGGAGGAGAGAGTCCTGAGCTGCTCTGCAGGAGGCTGATGAGAGAGAGAAGAGAGAGAGAGAATCGTAAAATAATCTCTTAATACACAGTTTCAAAAATGAATGCAGCAACATTGTATGCACCAAACATTTATACACTTACACACACAATATTGTTAATCTTACTTTGTCACTCAGTGAGATGTTTTCACTGGTAATGTGCATCAGACAGTGCATCACTCGTGTGTGTGTGTGTGTGTGTGTGTGTGTGTGTGTGTGTGTGTGTGTGTGTGTGTACATGAGTGTATTAACGCAATGCAGAGAGAGAAGGGCCTCCTTATGTTTGCATTGTGTATACTGTATAGACATACTGTATATGTTTTGTACAGTGCTGTATTTGCCAGTTGTAAGATGAAGCCACTCAGACTGTGTTGCACAAACTGACTAGTATCAAGTAGTTCAGTTACAAAACCAACAAAAACACACAGGAAGGAACCAACCTGCTTGCACACGCAAGAGCAGAACATCACCTCCACCGCATTTAGAACCTCCATGTGCATCAAGCAGATGGGCAGCCCAGTCCCTCAAGGATTGACCAGCCAGGAAGCATCGAGGCCTCTCTGATAAGCGAGGCGGACAAGCCAAATTCAGAGCAGGTGCGTTGCTTGCCTCCGCACAGGTGTGCCCTCCTGACTTAATAAGACGGTTTAGACACCGCGCGTCCGTCTGAGGTGAGCGGGCGGGGTCTGTCCGAGTACAGACACCACTGGTGAAAAGGTGCGATGGAGAGAGATCTGCGTCTAGGAGAGTGACGAGCAGTCGGTTCTTCTGAATAGAGGTTAGCCTCTCGAGTTTCCCCGTCTCTGATCTTGTGACTTGGCCTATGTGTGTGTGTATATATATATATATATATATATATATATATATATATATATATATATATATATATATATATATATATGTATATATATATGTATATATATATGTATGTGTGTTTGTGTTTTATATGTGTATATATATATATATATAATCTCGGAAGAGCTCTTTGCTTTTACCCATCATGAAATGTTTCTTGTGTCACACCTTGGTAACGAAAACCCTTTTTATAGCCCATTAATATGTACTAACCCATCTTATATTAATTTGCACAGATAGGAAGGATAATTACTCTTTAATTACCTATAGATTACAGCTCATTCCTTGCCTTTGTGTACTGCTTTTTCTTAGCGTGTTCAATAATCGCTTCAACCCGTTGGGCGGCTACAAGGTAACACATTTAAACGAACGAAGTTTATTCTTGCAACTTCCATACAAACGGAGCAGAGGCTGGATAATACACTGTCTAGCATTGAGTATTGTATAGTCAGATTTGAATATAAAGTGGCCAAAAGCTATTGTAGACTAATTATTCTTCCTGTTTAATAAATATCTCCAAATCAGTAATTTACATCTATCTGCTCTTCTGTTTACCATACACCAAAAAGCCTACTAGTGTATGCTGCTTGCATTTATGGAAGCATCCCAGAACAATGGCACCCATATACAGTAGGCCTAATTGCTGTTTTGGGAAGTACTTTTTCTCATGCAAGCATCATGCAAACATGCAGAGTAAAGCAATTAAACTATTGTAATTATATTTTACATTAGTAAAGCGGTCCTCTGATATGCATGTTTTCACAAACTTGCTTTGAAGTGCATGTATAACAATATAGCATAACAATAATAAGGATATTTATTACACGGCTCTTCAGAGTGCTGCAGAACGTTCCATTCACATGAATGGGCCTTCCCAACGTTCGGGCCTATGTTAAATCTACATAAATCACCGGCAAAGCATTTAATCACCGCTGTCAATGACAACGGGTTTTGTGCTTCTGATTAATGTCTTTCATATCACTACGCAAGGACTGGAACTTCATTCAAACGTGAAAGCAGACAGTTGATCAGCTGTGTTCTAAAGAATGTTTGATTCAAGTTCAGCAGCGTGTGTTGCGAACTATTTGTTTCTCAGCAAATGCCACGATGAACGGTAACAAATAGGCTAGGTTATAAGTGTGTATATATACTTTTTTCATATATCATCCATATATCATTTCTCATCTTGGTGTGCCCTATGACCCCAAAGTCTGCCATGACCAGGGCTCAGGTCAAATAAGTGAAAACCGATTATTGTCATTTTACCATAGACCAACTGTTCATTTTGAACAGACATCAGTGTGTGAACTTGGAGAGAGTACTGTATATTTCCACTTCCATCGTAAGTTTGGTCTTAAATTTCACTTAGAAGTGGTATTAAAAGGTCTTAAAAAGTCTTACATTTAAGTTGTTTATACCTGTAGACACCCTGGCTAGCTGAGATGAACCTCTCAGATTGATTATCACCCTGGTACTGCTGCAACTGCTGGCCTTGCTTTACCATACTCACACTGTGAGCACCGCTCCTCCATATTGTTTCCTTTTGTGGACATGCCACCTCTGAATGTTTCGCCATTTACTGAAGCTGATTGTATTGACCTGCCGTTAACCACTGAAGACGAAGAACTCCTAGAACCCCCAACAACACCCCGGCCCGAATGGGATGGAGGATGCTGTGGCCTCTTGCCTGTGGACGGGTTGATGGCAGCCCTGGTCCGCTGTATGAGAAATCGTCCCAGGGCTTCGCCAGGGAGACATTTAGCAGGCTTTAATTGGTCGGCTGCCAATTCCAATTCCTATTGTGTTTGCCGAGCTGGGAGCTGGCGCGAATGAGGAGGATCCATGGACGAGCTTGAAGAGACTGGTGCTGCCTCGAGCGCTGATGAGCTCTCTCTACCCTCACACACCGTTCAGTACAGTGTTGTCTTTGAGTCTGGGCCATTTCCCATAAGAACTGTGGCTCACAAGCAAGGCAGCGTGAAGCAGTGCAGGTTTATGACCCGCCCACAGCCCTTATGCTAGATCCCAGGGCGGGCCAGCTTCTGGAAAGTTCTGAGCTTTAGTCTGTAGCTTTTTATAATGTTTTGTAGATAATTGTCTCCTCAGAGGGAATAATCTGTTGTAATCAAGATGGTATCGTTTTGAGAATTTGTCCGTCTGCTCTTTTGATGTCCGTATTGTTTGTTGTTGTTGTTGTTGTTGTTGTTATCATTTTTGTTTTCCCTGTCTGGACGGGAGGCTGATTGAGTCCCCTGAGGTGGGTGTCCATGTCTTAGAACTGACCGTGTTTGTGGTAACCAAAGTCGTTTTGCGTGGATGGTGTGGTGGTGGTGCATAAATCAATTTAAATGGCCTGCTCAGGTGACTCGTCTGAACCTTAGAAGATTCTGGAATCCAGTCTGAAACACTGTCTGTCCCTCTTCATAAAATATGCATGGAGCCTCAAAACGTTCCACACACTGTTTTTTGTCTCCGATGCCTAGCCTGTGTTGACAAGAGGAATCTGAAAGACGGGTGTTCGCTCGACATGCCTGACATTTTGGTGTGTGTGTGTGTGTGTGTGTGCGTGTGCGTGCGCATAACCATAGATGCGAGTCATTACAGTGCAGTACAGATGGTAGTATTTGTAGGAGCTCTCAAGGACTCGTATAACTGTGTGTGTGTGGACGACTAATTCTGTTGGGACTTGTGTCTGTGTGTGTGTGTGTGTAGATGACAGATTTGTGTGAGGGAATGTCTCCCTTGAGTTTACTGTGTGTGTGTTTGTTTGTGTTTTGTTTGTTTGTTTGTTTGAGTGAGGGAGAAAAGACGGGCATTCATAGACAGTCGAGTGAAGGTGTGATTCCCGTGTGTGTGTGTGTGTGTGTGTATATGCATGCATTGTGGGTCAGGTTAAGAAGTGCCTTGTATGCAACATCTGCCCTGCAAATGGCGATCAATTTCTCTTTGCCAGCATCCCTTTGCAGGAGTATAAATCTGTGCAAGGCAGAGAAACACAGGCACTAGGCAGGCC
>NC_063206.1:21054675-21082175 GCF_017589495.1 Alosa alosa | reverse complement strand
CCCTCCCTGTCTTTAAATAAGAACAAAATAGGCCATCGTTCATAAAGGCGCTATTAACAACGCCTCATGAACAAAACGCTGATTACTTTGATCTCCCATTCCGCACACATACTGTACACACACTCACATACAGCAAACGGAAATGAGAGCGAGAGCATACCAACCAGGGAGGTGTGTGTGTGTGTGTGTGTGTGTGTGGGTGTGGTTGTTGTGGGTGATGAGCAGGAGAGGGTAATTGAAGAGGGGGATGCAATGAAGAGATCCCAAAGTCTCTGTTGTGAAGTAAAACAAAAGCGACAGAAGAAACTCCAGGCTCCCCTTAAAATCCCAATGGGTCGCCCTTCAAAGAGGGAGAGAGCGCAAGAAAAGAAAGATCACTCCCTCCTTGACCATCCACCCATCATTTATATCTCCCCCCCTCCCTCTTTCCTTTTTTTCATCTATCTCTTTCTCCTCTCCTCCTTTTATGCCCCTATTCTCTTTATTGAGAGAAAATAAGGGACCTTTTTTTGTTGGTTTGCTTCTGTCTTAACACTGTGAAAGATTTAAATGGTTTCTCCCCGCATCTTTTCTCTGGCTGCACAAAACCAGCCCGGGTTTTTGGATCAGCCCTGACTGTGGTCATAGAAACGGGTCCACTTTGTCAACCCCGCCGCAAAGCATGATGGGCAGACGGCTTTTTGCCACCTTGAACATTTTTCTTCAGAGGAAGATGCTCACAGCGGTCCATCGGAAATGTGCTCTAGTTGCGTTACTAGGAAGTACAGTGATTTGTGAAACTCTCCAGAAATGTCGTCTAATTTGATCCCATTTTAGCAAATAAGTGAAGTAAACCCCATAAATCCTCTGCTCTAATTTCCCAGCGTTGGTTCTTTATTCTGGATGCAGGCTTTCTGCTGTACTGTGCGGTATTTGCTCTGGGTGAATATGGCGTCGTGTTTGTCTGGGAGTCTCCCCCTGAGCACTCTCTCTTTTTTTTCCTTTTTTTTTCTCTATCCATTCTGTCGAGGGCTGGATAGCGGAACATTGCATTTGACCTTTGCAAAAACAATTTAGACAGCTCCAGCATCCTGCAGGCGTGAAAATGACTCGTGTGTGTGTGTGTGTGTGTGTGTGTGTGTGTGTGTGTGTGTGTGTGTGTGTGGCGTGTGCGTGTGCGCGCGCAGCCCTAACAACAGTGTAGTTCCATGATTCCACCCCTCCTTTCTACCATTGCTCGTGTGTGTGTGTGTGTGTGTGTGTGTGTGTGTGTGAGAGAGAGAGAGAGAGAGAGAGAGAAAAGGTGTGCTTCCATCTGTGTCCATCTGTTTGTCTGTGTAGTTTTGTTTTTGGAAAAGACCAGTAACTCTCCCTCTCCCCAAGGACTGTAGTATGCTGTCATTTTGGTGCTGCCCACCCGGAGGAACACCTTTCCTCATAAAGACTGTGACCGATAAAGGCTGTAACCCAGCTGGCATGGCGTGGCGTGGCGCGATGTGGCATTGCCTGGAATGGTGTGGCATTGCATGGCATGGTGCATTTTACCCATTTGTGTGTGTGTGTGTGTGTGTGGTAGGAAGGGATTGCTTCCCAGAGAACAAAAAATAACTCTAGGAAGAGGAGTAGAATGTCTGTTTGGGAGACAGCAGACAAGCGGGATGAACCTCGCGGCAGGAGAGAAACACAGGAGATGGGAGGAGGACGACAGGAGAGCTGGACTGAAATGGACTGAGATGGACGTCTGGGAAAGGAGAGGGCACGATGGAGACGGATCGATGCCCAGAGACCAAGAGACTTGATGACATGGACTGCCGGGGCTCTGGCGGCAGACAGATTGGACAGGAGTGGGCTCGGCTCGAAGTCCCCCGGTGATCTGGGAGCAAAGCCCGCTTCATGATTTTCAGGAGTGCTTTAACTGCTGATCTGGAGTCAGTTGTGCCTGTGCATGAAAGGTGCTCCAGCGCTAGTCCCAGCATCAGCAGTAAATGTGCATCAACACAGCTGGTCCCAGCACTGTATACATTAGCTATGGGTAATATGGCTGAAACAACTCTGAGCTCAATATGCTGAGGAGGAGGAGTGGCAATATACAGTACAATATGTCATCCTGCCTACAGCTGGATCACCGCCATGGTGATATCTAGGGTAAAACAGCTCAGTCTTTGTAACGTTGGTCAGTCCACTTTTTGAGTGTGTGTGTGTGTGTGTGCAGCTTTGGGTTTGTACGTGGTGTTTGATTCCATTTTTATGTGTGCAACCTTTAAAATGATCAGGCACTGTGCTGGAATTCAGATGCAGGTCAGTCTGTTTCAGATTTGAAAGTAATACATGATTACATATCAAAACTAAATCCTTTCTGTAAGCCCTGTGAGTGTTTGTGTGAAGGGAGCTGTCCGTGGTAGTCTGCTCTTCTGCATGTCTGTGGACACTTTGCTTCTGTTTATGGATGGCGACTGAACTTGGACCAGCTATGAGTAACAAACAACTCAGTCTGGCATCTGAAGAACTCATCCAACAATATTCTCATGGATAATAAGCATCTGGGAGAAGGGGTGGGGGTGGATTTAGAGGTGTGTGTGTTTTGTCTGTGTGCTCTAGTCTTTGCATCTGCCTGTGATTGTTCTTCCCTGCTGTGTGTGTTTGTGAGAGGTCTCTGTGTCTTTCCCTTTGTGTGATTGTCTGAGGGAGTGCAAAAGAGGCCGTGTGTGTGTGTGTGTGTGTTGGAGAGATTATTGAAGGACACGGCCAGTTTCTCGAGCGAGCTGTCTGCAAAGCCCCTTCCCAGCCCGTCGCGCTCTGACACTTCATGACAGGCCGGCGTGCGCTCTTCGCCCTAGAAATCCCCCACAATCCCCTGCTGTGCACGCTAGCGGGGCGGGGCGTGAGACTCTGTGTGTTTGTGTGGCTCTGAAGTCTATTTAAAGAACCAACGCAGTGCACCACGACCGAGGCGCACTGCCTCGCCAACCTCTGCCACCCTGTGCCACGCCTGAGTGAGATCGCCCAGCTCATCCGTTTCAATTTGCACTAACGGCGGCATGTGTCAGGCTTCTGCGCCGCCATTGCCGCCGAATCAAGCAATTAGTTCAGTTCGCCCGGCGAACGGGAGAGTGGATGTGGAGTAAACAGCATATGAAATTTCCCATCATGCCCTGGTGACAGCCCCAACCCACTGGCCTTGCCTGATGAGAAATGGGTGCTGTAACCACACATGTGAACCAGGCACACACACATACACATACACATATATATATTCTCTGATTTGAATAGTGTTTTTGCATACAGTATGGTAGTGGGGATTCTGCCCACACACAAATCAGAGAAACTTGCGGACCAGATTGCGGATTTTTTTTGTCTTGGCAGGCTTGATCACACATACATGTATGTAGAATAACACACAAAGACTTCTATGTGTCGCTTAGCTCAGTCAACACACTGTGGAGAACATGTGGATAGTGAAACAATGTCCTCTCACAATGCACACACACACACACACACACACACACAACGCTCGCTGTGCCTGCTGCTGTTTCTCCTGCTATCGCTCCTCCTGCTGCTGCTGCTGCTGCACACATGTATATAAAGGACTGTTTGTGTTTGTTACAAGTTCAATAAAGAAGAATTTGTTGCAGTCACCCACCCACCAATATGCTGATTCCAAATGCATTCATCCATGTTTAGCATTTACATTCACAGATGCATACATTTCACTACACACACACACACACACACACACACAAATAAAACATAAAGTCTCATAATGTCAGCTTATATGATCCTGTGTGTTGTCACAGGCAAATTTTTTTTTTTTTTAACAGCAGAATTATCTTATCTTCACAGCATGCATCAACCACACACACACACACATCCAATTACTGTGATATGCTGCACTAATGGTGGCTAACTACAAGATGTGTGTGTGTGTGTCTATGTTTTTGAATTTGTCTGTTTTGTGTGTGTGTCTGTGTTTTTGAATGTGTGTGTGTTTTAGGCTTGTTGTGAGACGGCGGGGGGAAATTAAATAATAATGGGACGCAGGTCTCGCGTCATTCCACCTCCTCATCTCTTATTTACGGTCCCCTATCTATGGAAACTCCTAGCCACTCTCCTCTCCTCTCTCCTCTCCTCCTCCCCTCCTCTCCTGTGGCATTTCATTCCATCTAGCTCTTTCACCTTCACTCTCTCTTCCTCTCTTCCTTTATCTGTCTCTCTCGTTCTCTCTCTCTCACTCTCTTGCTCTCTCACTCACTCACACACACACACACACACACACACACGGACACACTTCCAGTTTCCATTAGCGCAGAGAGCATCCAGTACTGAGATTACCCCCGGCTGGTGATGCCCCTTGGGATTAATAGATAATTCAGTCAGAATGGATCTTAAATAATCTGTGACACATCCTCTGTGTGTGGGCGCACACATCCACATGCACACACTACTTACATTCCCACAATCATACACAATCACACTCATCTTACATTCCCGCACTCATGCATGAAGAAGCACATTTTGCCAGACCTCTCTTCTTTCATTTTCTGTTGCAGTCCCCCCCTTCTCTCTCTCTCTCTCTCTCTCTCTCTCTCTCTCTCTCTCTCTCTCTCTCTCTCTCTCTCTCTCTTTCTTTCACACACACAGTCTCACTCGTTCCCCCTCTCCCTGTAGCCTGTCCCTCTGCTGTGAAGCATAATAAATTTCAGGCACTGATAAGCATGGTAATAAATCATAATTAATGATAAGCATTATCAGTGATAACACCGCCGCCAGTTTAGCTAGCGTCAGCCACCACTCCCTGTGTGTGTGTGTGTGTGTGTGTGGAGTTGGGGCGGGGTGTGCTGGAGGCCTGGTTTGTGTGTGTGTGTGTGTGAGATGAGATTAATATTGTTGCCAGCAGTTACATTAAGTCTGTGAGTGTTCTTGTTCCACTCCATGCTGATTGGTTCACGCCAGCAGTGGAGAGTTGGAGCTGACTTTCCTCTCCACTTGTGTTGTGCTGTGCTGTGCTGCAGCTGCAGCTGCATTAGCGGTCAGAAAGAGGCCCCTGGTCTCCTCTACTCCTGGCCAGAGAGGCTAGCGCTCTGTGGGCTTCGTTCTTAGGTGTGGTGGGCGACGCGTGTTCGCTTTATTAGCCATCCTTAAAAATATTTTCGCTTTCAGAACCCGACCCGACCCCTGTCAATTTAGAACCGACCCAAATCTTTTTTTTTCCCCTTTTAGTCCGACCGACTTGCCGTTGTAAACTTTAGAATTAATACCGACCGATTGTTTTTTTACTCTAAACAACCAATACAAATGCAATAAAATAATATTTCTTTTAGTAGGCCCAAGTATTGTGAATATAAATTGCCTACATGCAAACGTTAAGCACACTTAAAAAAAAACTGTGGCGCCATCTCTACACCATTGGTTTTACGCGATGTCACACTATGGCCTACGCTTCGTTTCATTCACACAAACTGATAACGCTTTATTTGGCACAGTTCTGGAAGAACTGTGGCCAGATCTTTTCATCCCTTCTCCCCTAGTCTAACGGTGACCGTGGTCGGAGTATTGAAATTGGTTGTGGTCTATTCAGCATTTCTCAAAATATGGGTCCGGGCAACATGGAGACTGCTGGTCCGGCGGAGTCGGTAGAGTGAAATTAGGCCCGTGCTTCATCTGATAATTTGCTGCGCGAAGTTGATCAAGAAACCGCGGATCGACGAAAAAGAAAACAAACGCGTTCTGCTATCGATGTCATTAAACATGGAGCCCTACAATTAAGTGGTGGTATGAGCATTCATTCAATCTTTGGCGCTGGGCGCCGAGAGAAACTGAAACTAATCGATAACGTTGGTATCAAAGCTCCGCTTCAACCTGTTGGAAGGCTATTTATTTATTTAACTAAACTTAATAGAACGACATTGTTTTTTGAACTTCCTTAGAAACAGAGCAGAGACTGTATATAATACACTGTATAACATTGAGTATTGTATACTCAAATTTCAATATAACGTGGCCAAAGAGCTACTGTGAGCCTTCTTTCTGGGTACATGTAGATGAGCCCTATGACCCAAAAAAAAGTCTGCCATGACCGGGCCTCCAGGTCAAAGACGCGTTGAGAAAGGCTGGTCTATATAACCTGCATCAGAATGAGGTTTGCAATGGTGCTTCCTGAAGGCACGGGTTGAAGACCCAGTCAGTTACGCCAATGATATGCACATTTGTGTAAATTCATTCCTACGTAATCACCATGACCAAAATTGTACTTTTTTTTTTTACTTTGAATCTTGAATAAAAAAATATTGACCTACCCGTTACCCATTTTTTTTTTTTTTTTGGCTGTTACTGCAAACAAAAAATATTTTTTAAGGATGGCCTTAGCCTGGTTCCTCGTCTGCCCAGTTAAGGCACCACTGCTTCTGTCAGAGCAGCAATACTTTACACTTTACACAATACTTTGCACTTTACACAATACTTTACGCTTTACACAATACTTTACACTTTACACAATACTTTACACTTTACACAATACTTTACACTCACGTACAAACACACCAACGTGCACTGACTCTGCATATGGTCACACACATATACTTGAATATGCGTGTGTGTACACACACACACACACCATCAATCCATCTCATTTGAAGATCGACAAACATTTTGCACCTTTTTGCACCTTCATACATACATACACACACACACACCACACATATACATACACACACACACCACACACACACACACACACACACACACACACACACAAACACACACACACAAACACAAACACACACAAACAAACACACACTGTGCTTCCCCCAGACTCCCGTCCACAGCTGGAGCCTGAGCGAGTGTGCTGATGACAGGCGGCCATTATCTGGCTGCCTCCCCATCTCTAAGCGCCATGGGGATTGGGCCAGACCAGGGAAATTGGCTATTTCTGGACCGGAATGCCGCTTTTCTCTCATTTCATCCTGTGTGTGTGTGTGTGTGTGTGTGTGTGTGTGTGTGTGTGTGAGAGACAGAGAGTGTGAGAGAGGGAGCTAGGGAGAGAGGTGCAATGGAATGAATGAAGAGCTTAATGCAGCTATGCTGGTGTGCATCGGTCATCAGAGATATGGTGTGAGAAAGGTGGAAAGTTATGGTAGTGCAGTAATATAGAACAAAATGCGGTCAAGGTGTATGTTTATGCTGGATTTTACAACGGCTTCGAACGTGATTCAGCCAATCGCAATTAAGGACCGGAACTATCAGTTTTAGAAACATATTGTCTGCATGTGCGTGCGTGCACGCGCAAGCAATGAGGTGGTTGAGCTTCTGAGAAGACCATTTCAGTTGTCTGTTTACTGATTTATTTATTGAAGATCTTCCACCTTAACCTGCGTCTCTGTGTCCTCCTCTGGTGGTGCCGGCCCCAGTAGCCTGATCTTGTTTTCCCAGCTGAGTTGAGCCCCTACTGAGCCCCTACTGAGCTGAACCGCCTCGGCACCAAGTGTGAACCTGCACAGAATTACACATGAAAGGGAAGCGCCGGTGAATCAGGGGCGACCTTGATTTGTAGATTCCCGAGAGATGAACCACACCAACACTGCCAATTTCACAGCTTTCCCTCACGGCAGAGAAAGGGGAGTGAAAAAAGTGAGAGAGAGAGAGAGAGAAGGAAAAAGGAGCGAAGCAAAGGTAAATATGGTGTATAGAGGAGGGGAGAGGGACAAAGACCCAGAAGATGGGAGGATCAGAGAGAGAGAGTGAAGCGGATAGGCGGAGGAGTGCGATGCAGACACTTGTGGTGTATGAGACGAGAATGTGGAGAGAGTGGCTAAAGAAGGAGGGATGAGGAAAAGAGGGAGAGATGAGATGGAGAGATGGATGGAGGGGGCATGAGAGCTGATGGATGACTGTGAATTTGGAGCATCAGAATCTTACGTGATTGATTGAGGGGGAAAACACTGTAAAAAGAGAGTTTGTGTGTGTGTGTGTGTAGGAATGTGTGTATATGTGTGTGTAGGAATTTGTGTGTGTGTGTGTTTCGATCTGCAATGCACCCACGTACCTGTTAAATGTTTATCGAATGTCCTTCCATATTTCCTTTTATCTCTGCAGTCCAGACAGCAGGAAAGCCTCACTGATGAAGGCTTTAGAGATATGCTTTGTGTGTGTGTGTGTGTGTGTGTGTGTGAGAGAGAGAGAGAGAGAGAGCGTGTGTATTTTTGTTTGTGTCTTTATCAGCAGGAACAAAGAGGCCCCTAACCCCAAATTCATAAATAATTCAGCTGGAGAATCCCCCCTCGTATTTGGAGATTACCGATCCCAATCGCAGGTGCGACACCAGCGTCTCGCTTGACATCCCCTCCAAACGCCACTCGCTCCTCCTGATTCCCAGCATTCATCTCTCTGTGCCCCTAGCCCTCCCTCTCCTCCCTCCCTCCCTCTCTCCCTCCCTTCCTCTCTCCCTCCCTTCCTCTCTCCACACACCAATGAAAAGGTCACCAGTGAAAGCCCCTAGTTCGGTCCAGGCTGGTCCACACTAGTCAAGCCTATTCAGCGGCAGAATAGACCGACATTAAACGCAATCACAAATACAAGAAGCCAACGGACGATAGAGACTGCATACATCCTGATAGAGCCCATTCAACAGCTATGGTCCACAGAGAGAGAGAGAGGGGGCAGAACATGTCAAAGTCTTTATAAAGCCTTTTTTCCCCCGACCTTTTTTTTAAATATTGTTATTTTTCTTTGTAGATGGCTGACAGAAAAGCATGCAGGCTTTCTTTCTCACTCAACTTCCTGTGTGAGCTCGGAGAGCGTCGGAGGTTGAGCAGAAGAGAGATTTTATCGGTCGCCTTCAAGACGGTTCTCCATCGCTATAAAAGGCTTTTAATCACCAAAGGCCCATTCAGATTGATCCGCCAGCAGCGCTGTTAAGAACACCTTTTTGCCTCCCTTATAGACAGATTTGATCTGTCTAAGCGCTCGTGTAAGAGTTGCACAGGGCTTTCTGACTGTGGCCAATGGGAAGATGTTGATGAACTCCTGTAATAATTTGATGAATTGAATAATTGATAAATTGCACCAAAGAACTAGACAACAACACAGAAGTGAGTTTGGCTTTTTTGAAACGAATTCCAGAAGAAAAGCCCACAAAATCCAATACGGCACTTTACTTACATACTGTAGCTGAATACACTTTTAAACAGATCACTTGTGATTTTGATTTTTCTCTTGGACGAGACAAAGCAGCTGGTGGTGTTCTAGAATAGTCATGAACAGAACTCAATAATAGATAGTAAAAGTTAAGCTTTGTACTTGAGATGCTGTTGTGAAAGTAAGCTTTGTACTTCAGTAGTGTCAGAGGCTTTTTGTTCCAATACCCTGGTGATGTAATTAGAGCTTTTGGAGTCCATTGTGGTATACGTGATGCATCTTTACGACCGCCGGCTGTTTGTGGAGGCGGTCAAATGGACTGGACTGCACCTGAGGAACAGAGGAGTCAGTCGTGAGGGAGTGAGTGTTTGTGTGTGTGTGTGTTGCGCAGTGCTATTTTGGAATGCCGGTGTGATGGCTCTCTGCTTTGGAGATTGCCGGGCGTTGCTGTGAGGTCCTGCCTGAAGCTACAGCGGAGCTCAGAAGGCCCCATTACAGCACGAGTGGTGCTGTGTACGCCCCAGTCAACAACATCTCATTTACATTTTTACATTCATTCAGCAGGCGCTTTTATCCGCGCCGACTTACAGAACAAGGAATAACATTCAAGCCACAATGCAGAGCAGAAATTAGGACTGCATCAGTCAATATGTTCCTAGAGGATAAGAGGGCAGACATTTGAAGCGTTTCTTGGTATTTTATGCCCCAACGCTGTCTTCAAGGCAGCGCTGCCTGGAAGGCACTAGGGTTAGGCATGAGTTAAGGTTAGGGTTAGGGTTAGGTTTAGGATTAGGTGCCTTTAAGTCAGCGGTGGCAGCACTCCCTGGAAGACGACGTTGGGGGCATAAAACACCATTGAGCATTGGAAGCACTCATGAAAGTGACATCTCTTCAGTGTAAGTGTCACTGGTGCTGGTCGATGGATGTGAATTGTGAAGGTGTCTGTAGTCGGCTTCAGGTGGAAAAGAGGCAGAAAGAGGGTCGTGAAGTAAAAGTCTTGAGTAGAATCTAAAAGTGATCTCTGTTCTCTCTCTTTCTCTCTTGCCCTCGTGTTTCATTCTTCTGTTCTCTCGCTCACTCCTACCCTGGTATTTCATCTCTCTGACGTTGTGTATTCTGGTTCAGTCCAGTGTATCTTGACGCTCTTGTCGGTCCTCAGCTTATTTTAGGAACATCAGCTCATGAACGAGGTCTGACGCAGCCAGACTAAACCAGCTTTATTATTCTCTTTCATTTTGGCTAATAAGACCTCTGACACATGCACATGATTTCACACGCGCAGGATTGCAAGCACGCACGCACGCACACACACAAAGACAAATACAAACCCAAACTCACTCACACACGTACACACACTCTTTCTTTCCCATGTTATGTTTCTCACACACACACACCTCACTCACAGGTGGCAGCTGAGTCGAATTGCTTTGTTTGTTTGTCTCTCCTTTGCTCTCTCTGAAACACACAAAGCAAGGTTAGACAACTAAACTCTCTCTCTCTCTTTCTCTCTGAAAAAAACAAAGCAAGGTTAGACCACTAAACTCTCTCTCTCTCTCTCTCTCTCTCTCTCTCTCTCTCTCTCTCTCTGAAAGACACAAAGCAAGGTTAGACAACTAAACTCACACACACCTCACTCACAGGTGGCAGCTGAGTCGAATTGGAGTTGCCATGGTTACAGAACTAATTGGCAACAAAATAATGAGCTCTTAACTCAGATACAGAGTTTTTTTGTGATTTTGCATAATATGTTAAATTGATTACTGGATGATGAAAATCCGTAATTCTGAGTGCCAGAGGACAATTATACTCTAAAAGAAACGAGATTTCTACGCCCTGTATAGACGAAGTACGGTCAAGAAGTAGATCGTAAGACCAAGAAAATACCGTTACTGTACTTAGCCGCCGCTAACATCAACAAAGCTAAAAGAGCTAAAAGCTAAAAGAGCTAGAAGCTAACATCAATAAAGCGGACAAAACGGCAAAACTGGACTGACCCTGTGGACATCGCCAGTGCATAGGACTTTCATCTGTCAGTAACAGGCAAGATATCTCCGATCCTCGTGGTTATCCCCTGAAATGTCTTGTAAAGTTTCCGTGACTTAATAGAGCAGTAGGCCTACTTGACGCTGCTAGTATGACTCTGAACGATACAAATGTAGCGGCAGCTGTAACGTTCACTGCTCTCCGCACGTCGGACTTTGATTTCCAGTACCCTGGAGAGCTCAGCAACAAAGCCAAGAGAGCATTCAAACTAAACGTCCTAAGAGATAATCCGGAAACTCTGAAAGCTGACTTTGCCATGGTGGGTAATAACAAGACCATAACGAACTTTTTATTCTTTACCCACAGTCCTAAGGCTTGGCACGCAGCTGTATGCCAGTCCTATAAATACATAAAAAAGAATGGAATAAGCAAAGGTCGGCAAGTCACTGTACATGAAGATGATGAATTGAACAGTCCTTATCTAACAATTAATATTTACCACAATGGCACTGTGATGGTGCAAGGCTCAGAAAACAGCTTAGACAATTTCTATCAAAGCTTCCAATCTCTAAGAGTTCTTGCAAATAAGAAACATGATGAAAATTATTCTGAGACCCTAAGTAAAAGAACATCACCCATCAGATCTGCAGTTGACACCCTCTCTCCAAGAAATGAACATGTCTCACCCAAGGTAGCCATCAACCTCAACTCCATAAAAGACAACATCCACGTACTTGAACGTGAATTTGTGGAGTTTAAGGACAAGATGCTCTCTGGTCTTCAGCTACAGTCTTGTACATCTCAACCAAGAGATGAGTTGTGGACCATGGTTAGACAACAAAGAGATGAGATAAGAGAGTTACACGCTGCCCTTAGGGAATTAGAGGAAGATAACCAAGGCCTACGCATGGAACTACGAAATCTGAAAGTGTTCCAGCACTCTGAACAACTGAACGCCATAGATGCTCTACGGAGTGAGTTACATGACCTGAAGAAGAACTTGACTGACCTGCAGGCCCCCTCTAATCCTTCCACACCAGCATCTACAAAACCACCATCAACTGCCACTGCAACTGAGATGGAAAAGCAGAAATCTTGCATCCCCCAAATGGCTGTACAGAAAGATAACCCACCTCATGAAACTAAAGAACCTGATCCTGAAATTGTGCTTTTATGTGATTCGAATGGGAAATTCATCAACATGAAACGCCTTTTTCCATTATCAAAAACTGTAAAAATTAAAACTCCACGGACATCATCTGCCTTGGAAAACATCCAGAAAATTAAAGGAATGAGTCTTGAACATCTGATAATCCACACAGGGACCAATGACTTTATGCCATCTAAAGGTAACAATGTGGTTAACAAAATAGCAGAGGTGGTGATTCAGGCAAGGAAGACTTTCCCTAAAACTAAGATTTTTGTATCTACCATCCTGCCTCGTTCAGATGTCTCCACTCACCTGATTGCAGAAGTAAACAAAGGAATACATCAGGCATGTGTGAACACTGAAAATGTGCATATAATATACCATGAGAACATCACATCGGAACATCTATATGACACAGTCCACCTGAATAAGAAGGGTGTGAGCTTGATGGCAGGGAATTTGAAAGACATTGTATTACAGCGAAGAGTTCCCTTCATCAGAAAGAGATACACAAACGCCCCTCCACCAAAGAAACCATCCAGAACAGTTGCCCCTCCCTCATTGCGCAGAAAGACAACAGGACCAAGATTTGCAGATGCAACACCCCCCAAACTACAACCAAAGGCCCATACAGCCCTCTCATCCCCCCACTTTACCCATTCCTGGTGCCCCCCACCCTGTCTCCAGTGTGTCCACTGGCCCCAGACTGGCAACAGGTGCGCAAACCAATAACTTTATAAAACCCAGCTCTACAGTACATTGATTAATTCCGACATTTTATTGCAATTTCACAAAATAGCTCTTCTTTCTTCACCATAGCTTCTTTTAAAATAAGCACCTGGAATATCCAGGGACTATATTCTTCTATATTTGGTTATAAAACAACCAATCTTGATTTTGTAAATAGTATTAGAAATTTAGACCTTATTATCCTTTTGGAGACTTGGAGAGATAAATCTGATCATTGCCCGCATAATTATAAAGAACTTTTAGTACCCTCTCTTAAAGAAATCCATATAAAGAATGGAAGAAATTCAGGGGGTATCATAGTTTGGTACAAAACTGAATATGACAACAAGATAATTCCCATTAAAAAAGGTAAAACCCATTTATGGTTAAAAATCCAAAAAGAAGTTTTAAATTTGAACCAAGATCTTTATCTCTGTGCAGTTTATATTCCACCTTCAACCTCCCAATATTTCGATGCTAACCTTTTTGAGGAGCTTGAAAAAGAAATAAGTTATTTCCAATCCATAGCCCAAGTATTAATATGTGGCGACCTCAATGCCAGAACAGGCAAAGAAATTGATTATATTCCCATAGATGGAGATGACCATATATTCGGTAATAGAACCCTATATTCACAGATAATCCAAACACCGAGAAAGAGTTTTGACAGCACAATAAATGCCAGCGGAACTAAATTGCTACGTATATGCAAAAGTCTTGGTGTTTACATTGTAAATGGGAGATTTAGAGGAGATTCTTTTGGAGGATTTACATTCTCTTCTTCCCTCGGTTGCTCTGTGGTTGACTATTTCATCACTGATCTTGATCCAGAACACATAACTGCTTTTATGATAATGCCACAACTACCTATTTCTGACCACTGCCAGTTAATACTACACCTGCAACTGTCAGATATTACATTTAAATCACAAAATGTTGAACCTAAATTATTCTCACTTCCAAAAACTTTTAAATGGACAGACAAAAATGTGTCAACATATGAAGCAGTCATCAATAACAATGAACAAATAATTGATAATTTCATTATGACCAAATACCAACCAAATGCTGAGAACGTAAATATGGCCTGTAACCACCTAAACAATATATTAATACATTTAGCAAAAACAGCTAATGTAAAACAAATCTCTAGAATGAAAGGAAATAGAACAAAATTCAAAGAGGATTGGTTTGATAAAGACTGCAATGCAACAAGGATAAAGTTAAGAGAGTTATCCAATATTAAACATCGAAACCCAAACGATACTGACAGCAGAACAAGATATCATCTTGAATTAAAAAATTATAAAAAAATGATACAAAACAAAAAATCATCTTACATGTCCAAAGAACTAGACAAAATCGATCGGTCAATTAATCAAAACACATTCTGGTCAAATTGGAAAAAGCTGACAGGTGCTGGCAAGTCTGAGTCTCCAATTAGAAACAGCCAGATATGGATGAACCATTTTAAAAATCTTTACCAGAACCCAGAAAGCATGGAACTTGAACCAGGACAACTCACAATAATAAAGAAACAAAAGACATGCCCATCACAGTATTTGAATTAAAAGACAAACTTAAAAAACTTAAACCTAGAAAAGCTTCCGGTATTGACCGTATCTCCACTGAGATGCTAAAATATAGCAACTCAAAACTCAAAGAAGCCATAACTAAATTGTTTAACCTAGTTCTCAACAGTGGAGTCTTCCCCTCAATTTGGAATAAAGGCCTTATTACCCCTATATTCAAATCTGGTGATAAATTAAATCCAAACAATTACCGAGGCATTTGCATCACAAGTAACTTAGGAAAGTTATTTTGCAGCATCATTAATAAAAGAATTCTAACATTCCTTGACGACCACAAAATTCTGAACAATAGTCAAATTGGTTTTCTACCAAATCATCGAACTTCCGACCACATATACACACTCCAGACATTAATAAATAAACATGTACATAACTCCAAAAAAGAAAAAATCTTTGCATGCTTTGTAGATTTCCAAAAAGCCTTTGATAACATCTGGCATAAAGGTCTATTCTTGAAAATGTTAGAAGCTGGAATTGGAGGGAAAACATATGATTTGATAAAAACAATGTATGCAAATAATATAAATAGTGTTCGGTTAGGAAATAAAAGAACAGAGTTTTTTAAACAAGAACGTGGAGTAAGACAAGGCTGTAGTTTAAGCCCAACATTTATTCAATTTATATATTAACGAACTTGCCACACTGTTAGAGAAATCAGCTGCTCCTGGGCTGACTCTCCATGACAAGGATGTGAAATTTCTCATGTTCGCCGATGACCTGTTTTTACAGCGGACGGGTTGAGACAAAATTTAGACATTTTAAATCAATACTGCCAAACATGGTCCTTAAAAGTAAATTTAAATAAAACCAAAATAATGATATTCCAAAAGAGAGCACGAACAAAGAATAAATTCCTATTCACATTAGGCCCTGATATTTTAGAACACACAACCAACTACACTTATTTAGGTCTAGTCATAAATGCATCTGGCAGTTTTATTCCAGGATTGCAAGCATTAAAAAATAAAGCCCGAAGAGCATTCTATTCAGTGTATAAAACAATTAACAAATATCAACCTCCCATCAACATTTGGTTAAAAATAATTGATGCCGTTATTACTCCAATCCTACTCTATGGCTCAGAAATTTGGGGTCCACCATTACTTCTTTTAAAAAAACCATGGGACCAGACTGAAATTGAAAAACTCCACACAGAAATATGTAAATCTATTCTGCATGTCCATAGAAGTACATCAAAAAATGCCTGCAGAGCAGAGTTAGGTCGCTTCCCCTTGTCCCTGGCCATCACCAAAAGAGTTATGAAATATTGGATACACTTAAAAAATGCAAACACTATTAGTTACCATCACAAAGCACTACTGACTAACATATCAGACCCACAAAATGATAAACTTGCACAATTAATCATAAATAAATATAACATTGCTGATATAAACCTAACCGATCTGAATGAAACCCACAAATTCATGAAGGCAACCTACATTACGCAATGGCAAAATGAAATTCACTCTAACAAAAAACTGGGCAGCTACTGTCAATTAAACAGAGAATACAAACTAGCAAATTATCTAGTAATACTGAAACAACCTCAAAAAACGTGTCTTACAAAATACAGATTGGGTGACCATAAACTCCAAATAGAAATAGGACGCCATAAAAAATCATGGCAAGAAAAACATCAACGCCTATGCAAGTACTGTGACACAATGGAGGTTGAAGATGAAATACATTTTCTGCATAGGTGTCCCATTTATCAATTACTGAGAAACGACTTCTACGTAAGATTTAGCAGACACAATAAACAATTTATGTCACTAGATGCTAGTTCCAAAATGAAAATCGTCTTAGGAGAAGACACACAGACAATTGAGCTAGCAGCTCAGTTTGTGTATATGTGCCACAAATTAAGGTTAGAAAGCACATACGCAAGAACAGATTCTCTCACCTCTCCACCACCTTAAATCGTATTCAATCCCATCTCATCTAGAACTATTTTTTGTATTATTATTATTATTATTATTATTATTATTATTATTATTATTATTATTTAATTTCTTATAATTTATTTTATGAATTTATTTTATTATTATTTTATTTATATTTATTTACTTATGTATTTGTTTATTCTTACTTATTGTCATGCTCTTTGTTTCCTCACTAACTTACTTATGATTTGTATGCTTTGACAACACAAGTGCTCTTGTCATGTCAATAAAGCTTTTTTTTTTTGAATTTGAACTCTCTCTCTCTCTCTCTCTCTCCTCTCTGAAAGACACAGAGCAAGGTTAGACCACTAAACTGTCTCGTCACGCAACCCTCAATGGGTGTGCTTTGGGACCACTTTAGCATGGCTGAAGGTGTGTGTTCATGCGTTTGTATCTGTGCATTTGTGTCAAAGCAACTTAAAGGTCTCGTGTGTGTGTGTGTGAGTGTGTGAGAGAGAGAGACTAAGTCACTGAATTTATGGTTGTGTGTAAAAAAGACAGAGGGTCTCTCTCTCTCTCCCTGTCTCTCTCTTTATCTCTCTCTCTTTGATGGCGTGTGTGTTGCGGGCTGCTGATCGATGCTGTGCTTCAGTGGGGATTTGGCCTCTGTCTCTCAGCCTCAATCAGCTCTGATAGGCCATGGCAAATCACACACGGCATCCAAAGTGCCTTTGAAGCAGCAGCAGCAGCGCACCGCTCAATAAACAGCTAGAGATGGACTCTGAGGGAGGTGTGTGTGTGTGTGTGTGTGTGTGTGGCTTTGTTGTGTGTGTGGGAAGAGGCATCTGTGTGTGCTTGTATTTCGGATTTTGTGTGGGAACACGTGTGTGTGTGTGTGTGTGTGTGTGTGTGTGTGTGTACAGTATGTGTGTGTGTGTTTGATTGACTGCCTTGTCAGATTGCAGGCCTTTAGCGAACCTCTCCTTTGTTCCCTGGCTGATATAGCCTGTATCTGTGCTTCAGAGCGGCCCTCTCCATCAGCGCAATCAAGCGCACACTCCAACCTGCCCATCTAACCCTCCCTCTTGGCCCTCTTATCGTCCCGCCGAGCGGCTCCTCTAACGGTCCTGTTGTGTTTTTCTTTTCCTCTGTGTGTCCACAGAAGCGCGAGGACGTGCAGTCAGACTCCAAGCCGAGCCCCAGGAAGAACGCCGAGCCCTCCGTCGACCTACTGGGCCTGGGTGAGTCTGCTGAATAATTCAGTACTAACCATCACAACCCTACCTCCAGTCCTCCTGTGAGCACCTCTCTCTCTCTCCCGCCTGGCCTGGCCTGGCCTGGCCTGGCCTGGCCTGGCCTCTCTACTGGCCCTTTGCGCCTGGCCTTGGGGAGAGACAGAGCCCGAGGCAGAGACGCAAGGAGGAAAGCGGATCTGTCTGAAAGTGTCCGTGTTGCTGACCAGGAGAGGAAAGGAGAGATCAGTAGCGTAGGACAGAGGAGAGGAATGGAGAGAAGTGGAAGAGAGGAAAGGAGGAAAGGAGAGGAGTGTAGAGTAGAGAGGTGGTGACTGGAGGGTACGGGAGAGGAGGAGAGAAGTGAGAGGTACCAATGAATGGAGCGACGGCAGAGTCGTGGCCATCGAGCCCTCCATGACGTGGTGCAGTGCAGTCACCATGGCCACAGGGGTGACGGTCACCTCGCGTTCACCTCCCCATGTAATTTGGGAAATGTGGAAACAAAAAAACCCACACTATCGTTCGACTTATGTAATGGATTGTCATCAGGCTCCCTTTCCCCAATCAATTCCAAAACTGGATGGGAACTCGTCCCGTCACGCATAGGAGCTCACACACACGCCCCCACCCCACCCCACCCCACCCCCCTAAACACACACACACACATAGAGATTTGGAATGGATGGGAGATTAGGTATAGATTTGACCAACTGGTGTGTTGCTCTTTTAATCTGTGAGTCTGAGACTGACTGTGGAGGCAGGTGATTTAATCTGTCCTGTATGTGTGTGTGTGTGTGTGTTTATGTTGTGTTGTGTTCTTCTCTCCTTTTCTCACCTTCATTGCCTTTCACACTCTGTCCATCAACTCTGTCTCTCCTCCTAGTTGTGTCGCCTTGTCTTTCAATTTCAATTTATTGTGCTTACTGTATATAGCGCCAAAACATTACACATGTATCATGGCGCTTTACAGAATGTAGGCAATCAGAGAAAAAGAAAAGAGGGAGAAAAGAAAAGAAAGAAAGAAGGAAGGAAGGAAGGAAGGAAGGCCCATGGGTAACAGGGTTACCGGGGTAACAGGGGCGAGGAAAAACTCCCTAGAATTGGAGATACATATAGGAAGAAACCTCGAGCAGATCCACGACTCAAGGGCCTGACCCATCTGCCTAGGGTCAATACGGACAGTAAGGTCTGTAAACAATGACAAATGCATATGACAGTCAGGTGTGGAGAATAGGACATGGTGTTTAAAGCACCTGAGGTGAAAGTTACAAGAGGTGGGATGATTACGTATCCGGTATGATAAAGCATTAATCATGATTTAGTGAGAGAAAGTGCAATAGTCCGGCATCGGAAATGTCCAAGAAAGAAAGTTGTCGGGGCAAGTGGTGGGTCAGCAGACAGGCCAGAATCCGGGCAGAGTTGTCATAGGCAGGTGATGGGGCTGTACGGGCCAGGAATTCAGGTAGGGGGACAGTAATACAGCAGTCAAGGATGGGACTTCAGGTGGGATGGAGGGCCAGGCACACGGATGGTTGATGACTGGTGATGATATACCTCACAAGTGAGGTACAGTAAGGGAGAAGAAGGAGAAATGTAGAATGGGTTAGTATTACTTGAAATCAATGCTTCTCAATGTTTCTCACCCTCTGTCTCTCCTCTCCTCATCATGCTCCCTCCATCCCTGTCTCTTTCTGTCTCTCTCTCCTTTCTCTCTGTTTCCTCTGTCTTTTCTCTGTTGCCATCTCTCTATCTCTCCATCTCTCTTCATTCCCCATTTTTATTTCCTTTCCTGGGTTCTCCACCTCTCTCCCTCTCCCCCCCTCTCTTTCTCTCTCTCTCTCTCTCTCTCTCTCTCTCTCTCTCTCTCTCTCTGTTCTCTGGCTCTGTTTGGCATATTGCACTCTCTTTCTTCACCCCCCTCTAAGTCTCTCCTTACCCTGAGGCAGTGGTGGTGCTGGGTGCGACGGGCAGGCAGGGGCAGGTCTGGCTCTTTAATCATGGCCTCATTGATCGCCACCGCCACCTCTGCATCAGGCCCAGGGATGACCGCCACGACAAATGGCCCCCTCTTTTTCCAGGAAATGAGAGTTCACCCACTCCTAACCCCACAGCTATATTTGGATGATATTTGTCTCTCTGTGTGTGGTTGGGTGTCTGTGTCTGTGTGTGTGTGGATCTGTGTCTGTGTCTGTGTCTGTGTGGATCTGTGTCTGTGTCTGTGTGTGTGTGGATGTGTGTCTGATTGGGTGTCTGTGTCTGTGTGTGTGTGGTTGTGTGTCTGATTGGGTGTCTGTGTCTGTGTGTGTGTGGATAGTGTCTGATTGGGTGTCTGTGTCTGTGTCTGTGTGTGTGTGTGTGTGTGTGTGTGTGTGTGTGTGTGTGTGTGTGTGTGTGTGTGTGTGTGTGTGTGTGTGTATCTGACTGGTAATGGGTGAGGTAAGTTCAGGGCAGGCGGGCGTTATGACTGAATGGGCTAGGAAATGGAAGGAAGGAGTGTGGAGAGACCACAGATTGGTATTTAGTTAGAGAAGGGAGAGGGTGGCGTGTGTGTGTGTGGTGTGGTGTGGTGTGTGTGTGTGTGTGCGTGTGGACATAGGGGTTCAGGTGACGGGGACTGCGATTGAACCATGCATCTTCCTGACATCTGCCCCAAAGCCAGACAAACTCCTCATGGGCTACCTCCTTCTCCTTCTGACAAACTCCAGCCATCCCTTAGTAAACAGATGAAACACACAGCATCTTTTACAGGTGTTACCATAGGAACAACATCTGAGTAACTCTGGCTTTCACTACCGTCTCCTTAACTCAGTTGGGGTCCAGCGCTCTCTCTCCCATCCACTCTATAAACTACCACCTCACTCTCACTTTTTTGTTGACAGTTGAGGGATGACATTTCTGAATAGATGTTTTTCCTCTATGATGCCCTGATGCATACAATAATTTTGATGTCCTCAAAAACACCGCCTGGACATTTCTTGTCTGTCTGTCTTGTCTGCCTTTCTCATTCACTCTCTCTTGCTCTCTCTCTCTCTCCCCCATTCCCTCTCTTTCCCTCTGTCTGTCTCACTCTCTCTTGCTCTCTCTCTCTCTCCCTCTCTTTCTCTCCCTCTCTCTCTGTCTTTCCCTCTCTCTGTCTCTCGTTCTCTCTCTCTCCCTCTCTTTCTCTCCCTCTCTTTCCTCTCCCTCTCTTTCTCTCCCTCTCTCTCTGTCTTTCCCTCTCTCTGTCTCTCGTTCTTTCTCTCTACCTCTCTCTCTCTCCCTCTCTCTCCATCCCTCCCTTCCTCTGTTCCTCTCTTTCTCTCTCTCTCTCTCTCTCAGCAGAGGCATTTGTTGAGTTTTATTAGATTTCCCCTCCATTTGTATTCAGTCAATAAGGTGAAGAAGTGCCAGGCAGCAGCAGGTGTGTGCGCGCACGCCCAGAGAGGGGGGGGGGCCCGTGTGCACTCACAAGGCCATTTCTTTAACAGCACCTTCTTATTACCCACAATTTACTGTCCTGTTTTCAGAGCTTTCACATATTTTCAGAGCATCTTTTAGTCTGTTGTCACGATAAAAGCAGCATGCCATGTCAATTTCACTGAGTTTTTACGATATTTTGGTGAAATTCGGGTTCATGCATCCTCATATTCACCACTGCACATTATCCGCCAACCAAGTCTTTACCAACACTGATTGATAGGCCTGCCAATCCTGTTGACGTACCAATTAGTTGGGGTAGCAGTCACTGTTACCTCAGTCAGGGGTGTGTAATGTATGTGTGTGGGGGGTTATAAAAGAGTGTATGTGTGAAAATGTCTGTGTGTGTGTCTCAGTATGTACAGTATGAGACTGTGTGTGTGCATGCCAATGGCCCCTGCTGAACTGTGACATTCAGCATGAGTGCTGGAACCTCGCTGGGGCCCTGGGGGGTCCCTCCAGGGGCCGGATGAGAGACGGGCAGGATGAGCTCCCTAACCTTTGAGTCAGCCAGCAGAGAGACACACACACACACTCACTCACTCTCTCAGTGGCCACCACCAACACCACTCCACAGCCTCCTGTAGGGCTCTCTCTCTCTCTCTCTCTCTCTAACTCTCGGCATTGCTCTCTTCCTCCCTCACAATCTACCTCTTCTGACTCTGCCCTTCTGCCTCTCTCTCCCTTCATCCCTTTGCTTTGCTCTCTTTCTCACTGACCGGGTCTTCCTATTCCTATTCTATTGACTCTCATCCATTCATCCATTCATTTTCTCAGTGGCTATTTGCTTGTGCTTCTGTTATGTCACCAGTCCTCACATTTCCAGTGGAATGTGGAAAGATCGAGTTGGGGAAGAGATGTAGAGGTTTAATTCACCTCCAGTGACCGGAGCGATGGTGTGCGTTTGATTCTTTCATAATGGCTTCAGACAGCAGGCCCATTCCCGTTTTTTTTTTTTTTTCTATTCTTTTCAACTGTGTGCTCTTCACATAGACATTGCCGGCGAGAACGTTATTGTCGAGTGGGCCAAAGTCAGTGTGTTTGCGATGAAAGCATCTCTCTTCACTTGAGCCACAAGGTCGTGCATTGGCTAAAGGACCTGCTGGTGTCTGGCTTCAATAATGCTAAAAAAACTTTTTTTTTTTCCTATGATTTCAGTCACTTACATATCCTTATTGCTATTTGACTATTTAAACATTTAATGTCGCTCTCTCTCTCTCTCTCTCTCTCTCTCTCTCTCTCTCTCTCTCTCTCTCTCTCTCTCTCTCTCTCTCCACCCTCTCTCAGATGCCCCAGCGGCGGGGGCAGCAGGCAGTGCTGTAGGGGCAGGAGGCAGCGCTCCCATCAGTGACGACCTGGACATCTTTGGGCCCATGGTGTCTAACCCTCTGCCCTCCAGCGCCAGCACAAACCAGGTACACACACACACACACACAGCAAACTCTAAAGCTAATTCCAGCCAACAGTTCTAGCAAATAACTACAGACTGATACTGTCCTGATGTCTGATTGTCACAGGCGCCCACTACACACACACACACACACACACACACACACACACACACACACACACAAAAGGCAGACTAAGTGAAAATATGGCATTTGTCTTCCCATCCTCCTCCTCATCCGCTGCTTGAGAGGCATGGTGAGAGAAAGTGAGAGAGAAACAGAAAAGGTCAGACTCAATTGTTATCATTTCTTCTGCGAACAGGAATGATTATATTTACCTCCCCCGTTACAGCTGACAGGATAGATTTGTCCAGCAGCCAGACAAGGCATGCGCCGAATAGTATGAGTAACGTTAAGTGATCTTGGAGAGAGAGAGAGAAGGACAGAAAGAGAGATAGAAAGAGAGAGATAGAAAGAAAGAGAGAGAGATAGAAAAATGGAGAGAGAGAAAGGGTGATTAACAGAAGCATAGAGGAGCAGAGAACATGGAGAAGGAGCGAGAACAATATCCGTGAAAGAGCAAATAAAGAGGGAGTCATGAGGTTTAGAGAAGAAAGAGAAGAACACTCCTGCGCTCTGCGGTTTATATAAGTGCGCTCGCTTTCTCTCCCCAACACAATATCACTCTGCCCTCCTCCCGTCAGGATATAAATTCAAAACTCACCAGAGCCCTGGCTTGGCACTTCACAAACACACACACACACACACACACACACACACACACACACTGCAGACACCATGCATACTCATATATGCACACACCATCAGCACACACCATCAGGTTCAAATGGCTTTTCCTTTTTTCAGTAGCCTGTGCAACACCCCCACCTGTGTCTCTTTGTGTGCCCAGCTCCCTGAGATCCAGGTCAGGGAGAGAGGGATGAATGAAAAGAGAGAAAGAGAACCCTCGACCCTCCTCTTTTACTTTGTGTTCTCACTTCCTCCCGGTTTCCATGTGGTTGAGTGGAAGAAAAGAAAGTGGAGCCATCAACATGCTCCCCCTGAGCCTCCATGCCCACTTCAAACTGAATTGAAGAGAGGGAGGGAGAGAGAGAGAAAGAGGGAGGGAGGGAGAGAAAGAGAGAGGCCTTTACCTGGCTGCCAGGCCTGTGTGTGGTGGCCCCTACTGAACAGGCTGGGCCTGGAGCCAGTAGTGCTGACTGAAGACCCTCTCTATCGCTCTCTCTCTCTCTCTCTCTCTCTCTCTCTCTCTCTCTTTCTCCCGTGCGCTCTCGCTCTGTCTGTTTCTCTCTTTCTCTCTCTCTCGCGCGCTCTCACTGTTTCTCTCTCTCTCTCTCGCCACTGAACAGCACGGCCCTCAAGAGACCCGTTCACGCTCTGCCTGTCCTCAGATCAGCGGCGGCCATGATCCAGGCTGCCCCTCAAGGGTGCTAACGTGGACCGCTCCAACTGTCCCCAGACCAGGGAGGTTATCCTCCAAGGCAGGAGGAGCAGGGAGCAGGGCCCAGACTGGCTGGCAGGCGTCCGTCCCAACTGTCCACAGAACAGTGAGGGCTTCTCCCTCTTGGGGGGGTGCAGGCTGACACAAACTGCTCCCAGATCAGCGGGCCCCAGGCTGCATGATCAAAGCCTCTTTCAATAAGTGTTGCGGTCTCACATGAGCCAAGAGTGTTTTACTCCAGTTTAAAGCACAACACCCCCACACACACACACACAAACACACACACACACACACACACACACACACACACACACACACACACACACACCCCCAGGGCAAGACAGAGGCATCACAGAGCTGTGCCCTGAGATAGCTAGGAAGCGGAACAGGGAAGGAGTCCCCATGAGAACCCTTTAAACTGCATCCCACACTCAACACAAGCTGTGTTGTCCCTATCTGGACACAGAGATGTGTTAAAACAATGCAAGTTGTTTTCAACACATTCATTTTCAGAGTGCAACCTCTCCTCTGTTGAGTTGAGTGCAGAATTGAAAGTGCATTCAGTAGATGAGAGCTGGTTTAAATGGTTTAAATTGGGCACGTTCTCTACGTTGACCACTATGATCTACTGACCAATGACCATCATGGCTGTATTAGATCGGCTGTATGACCATCATGGCTGTATTAGATCAGTGCTGATGCTGAGTGCTGCTGATCAGGTGTCTTAAGGTGCGAGGTTGTGGTTCTTCCTTTCGTCTCCCCTCTTTCTTTCTTTCTGTCTCTCGCTCTGTCTGTGATCTGAGCAACAAGCGCGGGGACCCATCAGAAGAATCTGCAGGCTCGCACGGCACTCTGAAAGCGGATTAGGAGGCATTCTCCATATCTCCAAATGCGCCAATTATAGAAATGAGATTACAATTCTGGATGCGCCAGGATTTGTGTTATCCCCAGCTGCCCCCCCCCCCTTTAGAGAGAGAGAGAGCTGAAAGAGAGATGGAAAAGGAAGGGGTGGAACTTAAGGTCTTGAGACTTTGCTGTGGAGGTTACCGTGGCATGTGCTGTTGCCATGGCGAGGTGCGGGGTTGTGAGAGTTCCACGGGTGAGCCACTGTGATTGGCTGTCAGGCCGGCTTCTGTGCTGGGGCTGTGGAGGCCTGGCTTGACATGGCTGGGCTGCTCCGCTCCTTCAGAGAGAGAGAGAGAGAGAAGGGCCGTTCTGCCTGGATAGTTACGGGAGACAGCAGCCCAGGCTCCCCATCCATCCCCTCTTCTCACTGTTTCCTCTCCAGAGTTAACATGTGCGCGCTCTCTTTCACACTCTTCCTCTCGCACGCGCTCTCTCTCTCCCTCTCTCGCCCTCTCACTGCCTGTGCATTTCCGCCCTTCCTCCTTTCTCTCCTCCCTCTAATCACCAACTCATCTACCTCCAGCTGTGTGCACCCACCCTAATCAACTCCCGGCCCTGCCACAGATGCACTAGCACACACATCACTCACTCTTCTCTCCGTCTCAGATGCAGACATATTCTCTCTCTCTCTCTCTCTCTCTCTCTCTCTCTCTCTCTCTCTCTGTCTCTCAGTGTTCTCAGTGCACAGTGGTCACCAAACTACGGCCCTCGGGCCGGATACGGCCCACCACCTCATTTTGGGTGGCCCCCCAAAACATGTCTGTGGTATATAGCATCTGGCCCGCACCGGAGTACGACATCGTCAAACTATAACCTCCGTAATTTCCCCCATTCATTCTCTATGGCGAGTCATAACAATACACATGTAATACTCTTTTTGTCCACTGGTGGTTGTTTTGGTGCCGTTTCGCGTTTGCCATCGAAAACGGAATGAACCTACCTGCAAACAATGTAAGAGGCCTATGCTGACTGCATCAGTGCTCAAAGTATTCTAAAAGTTTATCAATTAATTGTTAATAACTAACTAACTTCTATTCAAGTCATATTTCTTGGACTTTCTGGGATAATTATTTCTATTTTTATTCACTCTTCAAATGCTCATACAAATTCACAAAGTTCTCATCAGGTGAGTGAAAGTTAGAATGGTGGTCATTTCAGATGTTTTTGCCAGCACTTTATAAAACTTTCATAGTTTGAGAACTTAAAATTTATATGTAGGATATTGCTTGTTCACAACTTGAGCGGTGTATGCAAAGACACACATTTTAAATAAAATATACTTTTGGGACTCCCTGCTAATACTTTTGGGAATGCTAAAGTCTTTTTTATTAGTATTACTTCATTTGAGCTACATTTTACATGGCATGATGGCAATATAAACACAGCTAACAATGGTATTAAATTGCAGTAGCCTATGATTAAATGTAATGGAATATTCAACTAAGGTAGACTGTTGTTGTTCACAGCACTAAGCTATTTATGGTTACTAATATACTCCGAGTCTCTGGCCCTCTCTTAGAGCCAGGCATAGTGAGCTGGCCCTTGGAAGAAAAAGTTTGGGGACCACTGCTCTATTTATACAAATATATGAGTACATGCGTGGATATATGCGTGTGCGCAATATATATATACTGTATATGTGTGTATGTATGTAGCGCATACGCACGCTCAGAAATCCCCAGGGTAGAGCAGAGCGGAGCAGAGTTATGTTGGGTGTTAAGTGAGCGTCAGTCGGAGCTCCCCTGCAGCGCTGATCTGGGCTGGATTGTGCTCTGATTGCACATCCCAAACCTCTCTCTTTCTCTCTCTCTCTCTCTCTCTCTCTCTCTCTCTCTCTCTCTCTCTCTCTCTCTCTCTCTTTCTGTTATTTCACACTCTCTCCACTTTCCCACACCTTCATTTACCTCCCACCCCCATCTTTCTCTCTCTCTTTCTCTGGTTTCCTCCCCTCTCTCCCTCAGTGCACTCCTTTATCTTTGTCCCCTTTAATCCCCATCTCCACCCCTCCAACACACACACACACACACACACAAACACACAACCCTGTTACAATGTGAAAGGGCCAACTACTCTTTGAGTGTAAATCTGGTCCACCTCTCTGCATCTGATTGCAGTGTGTTGAGCTAAATGGGTTGCTCACCCACCCACAGTCAGTAATGCCGCTGATTCCTATTCTCCTGCTCCATAGGTGGGGTGAGACAAATTGTTCCGAAGCACTGAAATGTGTAGCTGTGGGGGGCAGAGAGCAGGGGTCTGGTGCATTAGCCAGGTGTGCATTGAAAGCTGACACAGAGATGCACTGATGGATCTGCAGGCCAACAGGGCCAGGGACTGGGATGTGGGGTGCTGTTCATGGACTGCTCTGCTCTCTCTTTTTAAGAGCTTTAACAGCTTTTCTAGTTCTACAGTATTCCCGCCATATGCGTCATATGCACTGGCCGCAATATATACAGTTACACTGTGTACTCTACACACACACACACACACACACACACACACACACACTCACATCCATACCATTGTGATGATCCCATTAGCACAAATGCTATTTGAGGTCACTGGTGTCTAGTCATATGCACTCAATGAAATGATGAAATGCATTATA
>NC_063206.1:21022175-21049675 GCF_017589495.1 Alosa alosa | reverse complement strand
GCACGCTCCTTCCTTCCCTTCTGATCTCTCTCTGTCTCTCTCTCTCTCTCTCTCTCTCTCTCTCTCTCTCTGTCTCTGTCTCTGTCTCTCTGTCTCTGTCTCTGTCTCTCTCTCTCTCTGTCTCTGTCTCTCTCTCTCTCTCTCTCTCTCTCTCTCTCTCAGCTGCATCCATCCCCCTCCTCTCCCCTTCCACTCTTCTTGTGCTCATATGATAAAGTGCCTAGAGAGGGAGAGAGAAAGAGAGAAGTGTATGATGTGTGTTTGTAATTACCTTTAGGCACTCAGACAGCCCCCACCACTACCACCACCACCGCACGCAACGCACGCACACACACACACACACACACACACACACACGCACATGTTCAGTATGCCGTCAAGCTGTGCTCGTTGCAGTCCCGGCACAGTGCAAAATTTATTTATCATGGAGCGCAGTCGCATAACTGCAGGGCACACGCCAAGGCTTAAACTACATTGGCCACGGCAGTTAGCGCTGTACCAGGATGCTAGCACAGTAGCGCTCGGTAGCATAGCCACAGCCCACCCCATTTTGCTTAATGCATCCTTTGGCACATGGAGCCATTGCTTCCTGCTGTGTTAGCATAGCAGCCTTTACTTTATTTTCTTTCAAATATGGCATAGTGTGCCAGTGCTGTTGGCTAGCGTAGCATGCTGTGATTATAGCCAATGGTAGCTTGCCTGTTGGCTAGCTGAAAAAGCTGCAGCTTAAGCAGTTACTAAGGTGTTTGTAGACATTCTTGGCTAGCGTAGAATGCTGCGCGTTTAGCCAGGCCTAATGTTGTCATTGGCTGCCTTTAGCATGCTGTAGTATAGCCTCTAAACCCACCATGGTGTTGTGGTGACTAGTGGCTCCTGTTGGCTGGGACTGCATTGCTGGGACTGCATGGCTAGCGTGCCTGGCCTGCTAGACCAAGCTGTTGCTTTAATTCAGTCCCATCTGTCAGGATTGTGGCTAGCTATCCCGCCGTACGACTATGTCGTTTCCGTCCGGTCGTGCCGTCTGGGTCCTGTCCCACGGCTGAGGTAGGAGTGTAATTAATGAGCGCAGGACTGACCTGGAGTCAGGTGCGTTGCTCGCTGCAGCAGCACATGGGTCCAGAACGCTGGTGCTATGCCTGGCTGGCCGCCCGGCCGCCTGCTTGCTCGCTCTGCTCTGCTCGAGACCTCCAGGGTGTTCAGAGCCACCAGCTGCTGCTTTTGTTTGCTCCAGCCTCAATAGCAGACCTCTGGAATTGAGTAAACTGCTGCAGGTGGTGTGAGAATGAAACACGGATCACATGGATACGCACACACACTCAGAGAGCTCTGAACAATTTATATTTCAGCAATCACATATACAGTATATCTCATTCTGCATGCATATCTGTGTGTTTGTGTGTGTGTCTGTCTGCAAGCGAGTGAACTCTCACGTGTCCTCAGACATTCACCACAGCTGCAGACTAATTAATGTCGTTTTTCCTTTTCCACAATGATAAAAGCTCCCTCTGTGTGTGTGTGTGTGTGTGTGTGTGTGTGTGTGTGTGTGTGTGCTCCTGTGCGGCCCACACTCATTGTGAGGTTGTGTTGAGATGACCTTCAGCCACATTTTCATCTTTCCCATAATCTCCCTCATCACATGTAATGACAGGGCATTAGTGTGTGTATGAGCAGATGTTGCAGCATTCGAATCTGCTTTGGTGCGGGCGTTTGTGGGTGTGCCTGTGCGTGTGAGGAGTGTTATTGACAGATGTTTGATCAAGTGATTGGGTACGTGATCCTGCACAAAGTGTGTGTGAGTGTGTGTGTGCGCATGTGTATGCACTGACAGATGTTCAGAGGTGATGACATTGACGTATCTTTCTCATTCTCTCCACCAGGCCAGTTCCAGTAAAGCTCCAGGGGTCCCTGCGGCGGCAGTGGCCGCTCCCGGTGCACCGTCTGGGGCCGTGGTGGAGGCGGCGCCGACCTCCTCCTCCCAGGGCGAGCTGGATCTCTTCAGCGAGGGCGGAGGCGGTAAGGCTGAGGAGAATGCCAAGAAGCCCCTCAGCAAGGACTCCATCCTCTCCCTGTACGGCTCCAGCACTGTGCCCCAACAGCCCACACAAGGTGACTCTCTCACTCTCTCTCTCTCTCTCTCTCTCTCTCTCTCTCTCTCTCTCTCTCTCTTTCTTTCTTTCTTTCTTTCTTTCTTTCTTTCTTTCTTTCTTTCTTTCTTTCTTTCTTTCTTTCTTTCTTTCTTTCTTTCTTTCTTTCTTTCTTTCTTTCTTTCTTTCTTTCTTTCTTTCTTTCTTTCTCTCTTTCTCTCTCTCTTTCTCTTTCTCTCTCTCTCTGTGTCTTTCTCTGCCCTCATTCTCTTCTTCTGTCTCTGTCTGTATTACTGATTTCAGTCTCAATCTCACTCCACTTCTCCTTCCATCTCTATCTCTCCACATCTTTTTCCCCTTTGTCTCTATCACTTGCTTTCTCTCCCTCCCTCTTTCTCTCTCTCTTTCTCTCCTTCCTGCTTTCAGCTCCTTCTTGCTTACCACCCCCACCTCTCTTTCTCTCCTCCCTCTCTCTCTTTCTCTCCTCTCTCTCTCTCTCTCTCTCTCTCTCTCTCTCCCTCCCTCTCCCTCCTGCCCCTCTTGTCTGATTGGGTCATTTGCTCATAATTACATGTCATTATCCTCCCTGCCTGGGCTCAGAATGGCCCACGTGACTCCCTCAAGCACCCTGCCAGAGTCAAGGGGATGCTGTGCACTGTGTGGGTGTTTTCAATCACGCACCTGTGTGTGTGTGTGTGTATGTGTGTAAGAGAGACATAGATAGAGAGAGAGAGCGCAATTGAGGGTGTGTGTGTGAGGGAGAGAGAGGGAGCGCAAGTGAGGGTGTGTGAGTGAATTTTAAGGTGTGTGTTAGAAGAGAAGGGTCATTGTGTGTTGCTGTTTTGGGCTGAAGTGCTGTTTGGCGAGTGTTTTGGGATGGAAGGGTGACGAGGGAATATTTTAAGTGTGTGTGTGTGTGTGTGGGAGTGGGGGTTGGTGGAGGTACAGACCTTTTTTAATGGCCAGATTAATAATTCAAACAGTGCCTACTTCAGCACTCTGATTCTGCTGAACGGGGTTTAAACCTGCCCGGGAGATGGAGAAGAGAGAGAGAGAGAGAGAGAGGGCACTCATCTGCGCCACTTCGCCTTCAAACAGGACATTTTCCCCCAAAGTTCAAAGCGTCGCCATCTCCTCCTCAGCAGGCCTGGCTGGCTCTTAATAAGGCCTTTCATCGTGCCCACCTCGACATCTTCCCCCTCTCTCCCTCTCTCCATCTCTCCATCTCTCCTCCTCTCCTCTCTCTGCCTCTTCCTCTCCATCTCTTTAAGTGAGTCATTCAGCTGACAGCATGGCTTGACACCTTACTGCAGCTCCATTTCCTGTGTGTGTGTGTGTGTGCACATTTTTTGTCTGCATCTGTTTCTTAACATGACACCTTATATTCTGCTGAGATGCCCTGCTTGAAGTGTAATTTTGCTAAATTATTCAAGCATTGAAGATGTGTGTGTGTTTGACTGTTTGTGTGTGAGCACAATTCTTCATCCATAACATGATACCGATCATGCTGCTAATATGAAGTTATTACCATTCAACTATTAAAGATCCTGTTCCCTGTGTGTCTGTGTGTGTGTGTTTGTGTGTGTGTGTGTGTGTGTGTGTGTGTGTGTGTGTGTGTGTGTGTGTGTGTGTGTGTGTGTGTGTGTGTGTGTCATCTCCTCCCCAGCCGCCATGTTCATTGGGCGCGTCTCAGATGCAGTTCCCCACACAGCCGCCCGCCAACTTCCAGGCCTTCCCGGGCATGGGCGGCGCCATGCCCCCCACCACCATGATGGGCGCCGTGATGGGCCAGGGGGCCGCCCCGGCCGCCATGATGGGCCAGAACGCCACCGGCATGATGGTGGGCATGACCATGCCCAACGGCTTCATGGGCGGCGCCCAGGCCGCTGGCGTGATGGGGCTGGCGCCGGGCATGATTGGAGCGCAGCAGGGCGCCATGCCGGCGGGCGTGGTGCCACCCCAGAACATGTACGCCATGCAGCCCGGTCAGCAGCCCCAGTGGAACATGGCACAGGTAAGACACCCATGAGAAAGAGACGGAGATGGATGGACATGAGTGATGGGGAGAGATAAACAGATAAACAGATAGATGGATGGATGGCTGGATTGATAGATTGATAGATAGATAGATAGATAGATAGATTGATAGATACATAGATTGTTGGATACATAGATTGATAGCAAGCGCGCCGGAAGCACCGGTGCAGGGGGTGCGAACGCACCCCCACTTTTCGGGGGTAAAAAAAAAGGGCAGTTGTTGACCACAACACCGACACGGCATCGCTCAGTGGTTCCCAAAAGGGGGTACGTGAAGCAACTTCAGGGGATACGTGAGATTTTAACCCTTTCGAAGCCGATTGACGCAAAGTCAAAAAACACACCCTTTCTTCTCTGTTACATTGCTCCGCAACTGTTCATAGCAGCGAGAAGTCTTTATTGAGTGACAGAGCAGAACTGGGGCTTTCCAACGAGATCACGCACTTGTCTGTACGTTAAAGTATGAAGATTAAAAAAAATCATGAAATTAAATCAAATTGCATCATATTTACAGTCTCGTTCACCTCGCACCCATTACTCTCGTTTGAATTACTTCGCAAAGCGTGAGCATAGATATGGCAAGCATATCAGATGAAAGAGGAGACACAGGGCTATCCATTGGTACCAAGTATGTCGATCCTTCTGGCTTATGAAAACAGACGAAGTGACTGCAAAATAATAACGTCATGTACAAAAACCAACTGCACACCCATTACTCTCGTTTGAATTACCCGCGGACCTGTCACTAATTAATGTATAACATGATACAGTCAAACACAAAGGGAACAGGCACAGTTGGGTAACTAATTCTAGTGTGGATTTTCTTACGGGGATAAACAATGACAGGTTACGGAGGACCTTTTAGCTAACCTTCAAAATAGCAAGTAGGTTAATGCAAATCTTTTCATCACAGTCATTGACAAGGCGGCTGCGTGCACAGGAAAGAAAATGGAGATTGTGATCATTATTATTGTAGGCTATAGACTACCTCCTTTATTCCTTGAATGGAAATTCAGGTTATGCTGGTGTGTCTGTGTCTGTCAATATCAGGCGCAGTTTATTTTAGCAGATAATTAATTTAGAATTTGTAACCTCTGTGTAAAAAGGCGGCTACTTGCAGTCAATCAGCGAATGAAACCACCGAAATCACTACACAGCACCTAACATAATGACAATTTTTGTTAGTCTAATAATCATTTTAAAAATAGTCTATCTTATATCGTAATATCCCATTGAAAGCGATGCGTGAATAGTTGGCCTCTGGAATTTTCAAAATTGTCTCGGGGGCCCAGCCCGAAACCAGCTTTTTTTTCTTTTTTTTTGCACCCCCACTTTCAAACTCGTTCGAGCGCTGATTGATAGATACATAGATAGAAAAATATATGGATAGATACATGGATAGATAGCTGGATGGATATAGATGGATACATAGACAGATAGGTGGATACATGGATGATAGATAGATAGATAGATATAAACAGATAGATAGATTGATAGGGATACATAGATTGTTGGATACATAGATTGGATAGCAAGCCGCCGAAGCGGGTGCAGGGGGTGAAACGCATCCCACTTTTCGGGTAAAAAGGGCAGTTGTTGACCACAACACCCGACACGGCATCGTCAGTGGTTCCTAAAAGGGGCGATGGAAGCAACTTCAGGGGATGCGGAGATTTTAACCCTTCGGGGATTGTTGACGAAAAGTCAAAACACACCCCTTTCTTCTGTTACATTTGCTCAAGAACTGTTCATAGCAGCGAAGTCTTTATTGAGTGACAGAGCAGAACTGGGCTTTCCAACGATCACGCACTTGTCTGTAACACGTTAAAGCATGAAGATTAAAAAAATCATGAAATTAAATCAAATTTGCATCATATTTTACAGTCTCGTTCACCTGCGCACCCATTACTCGCTTGAATTTTCCATAAAGCCGTGGAACGACAGATATGGCAAGCATATCAGATGAAAGAGGAGACACAGGGCTATCCATTGGTACCAAGCATGTCGATCCTTCTGGCTTATGAAAACAGACGGCGGACTGCAAAATAATAACGCCATGTACAAAAACCAACTGCACACCCATTACCTCCTCGCTTTGAATTACCCGCTGACCTGTCACTAATTAATGTATAACATGATACAGTCAAACACAAAGGGAACAGGCACAGTTGGGTAACTAATTCTAGTGTCGTTTTCTTACGGGGATAAACGATGACAGGTTACCGGAGGACCTTTTACGCTAACCTTCAAAATAGCAAGTAGGTTACGTGCAAATCTTTTCATCACAGTCATTGACAAGGCTTGGCTGCGTGCACAGGAAAGAAAAAAATGGAGATTGTGATCATTATTATTGTAGGCTATAGACTACCTCCTTTATTCCTTTGAATGGAAATTCAGGTTATGCTGGTGTGTCTGTGTCTGTCAATATCAGGCGCAGTTTATTTTAGCAGATAATTAATTTAGAATTTGTAACCTCTGTGCGTAAAAAGACGCTACTTGCAGTCCAATCAGCTTGAATGAAACCACCCGAAATCACTACACAGCACCTAACATAATGACAATTTTTGTTAGTCTAATAATCATTTTAAAAATAGTCTATCTTATATCGTAATATCCCAATGGAAAACGCAGCGTGAATAGTTGGCCTCTGGAATTTTCAAAATTGTCTCGAACCCAGCCCAAACCAGCTTTTTTTTTCTTTTTTTTTGCACCCCCACTTTCAAACTCGTTCCGGCGCCGCTGATTGATAGATACATAGATAGAAAAATATATGGATAGATACATGGATAGATAGCTGGATGGATATAGATGGATACATAGACAGATAGGTGGATACATGGATGATAGATAGATAGATAGATATAAACAGATAGAGATTGCACAGCATGCTTGGTCCTCAGTCTTAAGCCACCTACCTCACAGCTCAGAGCATTATCTCAGTGGAGGAGCGCAGCTACTTTAATGGCTGCCGTCTCCATTCCGCCCCTCCACCTGTCACGCTGTCTGAGAGCGGAGGATTACACGCATCACCTGCGTACACAAGACAACTGGGGGAAGTGATGAGGCTTCCCGTGCATTTCCTTTTGCAGGAAAGATGTCTGCTGAGAAAGACGTGTGCAGGGAACGTGCTTTTATTAGTCCATCTGTGTTCTTTTGCTTTTGTTCATTATTCCTTCATAGCAATGGCTGACTTCAGCTAATGTTTTGGTGTTTTCATTTTTATTGTTTTTTTTTTATATATATATCTTGTTATCAGAGCCAGACAAGTGTAGTGGGAAAGTGTTATCCTAAATACTAGAGTGCTTTGCTTCACCAGATACGATTCCCTTATTTTGGACCATTAGGTTGCTGCTACAGTACAGCTGCCGTAAAGATCAATCATTGATTGCAAGTGTTGTGGGCATTCTCGGTCACTTGCTGTCCACTTATTAGCATTTGTGGTCTTGTCCTTGTTATTCCTCTCACTGGCCATCTTTGAAATGGCTTTCTCTCTCGATTTCTGCTCTCTTTTGGTAGTTTCCTTTCCTCTGTTTTATGTTGTCGCTTATCTGTGCCTCTGTATCCATTTACATTTGCGTAGATGTTGCATGTTGCAGCAGGCAGGGTATGTGTGTGTGTAACTGTGTGTGTGACTGTGCGTGTGTGCGGTGTGTGTGTGTGTGTGTGTGTGTGTGTGTGTGTGTGTGTGCGTGTGTGTGTGCGTGTGTGTGTGTGCGTGCGTGCGCGTGTGTGCGCATATGGCTTCTATATCAAAAAGAATATGTGTGCATGTGCATATGTGTGTCTCTCTGTGTGTATGCATAAATGTGTGTATTTGTGTTCCCGTGTGTGTGTGTGTGTGTTTTTTAGAGAGAGGCAGTGGGGAGTCTGGGGGTTAGGGAGCCAGCGCCCCTGGCCCACAGGAGGTTAATTACACATCATAAATCAATGTACAGCAGCACCTCTCACTCTGTAATTAAACGCCTGCTCCCTCTCCCTCCCGCTCTTCCTCTCGGTCTCCGTCTCCTAGCGCCGCCTCTGCACACCGCAGCACAAGCCTCCAGTTTGGTGCCTTCAGCGACACTTGTCACCCCAACGCTGCCTTGAAGAGAAGAGGGGGTTAGCTTAGGTTAGGTTATGCAGCCAGGTGCGTTGCCGCTACGCTAACAGTCAACCTTTTATCTCTGTTTGCAGGCTGTTTTTGTTTGTTTATTTGTTTGCGTTCTTCTTTTGTTTTTTGTGTTTTTTGTTTTTTTCACATATCCTCTGTATTTTTGTCTTTGTGTTGGGGGCGCTTTGTTGTTCCTCGTGCTGCACCTTTGTTGTGGAGTGTTGCAGGTAGAGGGTTTATTTTCCCTCCTCCTTTGTCAAAGTGGTAGTGGGTGTAAAAAAAACTTGTGCAGTTTCTCGTGCAGACTGGAGATTGGTTCAAAGGGGGTGTGAAATTCTCTGGAGATGTGTTTTCTACGTTTGGTAAGATTTGGTTGGAGGAGGTGCAGGTAGCGCTGGGGGCTGTTCAGGGTAAGGTGGTGCCGTGTGGAATCTTCCAGGGTTTTGCGGGAGTTGACACAGTGCAGCCAAGATTACATAAATATTGGTGCCAGGTGTTTTGTGTTCCAACAACTAACTGATATGGATAAAGTTTTCACATCTGCCCACAGACTAGAACTCCCGACTATAATCTATTTCTGTCTTTGGTCTTGAGGAGAAATGTCGAAATTTCCAGGACCGAAAGCTCACATTTCCCAAACTGTCGGCCATTTTGTGAATTAATTCTGATGGATTGATTCGCCATGCCAGTGTAAGGTTGGGCGACCTTAAATCATTCGCAGCAAGGGAAGAGGCAGCATTTGTCTGCTTGTCTTGTACATATTTCACTCAAGTTAAAGATAATGAGTAACAAATCCATTTAAATTTCAGTAATTGTAATGGCATTACTTAATTTGACAAGATAATTAGTTACAGTACATACATACTAAAATACGTTTGTTACTACCAAAAGTAGTGGAATTACAGTAACACTTTGTAACACATTATTCCCAACACTGGTTGACACCTTTTTGTGCCAGGTAAGCTGTAGGAGCCATTTTGAGCACTTGGAATGTAGTGCAGGGCTTGATTAGAAGAGCCGTACTGGTCTAGATTGATGCAATTTGTCGCGGATAAACCGTCTGTCTTCATCAGTAGTGCCACTCTGTTGCTAACTCACATTACCTCATCTTGGTAAGAGCATAAAGCTCATTAGGATGAAACGATGCATTTTCAAAGGCCTCTCTCTCTCTCTTTTCCTCCATGTGCTTCACATCCTCGCACTCTATCACTTCACTTCACTTCAAGAAAGCTTTATTGGCATGAACGTTTCAATAACATTATTGCCAAAGCTCAATTACATGTACACAAAAATATAAATAAAATAATGTTTAACAGAAGTGTAAATTAAGTAAGACATAAAAGTTCTCTCACTCCTTCTTCGCTCCTTTTCTTCTCTCTTCTCTCACTCCTCTTTCTTATTCTGCATCTCTCTCTCTCTCTCTCTCTCTCTCTCTCTCTCTCTCTCTCTCTCTCTCTCTCGGCACACGCTGTCTCACTTACGCATGGAAACTCTTCAGACTCACATATCTCACTCACGTGTGTGTGTGTGTGTGTAGAGAACAAAGTAATTACCAGACTTTCTCTATCTCTGTACGCCATTTCAAAACAGCCTGGGGCTTCATTGTGTGTTTATGCATGCAAAAGTGTAGGAGGGAATATATGATCTGTGTGAGTGTCTGTCAACCTGTAGACAGACAGAGTATGAGGAGGGAGATGGAGATGGAGATGGAGATGGAGAGGGAGAGGGAGATGGAGGGAGAGGGAGATGGAGGGATGGAGGGAGATGGAGAGAGAGGGAGATGGAGGGAGATGGAGAGAGAGGGAGATGGAGAGAGAGGAAGGGAGAGCGAGAATGTTTGCTCTTACACACAATAGATGGCAACGCGGGAGTCGGGAGCACAGGCCTGAGATGTTCCACGCTGGGCTGTTCTGTGCTGTTCCGTGCTGTGTTGGGTGTGTTATGGTTATGTAGAATGGGCTTGAGTTAATAAGAATAAGTCTGCCACTCTGATACTGCTGCACTCTGGCTCAAGGCAGCCATTAGATTGTGTGTGTGTGTGTGTGTGTGTGTGTGTGTGTGTGTGTGGCGCTTAGTAGTGCCCTGAGCCACGCTGAATAAATGGCCCAGACGCACTGATGAGGCGGACGGTCCAGCTGAAGTAGCACTGGGCCGCCTCTGTCTCACTGCCCACAGGCACCATGGAGAGAGAGAGGGCGAGAGATGAAAAAGAGAGTTCAGGAAGCGGAAGAAATTGGCTTCCTTTATTACCAATAACACAGAAAAACAATACAAATCCAAACATACTCAATGACTTGATCACTTTAATGTTTTTCAAAACATCCCACCAAAGTACTGCTGTTGAAAACCAGCCAGCTGGCCAACACTGGTACATTTTATAGAAATCAAATCAATGTGTGATGTGCTTATAAATAAAAATGGAATGGATAATTCAAGAAAAAAGAGAAGAAAAACCCTCACAGAAAAAAAGAGAGACTGAGAGAGAGAGAGAGATGTGAAGAGGCAGTGAGAGGAATAGATATGGATGTAGCATGGGACTCATGCAGAGGTGGTAAAAAAGCTGCGTAGCCGAGTTTGAAAGAGAGCAGTAGGGAGATGCAGAGGTGGTCGGATAATGACAGGGAGAGGATGGAATGACAGAGAGAGGGAGGCAGAGAGAGAGAGATGGACTGACAGAGAGAGGGAGGCAGAGAGAGAGACGGAGTGGAAAAGAGAACGATGTTGGGAGACTGAAAAAGGGTGACGCCCACAGAATGCGAGAGGAGGTGGGAGCGGGAGAGGAAGAAAGGCGATCGCTTGGGCAAGCACTTCTCGGACTGCTGCGTGGGCACTCCCAGGGCTTCTTTAGACGGAGAGGAGGAGGGCGATGGAGGGGGAGAAGGTGCTGAGTGGTCCAGACAGACGTGACACAAAAACACACGCGGCCAAACGGAGATGGCAGATTTTGTAGCTGTCTACAAGCTTCCTCTCTTTTGAGAGTACTAAAGCATACACCTCTTTTGAATATGCTCTAAAATACAGAATACTCCTCTTTTGAATATGTACTAAAATGCAGCATATTCGTCTTTTGAATACACTCTAAATTACAGCATACTCTCTTGAATATGCACTAAAATACATCACACTATTCTCTTGAATATGTACTAAAATACAGCATACTCTTCTCTTGAATATGTACTAAAATACAACATAATCTTTCCTCTTGAATATGGACTAAAATACATCATACCTCTCAAAAATAAATGTAAATACAGTTTACAGGGGTTGAGGTTTGATGGTGTGATATGATGGACTGATTTGATCAGCACCTGCCAGGTTGCGCTTGGCTTCTGTTTCTGAATGTGATGTCGTGCACATGAGTATGCAGGTGCGGGCTCGTATTAGTGAGATGGTATCAGGCTCTGCTGGGAAGCTGTTTCGGTTGTCTGTTTTCCTTGTCGAAGGTTTCAAGGAGAGTTTGGAGGGTTTTTAGCATTCTCTAGAGTGTTTTTAGGCCCACCTTTAAGTGGGGAAAGAGGGTGCAGGTGTGCCTGGGTTACTATTCAGGGCAGAACGGGTGAAAAGATGAGAGTGAGGAGAAATCTCAGACGCTTTTAGCAGACGGAGAGAAAGACGTGACGTGACGAGAGAGAGAGAGAGAGAGAGAGAGAGAGAGCGAGCGAGAGAGGGAGCAGCTAGGGGAGAGGGTATGAAGTGAACAGAAAACCTTTTTTTCAGATCTCGGATGGGCAGAGAGAGAGAGAGAGAGAGAGAGAGAGAGAGAGAGTGACAGCACAACAGAGTTAAAAAAGCAGATGGAGGTTGGAGGAGCGGGGTGTGTAAGGAGAGAGAGGGAGCAGGGGGCAGTGAGAGGGCCGCGGAGGGAGGACTAAAACGTGGGGCTGGCTGGAGACGGACGATGAGAGAGATGCAGAGGGATGGGAGAACTAATGGGATGTCGGGTGGGCTGCACCAAGCGTGCTGACTCCCTGTAAACACACCGAATGAGATTTGTTCGCCTCTGTACACACACACTCACACTCTCACACACACTCACTCTCACTCACACAAAAACACACGGTGCGTGTGTGAACTACCAGTTGATGTCTGTATCTTTAGTGTCTGCTTGTTCCTGACTCTTCCACAGCTGTTGCCATCCATTGCATTGGAGAGCAAACATGCTTGTGTGTGTTTCTTTTCTCTTGCTTTCCTCTACTGGTTTGTTTGTGCGTTAATAATATCTCATGCCCTCATTTCCCCCCTCTCATCCTTCTTTTAACGAGTCTATCAGTCTGCCTGCTTGTATGCTTGTCTACCTTTACTGATCAAAGAGAGTGGGATCTGCACCTAGCTTTAGATGAAAGTGTCTAAATTATTGACTGAATACAACTCATTCTCTCTCTCCCCACCTTCTCCCTCTATCCCCTCTTTCTCCCTCTCCCCTCTTTCTCCCTCTCCCCTCATTCTCTCTTTCCCCTCTTTCTCTCTCACCTCTGTTTCTCTCCCTTCTCTTTCTCTCTTCCCTCATTCTCTCTCTCCTCTTTCTCCCTCCTCTCATTCTCTCTTTCTCCCTCTCCTCTCATTCTCTCTCCTCTCATTCTCTTTCTCTCTTTCTCCCTCCTCTCATTCTCTCCTCTCATTCTCTCTTTCTCCCTCTCCTCTCTTTCTCTCTCCTCTCATTCTCTCTTTCTCCCTCTCCTCTCATTCTCTCTTTCTCTCTCCTCTCATTCTCTTTCACTCTCTTTCTCTCTCCTCTCATTCTCTTTCTCTCTCTCCCCTCATTCTCTCTCTTCCCTTTTTCTCCCTCTGCCCTTACGTTCTCCTTCTCTCCCCTTGTTTTCTTTCCCTCACCTCCGTTGTGATCCTTGTGATCTCTCTTCTCCTCTTCCATCACTCTTTTCTCCCCTCGCCATCCACCAGATGAACCAGCAGATGACCGGCATGAGCCTGAACGGCTCCGGAGCGCCCATGTCGTTCGCCCAGCCCGGGGCCCCCATGGGCGGCTGGGTGGGACCCCCCTCCGGCCAGACCCTCAGCACCCAGCTCTGGAAGTGAGCACACAGGCAAGGGATGGAGGGAGAAAGAGACCGAAGAGAAGAGAAGAGAACTGAAGAGCGAGGGGGAGGATAGAGAGAGAGAGAGGAAAAGCAGAAGAGGCCGTACGGACACACTCCTCCCTCCTCCTCCTCCTCTTCATCTGTCCATCTTTTTCTTCATCTCGGCGAGTGTTGTATCCATGTACTGTTATATTTCCCCTACTTTCCAACCATTACTACTCTGGAGAATATCAACTCTACCTGCTCAACCCTGTGTATGTATGGAGTGGTTAGAGTGTACAGGTATAACGCAGACTGGCAGCTTTTTGTCCGTCTTATTTGCGAAATAGTTTTTTTTTTCTTCTTCTACTCTTTTTTTCTTTTGTTTTTTTTTTGTTAAAGGAAAACATATCAGCGAAGAGAAGAACAAAAAAGCTGCTGGACCAATTATACAAGCATCTAATATATCATTACCAAAATCGATAGTGAGTAAATAGTATTTAAATGGCTGAGACTTGGCTATCATGTTTGTGAAACGCGACTCCTTTCCGCTGCCCGTTCTCCTCCTATGCCCTTGTGTATACAGCTCTCCCCTTCCATGGTCCTGTAGCAGGTATCGTATGAGCCGATGTTCTGTATGTAATTATTATACGGTAGAGATCAGACCCCTCCAGACATCCCCTATCAGCGCTCCACCCAGATCCATCAACATCCCCACCCCCCACCCAACCTCCACACAACCTCCACCCAATGTGGCTCCAGCTCCCAAAACAAAAGCCCTCCTCATAACTGTGGTGTTTTATTATGTGCATTACAGAGAAGCACAGCTAGCAAGAGGCTAATAAACCTGGACGACTCCACGAGACAGACAGCAGTCACACACACGTTAAATTAACATTTCAAGTAAATAATAAATAAATAAGGATTCTTTTGAGGATGATGAGGTTTCAAACGAGTTGGGGGGGGGGTGGTGAGGTAAGGACTGGTTGTTATGACGAGTAGATGGGCTAGGAAAATGTATGTGATGGAAGGAAAGATATTTGAACAGAAAATAAATAAATAAATAAATAAACAAACAAACTGGAATTGAATTCAAGAAATGGCAACACACACACACACACACACACAGGCTGACAAACACAAGAGTCTAGATGGCGGTAGCAGAGCTCACAGTCCACACAGACAGACAGGGTCACTCTGCGGTGCAATAATGTGAGAACACATACACCACACACACACACACAGAAACACACTGTCGTCCTCCAGGTTTATCTCTATAATGTGTTTACATTTTCTGGTGCCTAGTACAGAGAAAAAAAATGGTATTTCCGTGCATTAAACAGTGAATAGCCATGAACTATAGTGTGATCATTTTGTCTGAAGATTTATTGTAAAGTTTTGTTTCTTTCTTTTCTTTTAATTTGTTTTCCTTTTTCTTCTGGCTTTTAAGAGGGTCGTTTGGAATAAAGACAGTTGTACTCCTTGGGTTTGTCCCTGTAGTTTTGGGTTAAGTTTGTGATTTGCAGCTGAAACAGTCTTTTATTCAACAGGTCATTCACAGGTGTGTGTGTGTGTGTGTGTGTGTGTGTGTGTGTGTGTGTGTGTGTATGTGTGTACCCTAGCAGAGATCAGCTATCAAAGGTACAGAGCACTAGAGTTGCTGAGGTTGTAAAGGTCAGACCTCCACACGTGAGGTACACATGAGCCAATGACAACAAAGTGCAGTCCTCCTGGGCCCAATCACAGGCCAGACAGGCAAAAGAAGGCGGGTCAGAGAAGAGTTCTAATGTTCTTATTCGTCCCGACACCTGCCTGTTGTCATTTTTTTTATTATTATTATTATTTCAAGTTCATCTCAAGCCATGTACAGTAAGAGTGGCCACTTATGTTCCAGATCCAGAAGGTTCCAATAACCGGTCCAGCTAATCGCCTCGGGTCCTAGGTGACTTCTCTTCTGTCTAAACCTCGATGTGGACGGTATCCTGGTGATGCTTGGGTTCGTTGCCCAGGTTCACTTTCTCGGTACGAGTGTGCCACACCAGGACCTGCCAGAGAGGGAGAGAGAGGGGGGATGTCTTTGAAACCGCTCACATAAAAGACCTATTGTGCCCTGTGCACAAAGCAATACTCAGTGGCAGCCCTGGCCTGTGTGAATGTGCCAGTGCATAGAATAGCCCTGGAAGACTTCAAACCAGCCAAATCTGTTGCAGCAGGAGGTGTTTTATATAAAAGCTAGACACCTAGTTCACCTTACAATATATCATAACCTTGTAGGTAAGGTTTTAGTAGGTCTGGCTGATTGCAAATGTCTGAGGCATTTATCAATGTTACTGCTTTGGTCGTTTCATACTTCATAGAAAGTACAATAATACAGAGCGCATCTGATTAATATAATGGAATGGAAATGCATGATTAATATATAATGGAAATGCACTGAAAATAATGATGGAAAGCTATCATGCAAGGCTAACTCATTTGGTGAAAGCATGCAGCTATTATATTATGGTGTAGCCTGTTGGTCTGTCTGCATTTTCGGTTATTTTAACCATGACCTTGGTGTAGTTTGTGTCATGCTCCACTGGTTTTACTAGAAGAGCTTTTAATAGTTGTATGCGTGTTAGTGTGTGTGTGTGTGTGTATGTGCACAGCCAACCCTGTCCCATTTCATTGCTCCCCTGAACGCTGCGGGGAGGAGCTGCCTGAGCACTCCCGATTTTGTTAATGCGGCTTCTCTCAGGTGTGACGTGTCACATCTCGAACACATGGCTGTGTTAATTGGTTCGTTTTGCATATCTAACTGGACTAATTTGGCAGGAACTGAAGCATAGCCTTCGGAGGTTGGGGGGGGCTCGCTTAAAAACCGGCCTGATTACCACAGGGGCGCTCGAAGAATGTTCTAAACGTTGCTCCACTCGGCTCGCACGCAAGCTGGTGGTTCCTCAGGAGGCAATTTGGTGAACAACAATCAAGCATATCATCGCCGTGGGTTTTTAAAAATTCCGTTTTGCACCTTTCATCCATCTGCCGGTAATCCCAATGCGTCTTTTTCCTATCCTTAACCCCCACCCCCTTCCCTGATTCACACTCTCCTCTAACTCGTTCGTTTCCCGGGTGAGCTCTTCATGGCCAACGTCCCACGCCAGTTCCTGACGGAGGGGGATAAGGGAACAGCTTCAGGCTGCGAGTACCAGTACGGTACATCCGCCACACGTTGGCCTGCGCGATAAACGAGAACCGCAGTGGCAGAAAAGCCCAAGAGACGTGGTGAAAAAGTGAACGGGTGTTTGAAGGATTTCAGTAGAGTTACCTTTTTTTAGACTTAAATTTAGAATTCATCACCAATGGATGCTGATGGACCCTAACAGGTGGCAATGAGATGAAACACTGGGATACTAACTCACTTAGCCTGACTCATGATTCCACAAACAAATTGAGAAGAGTATGCCCCCACTAGGCCTACTGGGGGAGAGGTGTTTGGCAGATTGGCCCCTACATGCACAAAGAGCTGCACACTCCTCAGACCCTGTAGCCTGGGTGCCAGCCGAACTTAGAATTTGAGTATTACAACGTCAGGCTACAGACCCTGTGGCCTCTGATTCGTTGTACCCGTGGTAGAGTTGTGGCAAAATAGGGGGCTGATTCTTAAAATTCAGCACTGGACAGCGACTGCATGCAATGAGTGTGGGGCAGTTTCTAGCTACTAGCTACTCACACGGAGGTCTTATTTAGAGAGGGAGGAAGTTCCTAACTTGTTAGTTTCAATGGCCCATGCTAGGCTAACGTAATTCAGCCAAAATTGTGCTCAGTGGACGGTCACTATTTTTAAAAAATGGGATGGTTGGATTGGTTGAGCTTGCAATTTCAAGATGGGGCAATCAACTAATCCACATGGACAGAATAATTTCTGGATTGTCTGATCTTCCCAACAGGAAATTGCAAGCTCAACCTCCAATCCACATGAACAACATAAGTTTCAGCCATTGGTAATGAGGCACCTGATTGGCTTGGTTGTTAAAATGTGAGCAGAAGTGAGCACATGTTGGACGCCATTTAAAAAAATGAATGGCTAAAGCTGACCCTTAAAAATCTTGACCACACCCCTGGCTACACCCCAGTTCTCTCTTTTAATTACCTCAATAACCCCCACTACCACCACCACCTTATTAGGGGTTTACAGATTGTGGTGTTTTGAAGACAGCACGATTTGGAAACTTTTGGAGGGTCTACCAGAGAGAGATACTGGCTTCATGATGCACTTGTCAGTGGCGCTGAGAGTTTGATGGGCATTTAAAGAGGCGTGTTTGAGTGGAAATTGATTGTTGACAGGAGGTTGGGGGAGTGTTGATGGTTTGTTGAAGGGCTGCAGAGGGCTAGGCTACGCTGGGAGCTGAAGCATGCTGGCTTGGGTCGAGAGGCAGACTGACGCTAATAAGGAGGAGAGGCACAGCCCTGCTCTCTCTCTCTTTCTCTCTCTCTTTCTCTCTGTTATTCATTTCCTCTGTTTAATAAGTTCTCTATTGTTTCCCTTCTCCCACTTCCCCCCTCTTCTCTCCTGCCTGTCTCTCCCAGTCAGTCATTCTATTTATTCATCCAATGCAACACCTCCACTGTGCCCCTCATCCACCCGACTCTCCTGTTCCTTTCCTATCGTTCCTACTCATCCCTTCCTCATCAGTCTGACTCACTCCTCTAAAAGAGAAGGGGCACTGCTACTGTCATCCTAACAACAAGAGGGGCTTATGTCCTCGTCCTGCACTAATGCATTCTGGGAGCTGGCCACATTGTGACTCAGGAGCTGTCCTGTGTACGGATGAGGGCTCTGGAATGAAGCGAGAGGACAGGGCGATGAGGACAGGCTGAACGAGCAGGCTGCTTAAATCTTTGAGAGGTTTGACCTTTCCTAAAGGCATGCCTGGCCACTGTCCAGGGGCTTTCTGCACATTCATAATGTGTAACTTTGTGTTAAAGACATCAGGAGAGTCAGTAGAACAGCCTCTCCTTCCTTGGTTTGTGGACGTTTTTAAACGATGAAGACATGCATCAGCATCCTAATGCTGTTTATCAGATATAACACTTTATGATTCTGTCCTTGGGGATTCAGGAGGGGACATATATGAGAAACTGGCTAATATATGTGCGTCGTCGTGCATAGTCAGATAATGGATCCTTTATTATGCGTCTCTTGTAGGCCTATCTGTGAGACGTATGTCCTCCTCACTACAGGCAGGGGTGATGGGTGGTTCTGTCAGCCTGGCTAATAGTCACTATTAATAACAGCACTGGCATGGCCATTAGGATAATTGGGTGATAATGATGATCTGGGTGAGGACGACACAGTAGGCAGCGGAAGGGAAGCCGGATCCGCTGAATATCATCTCGGGTGAGGAATGGAGATGAGAGGCGCTCTAAGCCAGCCAGGTATGTGGGCAGACAGACAGGCAGGCACACGCGGTGGAGAGGTACGGTCCTCCACTCAGATCCCCCACCAATTGGGCCCTGGAGCACAGGCGGACGGACTGACCCCGGGACTGATACTCTGTCACTAACTACCCTTGGGCTCTCGCCGACGTGACCAGACTTTCTATGGTGGTCAGACAGCCGAAAGGACATAAAGCAGACATCACTAAGATGTTTTTTACTCAAGGGAGAATGAGGGTGGGGGGTTGAGCATTTTTTATTACATACTTTCCATTCCTCAAAGTAAGACTGAAAACTGTTGTTAAAATACAGGGCAAGATAAAAACAAAATATAGGACAGGCTAAATACAGACAGAAACTGTCACAGACTGAAATACAGGACAGTGTCTGGGAAAAAGAGAGCACCTGGTCACCTTCAGCTCTGGCAGAAATACCAAGAAGTTTAGTATTCTGTCCTCTGTTACTTAGGAGTATTTCAGTTTACATCGATCATTTCTAGTTTTTTCTTTTTCTTAAAAGTGTGTCATTTTACCATCACCGAATTACCTATTTCTTTATTTCGCTATGTAGACCGTGACATAGGCACTAACCATACTGACATACAGGGCTTTAACATGCTGTTTCACATTACTTGCTACAACTGAATATGAAGTCTTCTCATTGATTAACATCACCTGATACATAATTTAACACCCCAGTGCACAGAATTAAAATTTCAGCACAGTATTTGAGAATATTTTTATATGGCTATTGATTACTGCTGTGTGGTTAACCATGCAATAGATGTTATAAGGCAATCTGGGCTTTTTTGAGGCACGTGCCATACAAACCTTTGTGCAGTTATTGGCTTTTGGCTCCAGATCTTCTACTTTGGTGATCTGTTTGAGGAAGTCGGACTCCTGCATGCCTGGCTTGGCCCCGCGACGTTTGAACTGAGCTCTTGGGTTGGACAGAATCACACGCAGGTTCACTGCAAATCCTGTAAGAGGGGATCAGATGACCAGGCTTTAATATAACTAATATAAAGTATTTACTTGCATGTTTATGTATTTACCATGTTTTTTTTTATCCAAAGCAACTTTATACAGTAGTTATACATGTATAGTTTATCAGCATATGTGTTCCCAAGCAGGGTTGGGTAGTAACTGATTACTGTACAAGTAATCTGGATTACGTAATCAGATTACAAAAAAGCAAGTAACTATAATCAGACCAGATTACATAAGAAAATGTGTAATCAGATTATAGTTACATTGTTGAAGATTACTTGATTACATATTGTTTATGTGTTTCAATACATACAGGGATGGTCAAAGATACGTAGCCTATTTTGAAATAAAATACAAAATACCCTCTTTTTAAATGTATCAAAATAAACTACAAAATACTGTAGCCGTAATGTATCAAAATAAAATACTGTACTTTTGTATTTTGAAAATACTCAAAATATTTTTTTCAATGGGGCATGAAACACTTTCTAAATCAACTTTTTTATCCCAAACATTTAGGCTACACTCTCAAAAAGGATGTGTTGGAAATAACACATTGATGTATTTAGGTAAGGACAACAGTTTGTGTTGTTTCCAACACATTGCTTTTGTTATTTGTTACACAATATAAACTCGAATAAGACTACATGTGGAATATCACACACCAGGAATTCCAAAACAGTTCAAAAGTTCTAAACAGGCAAACTTATGAGCAGGGATGGATTACTGAACGGGCCTAATGAACCCAGGCTCAGGGGCCCAAGTGTTCAGGGATCCCTGAAGCCCAAACCTCTGTGTGAAGTCACTACTATGTTCTCCAGCCCTGATATCGGAATAGGGCCCCTCAGTCATATAACATAGGTTATATTATTCACCCTGATATCTAAACGGGCCCCCTCATTCAAATAACACGGGTCACGCTATATGTGATACTCATGCTTTGCAATTGGCATCTTTTTTCACAGCAAGATGCCTTAAATGTCTTGATGGTTATATTATAAGTCCTAATCTGCCATTTATTTGCACAAAACCTGCCAGAAGTCATCATTTAAGGGTTTTTAGCACACCCAACTACGACCCAGCTAGAGAATAAAATGAACACCTATTTTTTCCACTTCATGTGAGTGGTTCTGTGCAGAAATACAAGACCAGTTGATAGTCATAATTTGTGTTTAAAAGGGGAAATATACAGTAAGGCTACATGTGTGCTATAATGTAGCAGAAATAGGGTGACCACCAACCAGACTCTGAAAAGGAGTACAAGTTATCTATAAAGTGAGGACAAATTGACCAAAATGAGGACACCCCCCAATGTCTGCTCATAGGCCTATTCCAGTTGAGTACCTGTAGCTAACTGGCACATACTGTATCTGTGTAGTGTGTATGCTGTGTGAACTTCCTTCCCAACACCTTAAGAGTTGTGCTAGTAAGAGAGCCAGTAGACCGGGCTTTTAGCTCGATTGTTAGCTCGCTTGACTCCCGAATCCAAGGTGCTGTTGTTTGTGGGTTCGAGTCCGGACCAGTGCAGGGCTGAGCCGTGCAAATCAGCACAAGGCATTGTGAGGTTTAGACATGAACACGCAATTTGTGTTGAAAAGGGGAAGTGGTGGCTACATGTGTACCATAAAGTAGCAGAAATAGCATTACCACAACACAAATGTTTGGGCCATTCGCTCAACCCAGCACAACCTTGCAGCAAGTGCCACTTGCTATCTGTAAGCCCCCCTTATCTGCGACCGCAGAGAATATGCTGTTTCGTAAGCTATTTCGTTGCTCTGATTGGTTAGGTCTATCCAATTGAGTGCAGAGGCATTCCCCCCCCGTATCGGTTGCAACACGCCCCATAATTACGTCCCAATGGAGCAGTATCAGACTCATATTTTGACTAGAATTGAGTATGGCTATGTCAGGCTAATGGATTAGTCTGTACTCTGTAATGGATTACATTTCAAAGTAATCTGACCCAACACTGCAATAACAAGACACTGTAATAACAAGAATAACAACTACTATAACCATGGTGTTCTACCACTTGAGCTACATGATACACAATCCATTGTATTGTTAGCCAGGACGTATTGTCCAATTTTTCAATGACACAACCCCCTTTTAAAGTACAAATAAATAAGTGCAGTTATCTCCCACACAGGCTTTCATGCAGCACCAGCATACACTTATATGGTACACACACACACACACACACACACACACACACACAAAGACAGGCCGTCCCAGGGGTCAGTTAAAGCAGGTTGGGCCTCATGTACTTGAGGTATGTGGGCCAGTGTGGTAGTTGTGTGTAGCCTTCTCGCCGATGTTCACTCTTCCCTCGGCTAGCATCTCACCCCTTGTGGCACCGCAGGGCTACATGTGACTGTGGGGAATATGGTCTTGAAGTTTTGCATGCCTTGCGTCTCAAGCATTGGCTGTTTCCTAGGACGCTTCTGCCCCTGCGGGCCCAAAAGCAAAGCCACCTGGGCTTCGCTTAACCCCGCTGAGAGTAGCTCTAAATACGGCTGCCTGGAAAGAGGAAGGGCCCCAGTCCGCTAACAAGGTCTTCATAGTTTTCCTAATAAACACCTATCTCTCTCTCTCTTTCTCTCTCTCTCTCTCTCTCTCTCTCTCTCTCTCTCTCTCTGCAGTCCTCCAGATCTCGGCTTGCATTGCCTGCTGCTCACAGCTCCTGTTGAGATTTGCACAGCTCACCCGCCAGATGAAGACAATGGGAATGCAAAGGGTTCAAATCCCAAGGACACTCATAAAATACATGGGTGAAATAAAATAATGAAACAGATTTACAACAATTTTTTTTAATATCACCTCATGTATTATATTAAACACTGAATACAGGACTGCACAATCTTACTGTATCATATGATCTATTTATTTCTCTCTCTCTCATTCTCTTTCTCAAGGACGGTTATGTCTACCATGACGTTAGGAAATTGTAGGAGTATTCTCAGGACACATGGGGAGGAAGCACACTAAATCACCCCGAGCTTTTAAAGCAGCTAAATAGGTCTCGGACAATCTCCCTTAAGTACCGACTAGTTCCGTAGTATCCTTTTCAAGTTCCTATCCAGGTTAATGAAACCCTCATTAGCCATCAAATCAGGTCAACCCCGCAAACAGTCTCAATCTACTCTCGCTTTTATGAGTGCGTTGGACAGGGCCTGTTAATGCTAAGCCGCATTCAAAGCATGTTCTCTTCCGCAGAGATCTAATGAATCACAGTTTATTAACGCACGTCTCTCTCCACGCAGCTCTTTGATTTGTAATTTTAGCCTTTGATATTGTTTGTTGTTTTGTGTCTCGGTAAATAATGGTGTCCTGAGTCAAGGACTGGGGCTTTGATGGGGCTCGTTTATTGGGGGACGTCACGGCGGGCGAAGCTGGGGACGCCAGCCTTGCGTCAGCGACAGACAGAGCGCGGCTCATCATAGCACCAGGAGGGGCTCCAGAGGTCGAGATTAAATACAAACACGCTCACCACACAGCTACAAGTATAGCTACGTCACGCATACACACACATACACACACACTGAGCAGTGATTATTATCCCCCCACCCCTCTCCCTCGTGTGTCGTGCTTAAGGTCAAGGAGGATGTCATCCACACACACTGAAGGGTCAGGATGATTCATGGACACTCACACGGTCATATCTTTTCTCATGGTCACATGGTTAAGACATACACATACACATGAGGCACACACACACACACCTGTTCTCAAATACTTTAACAGTCACCCAGATACATAATCTCTGCCACTTTCTCTTCCTCTCCATCTCTCTCTCTTTCACACACATACACACAGAGTCCATTTCAACACGTCCATCCAGTGTTAATGTCCCCCAGTCAGTAGCTCGCCTGCTCCTCCTCTCCTGCTGTTGAGTCCCAGACTGTGTCGAGGGAGCCCAGCAGGCATAATGAAGCTAAAAGCCTCTGGATAAAGAGGGACCATTCCAGCTGCTTTCCAGGTGACCCCCAATGCAGCAGGGGGGAGGCATTTCAACACGCCCATCCAGTGTTAATGTCCCCAGTCAGTAGCTCGCTTCAGCCTCCTCCTTCCTCCTGCTGTTGAGTCCTAGATCAGGTTTAGGGTTTCCAGCAGGCATAATGAAGCTAAAAGCCTCTGGATAAAGAGGGACCATTCCAGCTGCTTTCCAGGTGAAGCCCTCAATGCAGCGAGGAGGAGAGGAGGAGGAGAGGAGGAGGCGAGTCGGAGACGCACCCCTTTCTCTATTGTTTTTGAAGGAGGGGAGGATAGAATGCTAAGTGTGCCCCATTGTCTTACCGCTTTTGTGTTTGTTATAGATGCTCTTAGAGCACGTTTACAAGGGCTCTGTGAGAGCCCTCCTCTTTATCTCTCTCTTTCCCCCCCTTCTCTAATAGCTCTGGAACTGAAGAAGAATAAGCAGCCACTGAGCAGGAAGCCCATCTCTCTTCTCTCTCTCTCTCTCTCTCTCAACAGCCTGGAGGGAGGAGAGGAGGGGAGCGCTCTGCTCTGCTCCGTGTGCATGCATACAAAGGTAAGGCTTGGTAATGGTTGCGTGATCTGTGGGAAGCTCTTGTTACGGGTGAGTGAGCAAGAGAGAGAGAGAGAGAGAGAGAGAGGCTCTATAGAGGGCTGGTTGAAGGGGAAGGAAGAAAAAAGGGAAAGCAACTGATGAAAAATGGAGGAGGAGGAGGGAAAGTGAGAGAGGAGTTGGACCGGATGTGTGTGTGTGTGTGCACAGCAGAGGAGCCATGGAAAGAGGGAAGCTGGGCACAGGAGAGGAGGAGAGGGAGATGGGGAGATGAAGGAGAGGTAGATGGGAGAGAGAGATGAGGGACAGACAGGGAAACTGGGGAGGTAGGGAGGGAGAGAGGGATGAGGGACAGACAGGGAAACAGGGGAGGTAGGGAGGGAGAGAGGGATGCGGTCTCCTGTTATCAGGGCTTAATTAGCGGAGCTGCATCCACAGGCAGAGAGCTGGGTCCGGGACACACACACACACACACACACACACCCACACACATACAGATACACTCATAGACACACACGCTCGCTGTGCCTGCTGCTGTTTGTCATGCTTTCACTCCTCCTCCTGCTCCTCCTCCTCCTGCTGTAGCTGTAGCAGGCCACAGCGTGCTGAACAGCCCCCTTTTGTACGGTTCTGCTGAATTACGTTCTAATGCACAATGCAGCTGTCAGATGTGGAGGAGGTGTGGGTACCGCAGCAGTGCTCCGTACTGGTCTCTAGTGGTACGCGCACACCCAACAGAGGTCATCACACAACGCTATCCTCAGCTGTTTCTGTGTATCAGTGTATGTAAGTCCCTTATATACTACCCCACAGAGTTGTTTTGTAGTGTTGCTGCGTGCGTGTGTGCGTACTTAGCTCCCTGCCGTCATTCTACACACTGCTAGCTTGAGGTGTGTGTGTGTGTGTGTCTGTGTGAAGACAGTGACAGTGGTCTTTAAACGCACCACACACATAATCTGCTGAGCTCATTAGAGTCCATGCTGAGTTTAACTAGATGACTTTCTTTTTCTTTGATCACAAGCTTTGCTGTCTTACACACTGGTGTATACCACAAGGCCATCGTGTTCATTATTAAGTAGTCTGAGGTATTACCGTAGTACACTGCACAGTGTGGTTGTGAGTTATACTGCTGTACTGCGTATTGTAGCCTACTACTTGTGCAAGTGCTGTATGACATTGTTGTGCTATGTGTAGTGTTGTGCTGTGTCCAGTCTTCTGTTGCTCGCTGGTGCAGTGTGTTGGGTCTGTTGAACTGCACTCTCTTTATACAGAACTGCGGTGGGTGTAGTGCTGTTGTTATCTGATGTTGTAGTGTGTCTTTACAAACCTTGCTGTGCGTGTGTGTGTGTGTGTCTGTGTGTGTGTGTTTTGTGTGTCTCCGTGTGTGTGTGTGTGTGTGTGTGTGTGTGTGTGTGTGTGTGTGTGTGTGTGTGTGGCATTATTGTTTGTAGTCTTGTGCAGTGCTATGTGCTGTTGCACTCTGCTGACCTGTGCCGGCCGGCGCGGCGTCTGGCCAGCTGTGAAGTGCTGAGCTGCTCTGGCCCCGGCTGAGCTGCCCCAGCAGAGAGGCTGTGTAAGCACTGAAACTTTCCATTAGGCTGGCCTCACTCCCTACCAGCATACCGGCAGCCCCCACCCCCCTCTCTCTGTGTCCCTCTCTCCATCTCTTACTCCATCCCTCCCTCCTCCTCCTCCTCCCTCTGTGTCCCTTTCTCCATCTCTTACTCCATCCCTCCCTCCTCCTCCTCCTCCTCTCTCTGTGTCCCTCTCTCCATCTCTTACTCCATCCCTCCCTCCTCCTCCTCCTCCTCTCTCTGTGTCCCTTTCTCTCTCTTGCTCTCCTGGCATCCCTCTTTCCATCTCTTTCTCCATCCCTCTCTCCTCCTCCTCCTCTCTCTGTGTCCCTCTGTGTCTTTCTCTCAAATTCAAATTCAAAGGAGCTTTATTAGCATGACTGTTTGGATACAGTGTTGCCAAAGCCAGTGTTACAGATAACACAGTAGAGTCACAAAAGAAAGAAAACAGACATACAGCAATGCAGGTAAGCATGTGAACACAGAATAAACAATAGCATATGAGTGAGTGTGTGTGTGTGTGTGTGTGTGTGTGTGTCCGTGTGCGTGTGTGGGTCTGTGAGTACATATATATATATATATATGTATATATTTCTGCACAGGAATATGTATGTGTCTGTTAACACAGACAGGTCTTTTTTTTCTATACCATGTCCCTCATGTTGTGACATTTTAAGACATGTTGTGCTGAGAGAGAGAGGAGTAGTTCGCACACTGAAAGAATTGACTTAAACAAAGTCTACAGAAAGAGTTGAGCATTGAGAATAGCCGGACGGCTGAAACGTCTGCTCTTGTGTGGCATGACCCTCCCTCCTCCTCCTCCTCCTCTCTCTGTGTCCCTTTCTCTCTTGCTCTCTTGGCATCCCTCTCTCCATCTCTTACTCCATCCCTCTCTCCTCCTTCTCCTCCTCTCTCTTTCTCTCTCTCCTGGCATCCCTCTCTCCATCTCTTTCTCCATCCTTCTCTCCTCCTCTCTCTTTCTCCTCTCTCTTTGTCCCTCTGGCTCTACCTCTCTTGATGCAGCACACTCTCTCTCTCTCTCTCTGGAGTGGACACCTCTCTGCCCTGCAGCACTGAGCTGTGCAGTGCTGCATGCTCTCTCTCTCACACACACACACACACATGCATACACACGCCCACACACACACAGCAGAGCTCCTCTAGCTCTGACCCCCTTCACATGGGTCTGCTGGGCAGATGTATGCTGCAGTGCGGTGGACGGTGCGTGAGGCAGTGTTGAGACTCTTTCTTTCATCTCGTCGTCTCTCTACCTCTTTTCTCTTATCCTGTCTCTCAATGTAACCCCCCCCCCTTCCTCTAGCTTTTTCCTTCTCTTTTTCTCTCCCTCTCAATCTCTCCTTTCACCTACTTCTCTGTCAGTCCCCCTATTTTTATCCCTCTCTTTCTCTCCCTCTCTCCATCACGCTCAGTTTTGAGCTGATTACACAACAGCTGCCATCATCTGTAGTTGAGCTGGTGTGTACAGTACACTGATTAGGTAGTGTGGTGTGAACAGTGACTGATGGACGCAGTGTGATGTGTAAACTATGTGTGTGAGTCCATCAGGGTTTGTGTTTGTGTGTGTGTGTGTGTGTGTGTGTGTGTGTTTTGAATGAGTGTTTGTGAAAAAGCGCAGAGCGTGGTAGAGGTTTGTGTGAGTGTATGTACTTAAGCATCTCGTGGTTTGTTTGTGTGTGTGTGTGTGTATTCGTGGTTGTGGACTTGTATGTTTACATGTGTGTTTTTCTTGTAAAAGCATGTGAAC
>NC_063206.1:20977175-21017175 GCF_017589495.1 Alosa alosa | reverse complement strand
TACCCATCCCATACCTCCCCTCCTTTCCCCCTCTCTCCTCCAGGGAACTTTTCAAAGACTTTGGGTCCAATAATGGAGAAGCTCTCCAAAACAGAAGAAGGGGGGAAAGACTAAAAGACTACCAAAGCCCAACTGGAAGAAAGACAAGAGATGCCATGGGGATTCGTGCGGAGTTGTGGCGGTATCACACTTCACGGGTGCGGAGTCACTTCTTGTATTGCTCAAGAGTGTGAGCAGCGTAGGGTGTCATATCAAATACCAGAGCTATATTTCATGCCCCTTGGACAAGACTTCGCTCACAAGCGGAAAGGGCGTTTTTTTTCCTGCAGGTTTAAACAAATAGACAGGAATATATCTCTTCTTTTTTTTCTGGCGGAGAGACCCCTTGCACTGCCTTGTTGTGTTCGTGAATGAGACAGGAACAAGAACAAACAGTGCTGGGCCTGGCAAGACAGACTGCGCAAATCACTATCTGATCGAGAGCACATTCAATTTTCTCAAGGAGAACAACACCTTGAGCCACTACATGAAGAAAAAAAAAGTTAGCTTCATTGTCTACTGTACATAGTGGCAGCATTAGCAGTCAGTGCAATGGCGTGTTTAGTATTCTTCTGACACGCTAAATGGGTCAGCTCTCTCACAGAGATGTTATGCACCGCATTCGGGGATTGTGGTCCCGCTGCTAGCCTCAAAGAATGGTTCCTTTTTAAGACCCTTGTGTTCTATACAATTGAACTTTTTTTATTTTTATATCACATCACTTTAGTGAGGAGACAAAAATAGACTGGGGGAGGGGAGAACAGGAGAATGTTGAGTGGCTGGAATGGATGCATTGTGTGTGTGTGTGTGTGTGTGTGTGTGTGTGTGTGTGTGTGTGTGTGTGTGGTGCCACTGCAGTAGTCATCCCCTCAGGCACTAGCCCATGTGCCCATGTACTCTCTGCCCAGCTGTGCACTGGGAGAAGGTACAGTGGGCAAGGGGGGGATGTGTTTGTGTGTGTGTCTGTGTGTGCTCACACACTCATCAAAGAGGCAGTTGTGAGAAAATCATGCAGAAACTATGGCATAGAGACATTGTGGTTGTGTGAATGGGTGTATCTCTGTCTCTCTGTGTGTGTCTACCTGCATGGAAGGGAAAATGAGAGTGTATATGATGGAGAGAAACTGAGTTTCTCTCTCTCTGTATGTATATGTGTATATGTGTGTGTGTGTGTGTGTGTGTAATTGAAACAGATGATGAGAAAAGAGGTTATGGGTACGAAAGACAGTCGGCCATTCACACAAGGCCTCTAGCAGAAGGAGATCCACCTCTCTGAATGAGGACAGCAGGCACACACAACCGGAGAAAAAGAGTGTGGGATAAATGGAGGTCGAGAGCTGGCCTAGCCCACAACAACTGGTCCACCAGTTTAAATAAACAGAGCAAAACCAGCCAGGACCTTCAAGAAGCAGAAAGGGGAGTGAGAGAAAAAATAATTAAGTTCAAAGGGTTAAAAAGGATGCACGAAAATAACATTCAGGTAACACCAGCCTATGATGTGGTGCAGTCATTAGTGTGTTTTTACTTTTCTAGGCTGCAAGTGTCCTTCAGGCAGACTCTCTGGATCTGATAGGATGGTTCCGTGAGCCATATATTCTCACAGCTTGTTTGCTATTCTCTTGTTCTCTTCCTAGTGGTGAAAGGACACAGCCATTGAACCTAATGAAATGCTGCAGAGTAACGGCCAAGCCTGTCTCAAAGGGAATGGAATGTTTTCATCTGTATTTGAGAAGCGCTAATAGACTTTCAAGTGTTAATTGGTAAATTCCAAGGTTATGGTATTTCATTGTATCCCTGAAGAGTCCATTAATATGATGAGTGTGGCGTTTTGGGTATCCTGGGTATTTAGGGTGCTCAGAGCCGAATGAGTCTATTTGATGTGGTTACCGACAATATAGACCAGGACATATTTCAAGTAACGGCATTAACACTCGGCAGAAGACAGTAATGAAACCAGGACAGCCCAAAGCTCAGACACAATGCAGTTCGTCACTGTTTAGATTAGGGTGGCACCTGTCATTTGGAATAAGCCTTTTCTCGCCATTGGCCTCAGTGTTGTCCAACGTTCTATTAGCTGGACTCATGGCAGGGACCCAAGGCTGCATTAATGCAATCTATCCGCTAATACAGCCAGTGTGCCTCAGGGCAAATTCGTCTCCTATAGTCATGTTTGCCTAAACTTTTATTGAAAAGATGGGACATCATGCTGATTTGATGTGAATGGATAGCAGATTAGCTGTTTAGCAGATTAGCTTGCTTTCGTGGCCTATATATAAAAAACTATAGTACTGTAGTTCTTTGTCTCTTATTCGCACTGCTTCCCCCCTTTCCCATCGTTCTTTGACATGTGTGTGAACAGATAGGTCTTGATTTCTCGGCTGTCAGGTCACTGCACCGCTTGAGTGTGACTGGTGAAATTCATTTCGCTTGGTCTGAGTGGAATTGGGTTGTCTCCGCGACGGAGCGCTCGCCTTGACTGCCGCGGCGTTAACTCGCCTCTAGGAATAGACAGAGGAGAGGGCAGGTTTGATTTCACAAAGCACATTAGTCCACGCGGCAGCTTTTGCAGACAGCCAATTTCGGGCCGGGAAAATCACTTGAATAAATGTCTCAGAGACGTAATTAATTGCGCTGAGGCGTGACCTGTTAATTCTGGGAAACCGGAGAATGCAATCCTCTTTATGCAAAAGTGCATTGCCTATCCGGGTGACATTCACTAAAATGGAGTTAATCCGCGTGGAGAACACAAGATCCGGAACGTTTATTACCTACCAGGACACATCCAGCGGGTAGCCTATATAGGATGTCACAAATGTTCGGTCAAATGTTCTGCTCCCTTGCCAAATATATAGTAGACAGGTTGAATAGAAGGAGTTGCAAGCGGCTCTACACCCTGTGTTGACCTCTCCCGGGCGAGATTAAAGGATTAAGATGCATGTTTAGAGTAAATCCACCATATACCTGTATGTTCAGGCGATGACATATGCTGTTACTAATTACTCCTGGTCTGGATAATGATAAAGAAAAAATTAACCAAGAATTAAGCTATAGGCCTACAGATGAATAAGTTAAAAAAGTGACATAATGCCCCCCTGCTAGGAGGACCTAAATGGATGGAATAATATTTGTTATCAAAAGAAAAGGTTCAAAAGAACATCCTCATGGAGTATAATTGTTCTCACTTTGAATCTCATTACATGTCATCTGCTTTCGTGAAGTAGATTGAAAATCACTGTACCATACAATCATTAATTATGTAATATTTGTGGATCAGGTTATTAGCCAGATTTAACTGATGTAAAGTGTGCGTCCCACGTGTGCTATTTGCAATAGCAATATGTTAACATTACGCATTTGTTTAGTAGGGCTATCGTGAAAATATAGCATGTGTGCTAAGAAGCCCTGAGACTCAGTGATCGTAAAAAAACAACAACTATTGATTGCAATAGAGGACACAAGTCATGTTACCTCCTCGAACAACTCTAAGCTGTATGTGTTGTCGTCGTCTGCGAAAAAGACGACCCCCGCGTCTTTGAGGGAGCGGTGTTGCCGAAGCCAGCTGAGCGCATTGTTCCTCTGCTCAGTGGCCCGAGGCATACCGGTTCGCTTAAAACGCCGAGGTGTGAAAATGTTCAAGTGTGTGTACGGAACACCACATCGGGCGAGGAAGCGCGACACCAACTCCGTCCGGGGGCTTGAGTCCTCCACCACGATCCAGTGAAACTGTGGCACCTGACGGAAGGTGTTGGAGAGCCGTGTGAGCTCAGCTTTCTGCACTGCTCTGCTATAAGTGGGGGTGATTGCGTAGATGACTGGTAGAGCTGTGCGGTTCTTCACGGGCAACGCGGGTCTCTCATGCCGCTGTGCGTTTCCAAGTCGCGACAAGTAAAATTGTGCTGTGTTCCGAACAGAGGATCTCTTTGTATCCACGTCGATCATGATGATGACGATCAAAACCCAGGGAAGGAGTATGAAAAATCGGCTGTAAAAGACGGATTTCATTGTGCTGAAGTTTGAAGCTTGTCCCAGTACACAAAACAGAGTCACCCATACATCCTCTTTAGAGCAGCGGTTCAAGTTCAAGGCTCATGACCATACTCCCATAGCACCTTCTGAAAGAATGGTCTATGAAACGTTACTGCGTACAGCATTCCCTTGGATTAGAGACTTCTTGTTCTGTTGTCTTACGTCTTCTCCGAATCGTGCACGCAGTTCATATGCTATCCTAACTTAGGCTATTCATTTACTGATATTACTGTCCCGTCTCCATCTCAGGAAGACCACAGAGTCCTTCGCCACGGGATCTGTGCGAGTTTGTCTCTAACGAAGGATTCTTGCTACCCCTCAGCGGATCCACCCTCACACAAAAACAACAGGTAACTCGCCACACAACCGTCAACAGTCATTGACTTCCTCCGTTTAAAACTGCTATAACAACAAAGTGTCGCCGTCCCTATTTATTTTGCTATTTGAGCCAGGCTTCGAGAAGGCAAAAAGTCATCTTAAAATGTTAAAGTCAAGTGAGCACCGAAAGAGTCTGATGGCAGTGCAGCGAGGATCGGAGAATATTGAGCTGCGAACGAGCAGGGCTGCTTTGATACGCTGCCTCCTAACGGCGCTGTCCACTGAGACCCGCGATAAAGCCTTCACTCGCTTCAAATGAGGGAGGGGTGGGTGAGTGAGTAAGAGAGAGAGAGAGAGAGGAAGGATAAGATGGATTGAGATCCCTATTTGGCTGCTTGCCTTTACTTATATCAAAAGTCAACAATTCTGACCAATTATATAGGCTATTAGCTGTGGATTAAGTTGTTCTCTTTTTTTTTATTTATTTATTTTTTGGGGCTTGTATGCCTTTTTAATGCGACAGGATAGTGGAGAGCGACAGGAAGCGAGTGGGAGAGAGAGTCATCTCATTCTCAACATTTGAGATGCCGAGAAACAATAAGCATATATTTTCTCAATCTCAATGTTAAGATTCTGAATGTAGTTGTCAGGGCTGGAATGCAGGCAAGTGATTGTTATTCAGCCATTATCTCCCCTCCCCACAGAGTCATAACTGTCTTATTGGACGCTGCACCACCAATTACAGCGTTAAAACCTTATTAAACCCCCAACACTGTTCTCTGCTGATTGTTCTGCTTTCTACACACATTTTCAACACGAAGGCACAGTACTTTAGCCCAAGAGACTTGCTGTGGATGGCTCCACAAGAGACCCTGTTAAGCTTCCACTACATCAGCGGGGTGATAGACTGGGCCAAATCCCTCGTCCACCTATCTCTCTCTCTCTCTCTCTTTCTCTCTCTCTTTCTTCTCCTCTCCCCTCCCCTCCTGTCTTTGGTCCCGCGGGTCCGATGCGGAGTGAAGACTCAATCTGCTGTGCTTCATTAGGCAAAGCCTCAGTCTCATCTCTGCCATGGACCCCCCCAACCCCAGCCCCGGCAAGATCATGATCAGTCAGTACCCTCAGAGCATGACGGGGAAAAACAACATCATAATTGAGCTATTTTTTAATAGTTGACACCATAGGCAGAATGTGGAGAAGGGGAAAGAGAGTGAGAGATAAACAGAGAGAGAGAGAGAAAGAGTAGTACCTCGAGGCATGTGTATGTCAGTCTGAGCACGTACCCCCACCCTATTCTCTCTCTCTTTCTCTCTCTCTCTCTCTCTCTTTCTCTCTCTCTCTCTCTCTCTCTCTTCTCCTCCTTTTCCTCTCTCCACTCTGCATCATGAGTAGTGACAGCTACCCACTGTGACATCTAACTTGGTGCCTCCTCCCCTCTCTTCCCTGATGGCCTTGCTGCTGTCAATGAGGACCATGTCAATCTCGGGCAGTAAGAGCAGCCGAGGCAGCCTGTCATCGGCTAGTGTGTGTGTGTGTGTGTGTGTGTCTCATGATGAAAATTCCCCATTGTTTAGAGCCAATGACGTGTGACAGCCGCCTGATGGGACTGTGCTTTCTTCGGGTCTGTGTGTGTGTGTGTGTGTGTGTGTGTGTGTGTGTGTGTGTGTGTGTGTGTGTGTGTGTGTGTGTGTGTGTGTGTGTGTGTGTGTGTGTGTGTGTGTTTGTGTGTGTGTGTGTGATAGAGAGAGATGGAGAAGATGTGTGTGTGTATGTGTGTCAGACAGAGGGTGACTGAGCAATGAGGTAAGGGTGTGTGTGTGTGTGTGTGTGTGTAAGTGTGTGTTTGTTTGTCTATATATATTACAGTACATGAGTGCATGTGGACTGGACAGAGTGCCAGCAGAATGTAACTGAATGATATCGGCAGGCTTTGTATATTTATAATGGCCCCCAGATCTAATGAATTATTTTTGATGGCTTTAACTCGCAGCCTCAGTTCCTCTGAAGCGCCATAATGTGACAGTCACACAGATTTCAGCGCAGTCCTGTGACGAGAGAGAGAGAGAGAGAGAGAGACCACTGGAGTCAGGAGGAGGATTATGCCTCTGGGTCACCATTGACTCTCTGAAAGGCAGCATCCTGTGTGTGCCACGATGTACGCCAACCGCTCTGAGGGGGCCAATGAACAGTGGCAGGGAAAAGTAGGAACAGCTCCAGTAAAGCTTAACCCTGAGGTCAGCCATTCCTTTTTCATCTGCCACGGCCAAAAGCGCTGGAGGAAGGACAGGGCTCGGGAGGTGATGAATAGAGGGTGTGACCAAAGAAAGAGAGTGAGAGAGAGAGAGAGAGAGACTGAGACTGCAGTGAGTGAGTCAAAAGAAATGTTCTTTTCAATAGCCACATTAACAATCCAGCCTTACACTGCACAATAACAACATATTAAAGTCTTGGTCCTGTGGAAATAGATCATAGCGCAACTAGATTAGACAATAATTTAGACCTCAATTCAATAAGCGGAGGGCTGAGCAATTTAGATGCCCCTCAATAAATGGAGAATATGGAAAGCATTTGTCAACACCATTTGCATAGAAATGACTTCCCATCCCTTTGGTTTGTGGTGTGCGTCTCTGGAGCTAATATATATTATTTGCAGCTCGACTCAATTGACTCCCAATTTAGCCATTTATAACATTAGCTGTCCATTTTATGGGTAGGGGCAGGAGAATTGTTACTGAACTTACGTTCAGTCCAAAATCGAAGCGTAGCGGATTGTTTTGATTCTAATTCTTCCATCTCCCTCTCTCTCTCTCTCTAGTTGCATCTAAATCTGTGCTTCTGCTGCCTTCTGTGTCTTTGGGTTTAGGTTTTTATATATTATTCATGGATTTATTCATACCAGCGAATACAGTGTAACCTGAGAATTTTACCTGAGTTGTGATTTTATATACTGCTAGTGAAATAGAGTCTTGTCTGGCTGGTAAGTGTTTGTGTGTGTCCATTTATTTAAACGGACACCTTAGCTGCAGATCTGGTCCGAGGTTTAGCAACTCCATAAAACAACACGCTGGTAAACCAAAGATTATGCTGTAGATCACAGGCCACAATTGTGTCTCTACCGAAGATACTTTAGTTTAGCTTCATCAACCGTCTCTGTGTAGCTGGCCACCACATTGGTCCTCTTATAAGACACTGAGTGAGATGAAAACTCGAGTGGAGTCTGTTTGCTAGATTGCTGAGGAGTCTCTTTGGGAGGTCAGCTGTAACATGAACCATCTTCTTGTGTCCAGTGCCGTAACATTAGACTCTGGTGCTGGATCTGAACATGACATCTTAAAGCAATTGGCTTTCACAGCCATCTTAAGTAGATTGTATGTCCCATCTGTAAGACACGCACACACACACACACACACACCACACATCACTGACTGCTCTGTACCACTGTCAAGATTGAATCCATTTCAGTTGAAGTTGTTGCTGTGATTCCACCTGTCTTCCCATCACATTCAGTTTGCTTGCTGCTTTCATCCTACTGCTCTGGCTGGAAATGAGCTCAGAAAACAAACACATGGAGCACAGAAGAGACTCTCATAATTGTTCCACCAAAACCAAGATCTAAGTAAGTTATGCACATGTGCGTGTGTGTGTGTGTGTGCATGCATGTCCTGGGAGTGGTGGGGGATTCATATCAGAATAACCTTGAGTCTGTGGTAATATATCTGCAGAGGGGATTGATTTACATAACGAAGTCCGTCACACTCCTCACAATCCAATACCCCCAACACACACACACACACACACACATCTCACATACACAGAAACATTGTGCCCACCCAGGGTGCAATCTCTTGTAAACACGGCAGAAGAATTGGCTTTGGCGGTTAAAGCCGACACACATCAATGCCACAAGCACACCCCAAACCCCTCCACACACACACACACACACACACACCCCCTCAACCTGACCCTGGCATCATCTACAACTACACAAACACACATCACCACCTGTGATGCTAAGCTAACCGCTGATTCCAAACCGATTTGCACTCCATTTGTCCCACTTACAGAGCCGGGTCCTGGGAGAGAGAGAGAGTAGAGAGCCTGGGCTGCTCTGTGCCGCGCGGCGCGGCGTTCCGTGTTCGTTAGCGCAGGCGTAGTGTAGCGTAGCATATCCACTCTGTCCCGGCGCAGTGAGCTGCCTGCTTCAACGGCGGCGCTCGGGGAGCAGTGAGGGGTTAGGTGCCTTGCTCAAGGGCACTTCAGCCGCAGCCCACTGGTCGGGGCTCGAATGGGCAACCCGCCGGTTACAAGTCCAGAGTGCTAACCAGTGGGCCACGGCTAACACGGCTAATTAACAGTCAGTGATGGTGACTTCTATTCTGTGCTATTTAGGGGTGTGAATCTCTCATGTAAAAGACGATACGATTTGCATCTAGATACATAGGCACGATACGATACAAGAAAAGATACATGTTAATAAAAAACAATTCAGTACAATTCGATGCGATGTGATGCAGTTCAAGAATGGAAAGCATTCTGAAAGATTTTTTATCATTTGCTCAAGGTGCACATTAATTTTATATTATCAGTCATCATGGTCATGGTTGTCAATTAGGCAAAAAATGTGTGAAAATGATTATCTAAACTGAGGTTTGTTTCATATACTGTATTGAAATGAAAAAAGAATAGTCTACATTTCAGTCAAACACAGCAGCCAAATACAACATAAAAATATTTTTTTATAGACTTTATAGATTTTATAGAGTTGTATCTGATTGTTTTCTTGGAGCTGTAGCCTTGTTGAGGTAAGACAATACCGAAATAAAATAAAACAATAAGACACTCTTGGCCTTTTCTCATATAGCCTACCCTACAAGAATAAAATCGGCCTACAAATTAATGAACTCTCTGGGCTTATTTTGTTCCAACAGTGGACCTAATGCAGAAACCTATAATGCCAAAAGTCTGAGTGAATATGAACAAAATCATTGGCTAATAATTTATTATTATTATAACAAATTATTATTTAACATTAAGGAAATCCCTTCATCAAAGGTAAGGCTACTCTACAGACTATCGTTGCTGTTTAGGAATGCTATAAGTGTTTAATTTCGCGCAGGATTTCGGAAAAAAAAAGCCGACCGAGTGCAAGGTCCATGTACCTTCTGTTCAGGCTTAAGTTGCAGTAGATGTATGGGTAATGAGGTCATTTAACAACTTTGGGCAATGAATGTAACCAAAAACGAACTGCATTACCCACAATTCCGTGACACGTATAGTTTCAAAACTGGAAGTGGGATGAACGCGCTGCTTGGAACGTAAATGAGAGTCTGAGCAAGCAGAAAAGGTTGTGAACCAATTCATAACAAGTAAATCGATATAACGACCGGTTCATTTCAGTTTTTTTCCGATACGGGGCTTCACGTATCGATGTAGCCGTATCTTACACGTTAAAAACGGATACCGATACGTATCGGTTAATCTTTACACCCCTAGTGCTATTGCGACTGTCCGTGCGGAACACCCTTATTCAACATGACTCCTAACTTTGGTTGAAAGATTACAGAAGCTAGGTTTAGCTGTGACAATATCCTGGTTAATATCCTAACAGCTAATGTTATTTTACACAGCAAAATCCGCATTTGAAAACCTGGTCGCCAGTTTGTATGGCTAGTTATTTGCCTACTTAGAATCTGCATAATGAAAAAGCTTTGTATGTCCCCTTTTTTCTTCTTGGGTGGCATAACTGATCTACAAACCACAAACAGGGGCAAGCATGTACATGCTGAAGGGCAAAGGGAATATCAAAATATTTTACTTTGGCCTTTTATGAGGTATGTATTGACAGACAGCCCTGGACTTGTCCTTAGCGTCCCACCCTAAATCTACGCCCATGGGTGTGTGTGTGTGTGAGAAAGAGACAGACAGAGAGAGAGAGAGTATGTAGGCTATATGATGTGTGTGTAGTTTAATGTAGTTGTAAGCATGTCTGACTGAACACTTCTGCATTTGTGTCTTCTTCAAGGACCCTCTGCCGGCTCCGCTCCACAGCTAATCAATTTTCCCATCTTTAATCTTGGGTTCACCTCTTAAAGGACACTGCACTACATCCAAGCAAGAGGTCCCTCGCCTTTGTATTTCGCCTTGTTTGATTGAGACTGGCATTTCGATGCACTGCCCAGTCAAAGGTCGGACGCTCTGATGTCCCACGATTGCATCTGGCATGGCGGACTTGGCAGGGCTCCGTAATGCCACAGTTAATATTCCTCAACCTGCAACACTAATTCGCTGTTGTGACATGCAGTGGTTAACCATAAAGGGCAGTGACAGTGTGATCAATTACCACAACTGAGCCTCTTGCAACACTGGCAGTGCTAGAAGACTCTCCTCACTGTCCTCCTCTGTCCAGTAACGGCAGCTCACGTCTATGTCCCTTCTGTTAAGCTGGTATTAGCATACAGGGACTGCGTACAGAGTGAATTGAGTTTTGATGAGGATTGACCCTTTGACTTAGCGCATCTGCACTGAACTGCAGGCCTTATTTCATCAATGTGGAGATCAGAGTGGATTGATCAGTCATTTGTGACTGTCACTCGTTGCCACTTCCTTCCGTAGACATAGTACACAGATACTGGGTAAACCAGGGGTGTTCTGGGACCACAGTGGGACTTATCTCCACCATGTTTACTTTTAAGTGTATTGATAATCATTTGTGATTGACTCCTAGTCTGGCTAACGCCAAACCTCATCTCATTGAGATGGGGTCTGGGAATTACACATACATTTTTTTCGTATTTGAAACATGGTTTACGAATGCCCAGAGCCGTTTATTGAGTGCTACGATTGTCTATCAAATGCGTCTGTACTCATAACCGTTTCGGTATGTCGTCATCGTCTTGCTGTCCCCCCTCCGTTCTGTGATTGGTTCCTTCGTTGAGGTGAAAACGAAGTCCATGGAATTCAGGCTGCCTAGCAGCGTGAATAAAATTGCATGCAAACCCAGGCTAATTGACTCCTACGGTTCTATCTAAATAGTACATAGAGGGAGACCACCAAATTAAATGAAACCCACACAACAGGTGTTATTTTTCTCCCCGTTGGCTGTCGGTTCTGCTCGCTCCCCGTCCCACCATTCTCTCTAGGTGTGTTATCTCCTTTCCCCTTCCTGACTGTGTTGAACAACATTTCCACATCCGAGAGAAATACCCAAGAGCCTCATTTAATCTCTACATGTCTCAGCGACAACGAGACTTTGAGTCTTTGCTCTCTCTCTAGTCTCCTCGGGTGTCTCATTCCAGGATCGCCTCGTTCCTCATCATGGCTCTCGTCACAGATCCCAGGTCAGTCCCCAGGGCATGTAGCGCCCGTCTCATCTCGCCCTAGAGAGAGAGAGAGAGGGAGACAGAGAGAGAGAGAGAGAGAGAGAGAGAGACGGCCACATGGAGCAGATCCTCTCCGTGACCCCAGAGGGAACCTCAGATCAGGTGCACTCTCTCTCAGAGGATGTGTGTGTCACGCCTGCCAACTATCTACCCGGCCCAAAACAAAGAGCTCTCTTCTTCTCGGCTGCCACAGTCGCTTCCAGATAAAGTCGACCAGTAACCCAGTCTCTCTGCAGAGCCCGTATAATCATAACAAGTCGTGGTTGATGGAGGGGGGGATTTAACTGTTATAATTCCCAACTCAACTGCATTCCACCCCAGCTAATTAGTCATGCTGTTGCCTGCTTTGTATCAAGTTGTGACCTAATTAATGGAATACAGAGGGAGAGAGAACAGCTGGCCAGCCTTAAGGACATAATTCCCTCAAGAGGATGGTGGACACCCCAGCACCCTCCATGTTCTTAATTCTCTGTGCTGCCTTAGACAACGTGAAGGTCAAACCAGCAACATGGCATCTCTTCACTTTCTCGGAAGACAAGATCTCTCCAGTGCTCTCCGTTCCTGTGATAGTTTTGGGTCGTTTAAGAGGGGTCTAAAGACATTCCTGTTTAACATGCACTTAGTTGTATAAGAGCTTCTTATGCGTTATGGCTTGTATAATATTGTTTTATTTCCATTAGGCTGTTGATTAATTTGACATTGTTGTTTATTATTGATATTCACCTTAATGTAGTCTTACCATGTTATTGTTTTTATATTATTCATTTAATGGACAATATTGTTTATTATTGTTTTTTTCCCTCATTTTCATTGCTTATTTCATTAGGCTATTGATTGAATTGACATTGTTGTTTATTATTGCTTGTCAGTACTTAGTACTGAGGGACTCTGGCCGCCCTGCTGGACTGGTTGTCTTACGTTTTGATGCCATGTGTCTTTGTTGTGGCCTGAATTCCACCTCCAACTTGCCACTCCCTGTTTTTTCCCGCCACTTTCTGCCCACACCTGTGCTGTTCATCAGTCTGCTTATTATCTGTATTGATTTCTCCTGTCCCTTGTTTGTCCTCACCCAATGATCTGTCTCCTTTGTTTAGACCGCCTAGTATTTAAAGTTCAGTTTATTTTCTGTTCTTTGTCTGGTTGTAACTGATTTTGGTGAGGATAACGCTGTGTCTGCCAGAGCTGTAGTTCTGGTCTTCTGTGAATACTCTGCCTGTTTTTGCCTGCGTTTTGGATACTCAGTCTGGATCTTTTGTGCTTTGCCCTTTTTGGAACTTTTCGTGTTTGGACGTATCTCTTGTGCTATGCTCTGTTGCTGTCTGGCTGCAACAATAAAACTGAACTACGCAAGTTTCTGGTCTGCATTTGGGTCCTTGCCTGCAAGTCCTAACAATTGCTATTGTCCTTATTATAGTTTGACCAACATTTTAATTTGTTCCCCGTTAAATTTTAAATATTATATTGTTTGTATTTGTATGTTGCTTTGGACAAAGGCGTCCGCCAAATCCCATAACCATAACAAGATGGGAGTGTCCCATGGCGACTGGTACTATTCTAGTTTGCTGGCCATCTCCCATTCTTACTCCCAGATTCTTTGCACCATTTCCTGTTCCTGTTCTAAATTTCTCCCACCCATTTTGTCTACACAATTATGTCCTAAAATAAACTTTATAAAAGGTGATTCCCTTTCATGCTTCACAATTGCAGGAACATTTATTTCTGAGCAAAAACTTCCGGTGAAGTAAGCAGGGTAAACCAGAAAGCTTTTGTGGTTTCCTTGAAAAGGTTTTGCGTTAAGGCTAGCACATACCGTTGACTTGCGCTAGCCTAGCACCTGCGAACTCTGCAATTAGAACGACTGGATGAAACGTGTTGAAAACGGTCTCCACTGATAAATATCACACTTGCTTACTTGGAAATGAGGTCCTATGTCCAAAATCCTGAACCACCCCTTTAACTTAACTGCACTGTATTCATTCTCCCTTTTCTGGAGCACCTGGACGGGGGTTATTAGCACACCGCCGCTAACGCATCATCGCCAACATCCGCGTCCGCGTCCGCTTTCTTCTCTGCTCAGCCCTGGCCGACCCGTTCAGTTGTATCCTCTTTAATCACCAGCCGAGCCCCCAACCGCTCCCTGCAGCCTTCCTCTCTTCTTCTTCTTCATCAGTGGGGCCCGAATCAGTCCTCCCTCGCAGCCCTCGAATAATTGCAGTGCTCTCGCTCTCTCTGAGAGCTGCTGTTAAGTACGCACCACTCTGAATTATGGATAGCCAGCAAAATGAGCAATAAAATATGAATGGGCAGTTTTTGTAGCCTTTGGTGCTCGTGTGTGTGTGTGTGCAGATGAAATAGTAAGGCTTGAGTGATTTTGTGTGCGTTTGTGTGCTTGTGTGTACAAGTGTGTGTTTGTGTGCTTGTGTGTACAAGTGTGTGTTTAGGTGTGAGTGGGTGTGCATGGGTGTGCGCGCACGTGTGTGTGTGTGTGAATGTGTGTGGATTTGTGTGGGTGTGCGGTGCTGTCATAATAAAACTCTCCTGACAGGAATAGGCACGTAAATGGCACTGGGCCCTCATGAAAAGCACTGGGCATCCATAACACCCATAATAGCATATGGCTGTGAAGAGAGGCCTTCCATCTCCCCCATCTCCCTTCAGCTCTCCACTCTTTTATATCACTGCTGTCATTTAGTACCCTGCATGAGTGTGTGTGTGTGTGTGTGTGTGAGAGAGAGTGTGTGTGAGAGAGAGTGTGTGTGTATGTGTGTGTATGTGAAAGAGAGAGAGTGTGTGTGTGAAAGAGAGAGTGAGAGTGTGTGTGTAAGAGACAGTGTGCTTGTGTGTGCGTGGGAGAGAGAGAGGGTGTGTGTCAAGCAGTCAGCAATTTTCAGGTGCCTTCTAAATAATATCCAATCTATTCTCTCTTCCCTCTCATCTCTCTCTCTCACCCTCATCCCTCTCTCTCTCTCTCTCCCCAACTTGTTCCCTCTCCATAACAACCCTCTCCACCTCTCCCCTTCCAACATGCGTGTCCAGATTTTTAAATCATCATAACACAGCATGTGTGTTTACAGGCTTGGTTCATTTTATTCCGCTTGTTAGCTTTTATGCCTCTCTCCCTCTGCCCTGCCCGGTGCTGCGCGTGAGCACCATGCTAACAGGGGGGTGTCCGGGAGGCGGGCTAGCCTGGCCTGGGCTGGGAAGCCTAGCGGTGGCTGGATGTGGGGTAGTGTGGATGTGGGGAGGTGGCACCCATTCATCTGCATTGTACCCTGGGCTGTTTGGAACCCCACTGCTCCCTGGGTATTTTCTTTTACATACAGTACACAGAGGCAGAGCTGAGATAAGAGCAGTGTTAAATCACCAATAATTGCCCGCAGCCATGCAGTGTGCATGCGTGTAGCATGTGCGTGTGACTGTGTGTGCGCATGTGTGTGTCAGCGAGAGTGAGAGAGGGTGGGGGGGGGGGGGAGATTGTTGTTATGTACCAAATTACTATTCCAGTTTGTTAAGCAAGATGGACTCAAATTACAGGAAGTTAGGCTGTTGTTACATTTCAAAACAAAACAATTGATTAATCAACAAAAAACTAAGAAAAAAATATATATAAATGCACATAAATGTACACATGCAGGTAGGCCTGCTTTAAAGGAGAAATCTGGCCAATTTTAACAAGGACCTTGGTTGATCGTGTTCATGGAATAGGCCTACTGTTAGTCAGAAAAAAATGTCAGAAATTTTAAAAAAAAAAATTGGTGCAAAAGTTAAAAAGCCTTCATTACTTTTTGAGGGCTAAAGCATTGAAACACCAACGCGTATCGGCCCACTAGCATTGAAAGACCAACCATCTGATGAAGGCCAGTGGGCTGATACGCGTTGGTGTTTCAATGCTTTAGCCCTCAAAAATAATAAAGACTTTTTAAATATTGCATCCTACTGAGTGCCTGGACTTGTATTTTTTCCTAGTCTCTTTTGATGGACATTTAACCCTTCCAAGAGCACCAGAGGATACAAAGGCAGCGCTCCAGCTCCCCTTTGTCTATACTTCATTGTATTTTTATATTTTAAAAATACTGCAAAATAATCTATGTTATGACATCATGTAAGTGCAGAATGATGCATGGATGCTAATTGGTGCTGACTTATGCCAAGCAGACACTGCGATGTTGACCTGATTTTAGCCCAGAATCAGTTGGATCCCACAAACTTTTGAATCAATTTAATTGTACTTATAGAGCGCCAAAATATTACACATCTCATGGCGCTTTACAGAGTGTTAGACAATCAGAGAAAAGAAAAGAAAAGAAAAGAAGGCCCATGGGTAACAGGGGGGAGGACAAGCTCCCTAGAATTGGAGATACATATAGGAAGAAACCTCGAGCAGATCCAGGTCAGAATCAGGTCCTTCCGATTTGTTGTGTAGTTTGAGAAGGCTCACAACTAGAGCCTGACCGATGAATCGGTGTGCTGATATTATCTGCCGATATTAGCTATTTGTCGACCTATCAGTGTCTGCATGTATATGTCCGCTAATAATTTTAAATTTAAGTAAAATAAAAAGGAAACATTTTAATTTCCAGTATTGTCTTTCCAGCTTAACATTACGTCCAACAGTAAAATAATGTTATCTACTGACAGTAGCTAAGGTAGTTAGCCACAATGATAGCATTAGCTAATGCCATTTTTTGTCTAGGGTGACTATTCGTCTAAATTATACGGCTTTATGGTCTTTTGGGCCCCCACCGTTGACTTCAAGGCAGCGCTACCACCGTCGACTTCAAGGCAGCACTGCCCTGACCCTCACTCTAATCCAAACCTAACCCTAACCCTTGTCTAACCCTAGTGCCTTCCAGGCAGTGCTGCTTTGAAGTAGACAGCGGGGGCCCAAAAGACCGTATATCAATTATAAGCCCTCTGTGCGGACCTAAGTAGAATCATTTTCTGTGGTCGCACATAAGGGGCTTACAGATAGCAAGCGGCATGCACAGCACACACTGCAAGGTTGTGCTGGGTTGAGCGAATGGCCCAAAGATTTGTGTTGCGATAACGCTATTTCTGCTGCTTTATGGTATGCATGTAGCCCCCACTTCCCCTTTTAAACACAAATTGGGTGTTCTTGTCTAAACCTCACTCCTGATCTGGGATACGGCACCACATATATTGAAACACATAAACAAAATGTAATCAAGTAATTTTGTAATTAATGTAATTCTGGTCTGATTATAGTTACGTGTTTTTTGTCATATGATTACGTAACCCAGATTACTAAATCAGTTACTGCTCAACCCTGCCTATAAATTACATCTGACTTTGTCTGCCACTCATTGTCTGTAGCTGCTTTAGCATGTAGAAACATCCTTTAATCCAGGACCATTATCGCTCATTTCAATTTGGGTCCTTGCAGTTGGAATTGTTGTTTGTTTATTCAAAGTTTAAAGACAATCCAAAGTAGCCTGGTCTATTCAAAGTTTCAGTTTCTTGCACATCATTTTTACATTGTTTTGAATAGCCACTACAAGAGCCACTACAAGGGATGGTGGTAACGGCGGACCAAGTGGCACGCCACCGGTGGCATATACCACCAGCGGTCCGCTATCTGCCGATCTGATTTTGCTATCTGGGAAGTAGACCTAGAAACCAACAAAAGTACAATAGTTCCAGATGATGTCCAAAAATGTGTAGTGATGCATGCCAAGCTTTAAATTGCTGATAAGACCAAACCACTACTACAACTTTAAGCAGTCTGTACTTTGAAACCTTCTGTAAATTCAACCTCGTTATTGTCTAGCTCTGAAACACATAGGTCTAAACACTCATCTCAACATGCTGTTTGTGTTTATGTCCATTTTGATCCAATTTGAGCGCTTTGCTATGTTGCCCTGAATGCCCACCCAAAATTTCTTCCAGCCCACCCAAGTTTAGAAGGCCAGAATCGTCCCTGCTCTCCAAGGACATCAACTCGTGAACTTAGGACTCACTCTGAATTTTTCAAATCTGCATGCAGTAAATATCAGGGCTAGTCACTGAATAATCGTAAATCACAGGCGGCATTATGATAAACACGGTTTTGGAATGTCAGACTTGTTTCCAAGCAGCCTTGATGATGAATTATGGAGAAGGACCAATTGGATGTTGGGAACATGATACACAACATTACATTGGTTATTTTGCAATTGACTTGCCATTTGCAAATTATGTGATTTGATTAGCATGATCATGGGGTATTGATTTGGAGGGTCCAGTTGAATGATAACTAGCCTACCTGACTTTGAGTGCAGCGGCTCAATAATGTGTAGCCTAATGGATTGCATGGGAAGAGCATATGCTACAAGCAGCAGGTGAGGTATGTTCTACTAGACAAAATGAGTTGGGTGACTGTAGGCTCATAAGAGAGCAATGCCCTTTTTCTGTTTTTCCTATATGTGCAAGCATGATTTGGGTCATTTGGAAGACTGTTATTAATGGGCTAGGGGCTTCAGAGCCATATCTATTTCTCTCTACGGCAATCATCATCCTGTGTGGTGTAGAAATGGAAGATGCAGAGAATGACCTTTGCTGATGGTGATGCAGCTTGTGTCGGCGACAGCACAACATGGGAATGCGTGTTGTATTACAAGATAAAGGGCTAAAGGTGGACGCATTTCTATGTTCCTACACGCGTGTGGGAGCGAGCTTGGCGTAGCGTGTCTGATGAGTGACCGGGGGTTATCCCTGAGAGGACCAGTGGAGGGATTTCGGCGGCCTGCCTGTGTTTTGTTTTGAGTAATGGCGTGTCATCCTCACTCCGGTGCGGAGTCGTTCTTCCCGCCACGTTGGCTCACATAATGACCCATCTGGCGCCTCTGTTTCCGTCGCCCCGCCATCCGCATATTAAAAACGAAGTCTCAGAGGCCACATGATAGCAAATATTTCCCCCCTCCTAGATGAAGTGCCAAAAGACTCTCTCTCTCTCTTTCCCTCCCTCCCCTCTAGCTCTTGGATAAAGGCTTAAGAGCCGAGGAGGTGATGTTATTGAAAGTGATATATTGCCCTCTGCTGGCCGAAGTGAAGAGCACAGCTAAAGTGTGCAGTAGCTCCTTTTAGTACTTCTCATTAACCTCATTTTAATCAACCAACTGAGAGCCCCACATCCCTCCCTGCAGGTCAGGGAGAGAGACTAGACAAAAGATCAGAGAGCAAAAGCCAGCAGAGAAGGCGGGTGTAGGCTTGATTGCACGGTCAAGTAGGATCATCATGTCACAGCATGTGAATACATCTCTGTATGTTATGTTTTGAGATATTAAAAAGATCTTAGTAATATTCAGAGCTACATATTTTGGGTTTGCATAGTGTTATCAGTTATAGCAAGCACAAATAGGCCTACAGTACATTTGTGAAGGTCTTCAACAAAACAGAGGTCTGGTTCCTAAAAGTGTTTTCTTTTATTGTCTGTGTTCTTTCAGTTGTGTATCAGTCATTGATCACAGTATTGTAGAGTAACAACAACAATGATATGCTAAATAAAAATATAAATGCAACACATTCGTTTTTCATGAGTTACAGTAAAGTTCTAAAATTTCTTCCATGCACAGAAAAGGGTCATTTCCCTCAAATTTTGCTCGGAAACACAGATAATAGCTGTGTTGGACATTAGTCAGCACGTTCCCCATAAATTGTGACATTGTGTTGTTTTGTAATAAAAACGCCACATTTTAGAGTGGCCTTTTATTGTGGCTTGTCCGAAGCTTTGTAATCTGTTAGGTGATGTAGTGTAAGTGAAGTGTCCACTCACACAGAATTTTAACAAATACAAAATGTTAGAAAAATTAGCCTTTGTGTGCATTGAGCAAATTCTATATATTTTACAACAATTTCTGAAAAACAAAAGTGTTGCATTTATATTTTTGTTGTGCAGTGACTGTACAATAATGATTGCCCACAAAAATACCACAAGCTTTGTGAATTCACCAAGGCTATCACAGAAACAAATGCAATGGGTGATTCTACCACGGATGTCCCAGTAACAATCTCACACAGACTCAGGTGCAATTAAAGCCAACCAATGCTCATCGGAGGAGCTAATGTTTGTGAGGGGGGATAAAGCTGAATCATGGCATTTAATTTCAATAAGGTGGAGAGAGTGATACATTTAAATGTAGTTCCAGCAGCTCCAGGGAGCACTGAAGGGTTATTAGAGGAGTTACGCACACCACACACAAGGGAAGGAAAAGTTGTAAAACAGTCAAGCATAGCAATAACCAAGGCTGGCGCAAAAAGTAGTGTATTGCATTTTGTGTTAGAGCCCCTCCAAAAGCCGAGTAGACCGAAAGCAGTTTGTAAACACACACACATACACACAGGTACACACTGGCAGTGTACATCATTTTATATAGACACACAAAAATCTAGACGCACAGATGCATAATATGACTGTTGTGTAATGGCAGAGCAGAGGTGTACTTGTGGACAGATTTGCCAGAGTATACTTTGTCTGTTATTGCAGACTTGTCTCAGGAAGGCACTGAACACAAATCTGTACACACACATACACATATACACAGGTGTGCGCACACACAGAGGTTAACACACATGCACACACACACACACACTATGGTAAATATCTAGACATACCGTAAAGCAGTGTGAAGTATCATAATAGCTGATGTATGCAATATGGATGAAGAAGTATACCACCAAAGAGTACTTTGTCTGTTGCTGCAGGTTTGTGATAGTGGGGTATTGCACACAAATTTGTGACCTTGAAGAGAATGATGAGAGTGGCTTTAGAACACATACAGTATTTCTGTACAGACTTTGAAAAAAAGTTGGAATTTACAACAATCATTGACCAACTAAAGAGAGGAGTTACAGGAGTAGGGGATGGAGAGAAGTTCAATAGCATGATTTATTTTCTTTTGATAGTATGCAGTACCATGCAGCGTTCATATTATGCAGAACATCTAGTTATAGAGTATAAACCAACAAAACATAAAGAAAAAAGCGTCATGCAAAAGAAATTAAGATTGTCTCTAGTCATAACAACGTTAGGTGCTAATAGTTAGGTGCTAATAGTAAAGTAGTTGTACTGGGTGGGAATGTGTTTGAAAGACTGAGCTGAAGGTGATGTGTCCTGACCTCATCCACATGTGAGCTGGTATTACGGGGTGATCCAGGGAAGGACGAGCTGAGTAGTATCCTCATAACAATAGGAGATCCCATGGAGTGATGATCTCACATAAGGAAACAGTGTAAATTGAACATATAAGAGAGTTCCTGAAGTACACTCTAAAAACAGCTGACTCAAAAACACCCAGTAATGTTGTTGATGTCATGTTATCACTATCGACAGAGTGCAGTCCTGTACGTTTATGTGTAATAAACTTGAATAAAATAGAGTGAGCAAGTTATTTTTGACCGCATACTGTACACCAGTGGAGAGATTTTGACACTTGTTCCCCAAAGACACACTGAACGAGTTGTGACCACTGGAGTGAGGTATGGTTCAAACCAACTGTGTGCTTTCTGGGGACAATCTCATGGTTCACTGTGTAAAATGCGTCTGGCAAGTCCAGCAAAATCAAATCTAATGACTGCAGAGTGATTTCAGAAGGACTCCTTTAAAGCAGGCCGTTATCAGTCTAACAAATTATACTGAGACCATAAATCATAGTAGTAGGAGTAACTTTTGAGTAAAGCACTGACTGCATGTGTAATAGCAGATAAAGTTGTAGGCCAAACAAACTGGAGAAGAGTGATGGGAGTATGGCCTGGAGGTATGACAGCAGTTGAGTATAAGCATGAAGAATGGTGTTTGTGCTTGTATTCGGATAGTGAAGAGACGGCCAGGAAGCGAGTGGGAGAGAGATATATGGGTTGGGATCAGGAAATGATCCGGTTCTGACTTGTACCCGTATGTGGTATGGGTGCTGTAGCCAGCTGTGCCACAGCGCCACCCAATGGCTGCAACATTTACAATAACAAGAGTTGCAAAGTCATCAGTATAGAGGAAGTTTAATGAGACAATGGTACACCTACCCCCTCCCTCACCTCCCCCCAACATTCTAAATCAATTGTATGCACCGTATTGCTATGTATCATAGTAATTATTATACACCATTTGAAAGCTTGGACTCTTGGGAATCCATACATGACAACCTTTTTCATGTACAATCTATATATAGTAATTTACATATTTTTAGCAATGTGTAGATGCAGCATATTGGGTCTTGACATGTCCACAAGAATCCATAGAAATAGAATATTCATGTTGTTTTATCCAATATCAGTTGTGCAGATGTATAGTCCATCTTATGTATAGTACAAACCTATTGAACAAAAAAAATTCAAAAATAGAGACTTTTGTGTCATTAATTCCATATGTTGTGTAGTCATGTTATATCAGAACCCCTGAACAAGAAACTTCAGAGTGTTACCAAGGGGTTCATATACACAGTAAGCCTTTTATTGTCATTTTGGGTAACGTGGGAAGCCTAAAAATGGCATGTCCAATATGGAGTTATTAATGATGGCAGAAGAGCAGGTTTAAAGGTGCCATGTGTAAGAATTGAGGTAAAAATATCCAAAAAATTAGCTACACGCATCAAAAGAATGAGAAGAAATAAGGGCGATGATGTCATTAAAAAAAATGACAAGGTATAGTGCTGCAGAGATATCAACCTGAATTAGCATGCTAAATTACTAGCCACAGCCCGACAGGTATCATAATACCAGTTTCGCCATGGGAGGCGGTATCTGGGCAACATAACCGCCAGCCAAACTGCAATACACGTTTGTCGGTTGTTACTTTAGGGTAGACCAATTCACTTTCTGGAGGTATACTGCCCCCATCTTTTATGGAATGTGGAGTATGAATTGATTTTTTGGCGGACATTACACATGGCACCTTTAAAGACATTGTTCAAAGTCCAAAACAGTTTCTTCCTGTCTAAGGCATTATTGACCTTTTCTTGGTAGAATCCTTTAGTTGCAGTTGTGACTGTAGGGGTAACTTTTGTTTTGTTTTGAACAGAGTCTGATCATTACCAAGATTATTATAATCTCTGGATTATGCCATTTTCTCTCCTTTTGTACTTTATGAATATTATCAGTAAGTAAGCAGACCAAGGGTGACGGGTATTAGATTGAGTGGGTCTTCTGTGTAGGTCTGCTATAATTCACACTTATATATTCCAAGGAGAAGCTTAGATTATTGTTTGCCACACAACTTTATCTTCAGTCACTCTTCAGTTAGACTTTTGATTCCACCATACGAACAGGCTGCAGTACATATGGACGAACCTGTTTAAGGCTTGTGAGTCCGTACACTGTGGATTTGTTCTAGCCATGTTCCTGTAAGTTAGTTAGTGGAATTGTTGGTACCAACACCACCACAGTTGTTGGTTCTGTGTTCGAACACACATACTATGCTGTATATGGGGCGGTGGTAGTGTAGTGGTTAAGGAGCTGGACTAGCATGCAGTAGCCTGAAAGTTGTCGGTTCAATTCCCGGCTTCCACCGTTGTGCCCTTGAGCAAGGCACTTAACCCCAAGTTGCTCCGGGGACAATGTGATCCCTTGTAATATAGCTGACATATGTAAGTCACTTTGGTCAAGAAGTGTCTGCTAAATGTCATGTAATATAATAAAGGTTTTGCCATTTGTGGCCAACATTTCTGTTAGACTAGCTAAGTGAGTGAAAGACCTGATTTCCAAAGGACATGAAGTAAAAGATACATATTTTTAGCATTATGTCTTTTTTAATTTCTGTAGTTTTTCATTAGGCAGAGAAATATTGTTGCGCTCAGATGATAGTTTCTAAGTACATGTGCGTAAAAAACAATAATGTAAAGATGAAGCTGTGGTTCGCACTCTGAAGAAAAGACTAGACAAAGTCTAGGAACAAAGGACCAACTGCTCTTGCTCTATGAAAACCAGTTGCTCCTTTTTTTTGAGACTGTCTAGTCTTTTCTTCAGAGTGCGAACCACTTACAGCTTCATCTGTAGTTTTTCATTAAAAAAACCTTTTCTCCCACTAATTTTTCCTTGCAAAAGGCCACCAGTGTGATTTTTACAACTTGCATGCTCTGATGTTTTGTGTCTATCCATAGCAAATTGTTGATTATGTTTTGGTCAGGAGACAGTGAGGGTCATAGCAAAACATTAACTTCATGTCTCTTGACGGTAGTCCGTTGTAAATTTGGAGGAGTGTTTAGGATCCCAGTTGTATAACAATTCCTCTCTTCATGTTCAGCTTATTTTACAGATGGTGTGACGTTTGTGTAATGGTGGCCAGCTGGTACGTAGCAGTGCAGTATGTTCATTAGGGAGTCTGGGCAAGTGCAATGCAGATTACATTTGCTTCATTGAATTATTCCTTTTTTCTACCAGTGAAATGTTCCCACACAAACCCAAAGCAGGACTGATCCACTCCCATGCTTGATGCAGAGGTGTGCTTTTTATGTATAAAAATATTCCAAAACATTTTAAAATATTCCTTTGAAAAGAGGTCTGTTTGCAAATGCCTGATACTAAGTTTTGTGGTGAGGATGCAGGACATGTTTTCTTCTGATCACTCTTCCATGAAGGTCATATTCGTGCAGTAACAGGGCAACTCCATGCGAGTGCTCCTTAAGGTCTTTTGCAATCCACCAGAGTCTTAGTTTGTCTTGGGTCTACCTACCGATCCTATGAGCAGTTCTTTTGGAAAAGACTTAATGGTTTTCCAGATTTTAAGTATAAGTATATATACTCTTTTGATCCCGTGAGGGAAATTTCTGCATTTATCCCAATCCGTGAATTAGTGAAACACACTCAGGCTGCACACAGTGAACACACAGTGAGGTGAAGCACAAACTAATCCCGACGCAGTGAGCTGTCTGCTACAGCGGCGCTTGGGGAGCAGTGAGGGGTTAGGTGCCTTGCTCAAGGGCACTTCAGCCATTCCTACTGGTCGGGGTTCGAACCGCTCCGAAGCGCTAAACAGTTAGGCCACAGCTGCCCCCACAAAAACTTCTTCTTTATCTTAATGATTTAGTTCCTGACATTTCCTGCAGCATAACAAACTGTGGATACAGCTACCTGAAAAAGTGTCACTATCTTCCTATAGCCTTTAGCATCAATTATTGGATTTTTACAGAGGTTGGCTGCAGCTTAGAGGGCATGCCTGCTGATTGTCGGGACAAGGTTGAAGGAGTCAGAGTATTTATAAAGCTTTGAAATTTGTCACCTGACATTTGCTAATGGCTCTTGTGAATTATTAAGGTAACCTTGGTAAAAGTCAGAGAGTGGGATGCCCAAACATTTGCATGGTGTGCCACTCCAAAAAGTGTATAAAACAAAAACTTAAAGCAGCACTAAAGAGAATTTCTTCTCGGGGTTCCCCTATAATTGAGAAGCACAATAATAAACAAACCAAATAGGCGTCTTTTGCAACAAAGTATAAGCATTACTCCGATACAGTATAGAGGTGATGCACTGACAGCTGTCTGTAGAAAGAGATCTTTGAATTCCTGTATCATAGAAGTTCATGTTCCTACTCGAACAGCAACTTCTTGTGGCTGTTTTACAAGCGATAAGACCTACTCAGAGATCAACAGAAGGGCTGTTCGCCCTATGAAGAGTTTATCTGCCATCAAAATGATTTTGGAGACGTTATTTTAAGGTAAAGAAATCTATTTTGGGGGCCTTTAAACGTTTTTGCATTTAAAAAATATATATATATTGATAATTGGTCAGCCTGGGTTCAATTCTGAAGAGTTAGGAGACCCCACACTCTAGCAGCTCATATGCCAATAGTTGAATAAAAAGCAATGTTTCGGCCTGGCCTTTCTCAAGTCTTACAATCCATCAGTGAAAGAACGCAGCTAATATGGTGAACACCCAGCCTTTGATTGGTCAGCCGACCTGTAGTAATGTAGATTGCCAGAAATAATCTTGATTTGACTTTAACTTATTGGGCTACATAGAATACAATGCAAAACACAATAACCTTCAACAATGACATACTCTAAACATTCTTTCAATTAATATCAGTTCATTAATGTAGAATAAGTTAGGTAAAAATATGATATTAAATGTTCTGTCATCAATAAGTCAACATCTTCAGCATGAACAAAACAGAATACTGAACCAAAACCATATAAATGGGTGAGAATAGGTTTGGCAGTTAATTATATGGTTTTGGTTCAGTATTCTGTTTTGTTCATGCTTATAGAACAGCAGTATGTTTGGATGAGGATGAATGAAGCACACTGAAAAGTGCACCCTCTCTAAACTGATGCATGGCAATAACTAGGTAATACGCTAGGCCTATTTTGCTTCCTCTGGCATGGATAATCAGCTGCATATGAAGGGGTAGGTACAGTAGAGTCATTCAAACATTTGGAAATCCTTGGAGAAAACATCATACTGTCCATAGAAACCAATAGAAATGTAAAGTGAGTAAACTTGAGTCTATTGTCCATTAGAGCTGGACTGATATTTCTCAGGAATACGACCACAGCTGATGTCTGACTACCCATCACCTTAGTACTGGTTTTTAACAATGAAAAGTGTGCTTTTATCAGTGCAAAAGACACTTTTTGTGAAGGGCACCAAGACTTTTGACCGTGTCAGTTTGACAGTATTCACTTCCCGCAGCATTTTGGTGATATTTTGTGTTGAATTTGGGGAAACCAATTGTTGTTTCAGTTGTGCTGAGCTATTGAAATGGTCCTGGTTTGTTTTTTCCTCAAACAAACTTCAAAACTGTGTGTATTTTGCTTAAAAAACAACATATCTAACAACTTCAAGAACAGTGGCTCTAAATGGCATCCATCCCTGCAGTAGTGAGTGCAGATATCTCCTTAATGTACCAGTCTAGTTTAATCTGTCTCCTTTGGCCTCAGCCAATACCCAGCCATGTCCAGAACAGAACAGGGCTGACCCAGGACTGCATCGGGTCCAGTTCTGGCACGTCGGCAGAACCGGTGTCTCAGGGTCAACTGCCATATGGGTCTCCGACAGCTATCCCAACAGGAGCATGTGCCTTTTCCACAGCCCCGTTGTGTTGGCTTCTCTGTGGCCGGCTGAAGGGCAGCTGCATGCCAGTGCAAAAAGGCCAAGTTCATTTTAACAGTGGAAATGAAGTTACTCTGAATGACATGAAACCGAGTTAAGTGACAGTAGATTAAACAGAAAAAGATTGAATTGGATCAGGACGTACTGTCGGGCCGCTGGGATTGAGTACTGACCCCTGAGGATGTTTTCATCGTGCTGATGTCGGCCTTTCACATTTGATTTTTTATGAAATGACATCTCTCTGGTTAAAAAAAAAATGAGGAGAGATGCAATTCTTTTCATGTCTCATCTGATCACACAGTTGCAAACTAATTACAGCTATTACAGTCACCAAAACAAACAAACAACAACAACGACAACAACAACGAATGCAAGTGTGCGAAATGTGAAGGGATGGGCCCCCTGTGAGAACGAATGGGAGATGAGACGCAGCCCTCAGGAAAGGCAGGTGGCCATGTGAGAGCAGTCACTCAAACAGAGACCCCGCAGGCTATAACACCCTCTGACTGGCAACGTACACGGCTGGGCTGTGGAGTGGACGAGTGTGTGTGTGTGTGTGTGTGTGTGAGAGAGAGAGAGAGAGAGAGAGAGAGAGAGAGAGAGAAAGAAAAGAAAGAGAGAAGAGAGATAGGGTATGTGTGTGAGAGAGACAGAGAGAAAGATTGTGAAAGAGAGAGAGAGAGTGTGTTTGTGCATCAGTGAGCATGTTTATGTGTAAAAGGAATTGTGTGTGTGTGTATGTCTGTGCATGTATATGTGTGTGTGTGTGTGTGCGTGTGTGTAGCTATGTGTTGGTCTGTGTGTGTGTGTGTGTGTGTGTGTAGCTATGTGTTGGTCTGTGTGTGTGTGTGTGTGTGTGTGCATGTGTGTGTTTGTCTGAGTGTGTCTCTGCCTGTGTGTGTCTATGTGTGCGTGATGTGTAAGGTATGCTGCCACCAAGCTGCCATAAGCCATCATGCCAGCTGCAAATGAGATGTGAAAGCAGGCGGTGTGCTGGCTGCGGCCCCTGCTGCTCGCTGTGCTGGGATGTGACAGGTGCAGACAGGCTCAGGCTGCACTCCTACAGGTAGACTGCAGGACAGAGGGGGATGATGCTGCACATTACACACACACACACACACACACACACACACACACACACATACACACACACACTCACACACACACTCATACACACTATACGCATAATGAACCATATGCTGAAATGTTACATTTTCATACCACACCACTCTTTTTCATATACAGTATATACACAATCTCTTCGTTGGACTTTGTCAAATGTTCTTAGGTTTTTCTAAAGGCCATCTTCATTCTTGGATTGTTTTCTTATCTTTTCCCTTTTCACTGCCTGCTCTTCACTATTTAACCCCTGCTGCTTGTTTCTCTTTCCTCTTTAGTGGTTGGGTAACAGAAACCTTTAGTTTCTATTTCTACTGTGATGTGGATGATTTTCAATTTAATATTTTTTCAATTTTATTTTACTTATAGAGCGCCAAAACATTACACATGTCTCATGGCGCTTATAGAGTGTTAGACAATCAGAGAAAAGAAAAGAAGGCATGGGTAACAGGGGCGAGAAAAAACTCCCTAGAATTGGAGATACATATAGGAAGAAACCTCGAGCAGATCCACGACTCAAGGGCCTGACCCATCTGCCTATGGTCAGTTACAGAACAGTAAGGTCTGTATACATGATAAATGCATAAGTTAGTCAGATGTAGAGAATAGAACATGGTGTCATGTTGCAAGGAATGAAGGAAACAACTGAACAACAGGAAGACTGTACTCTTGCAAAATAGAAAGGCTTGCAGTATATCAGGGGCGCAGGAGATATTTTGAAAGTGAGGGGGACCAAATTGTGAACACAAATCCATAGTGAGCCAGATATCGGATTGCCACCTCTGGCCCACTTTTGACCATCATATTTTAAACTTGCCAGAATATTAAGATAATACCATTTATTGTTTTCAAACAATTGTTTTCACTACTTGGGCCAATGGTAGAATACTGGTCACTACTTGGGCTAATGGTAGAAAAAAGCAACATGGGATGTTGATATTTTATGAAGCCATGAATGAATCATCATGCCTATGATCCAAACATAGACTACATGATCAAATAGCCTAGTTAGGCCTACTTAAATTGTCTGGTATAAACCAAATCAACTCTCCACTGTGTGTTTGCAGTTAATATTTATCCCATTTGTGTCTTGAAATTATGTTTGAAATAAATGTCTTAGAACAAAAACGTTGATAGACTTGTATTTTATAGTTAGGCTAGTGAAAACGAGTTGATAAGTAGGCTAGTTGAGTTTATCATAAACATAACAGCTAACGTCATATTGAGCAGGAGGAGTTGAGCACTAGGCTACCATAAATCCTCAAATTATGCCCGGGATTGATTCTATTTATAGCAGGACAAATACAGGCAGGTTCCCATACAAGACGGGGTAACAATTGCCTACCATACCAACAATTGCCATCAGTCCACTAGAAGACATTGTTCGATTTAAGTCAATGAAATAACCTCTTCTTAATATTTTATTATATGTTGTATTGTATTGTCTTATGTTGGTTGGATTAATAGCCTACGGTTGGCAAAGAAAAGTAGTTTTCCTACCATGGGTCTCCAACACACGTTCTCAAGCTCATTCTCTTGCCGCCCCTTTCGAGCTAATTGCCAGAGGCTGAAGCCTACTACATTTAAACACAATTGTTGCGACTCAAGGCATTCCAGCCTACGAATTTTATTTAAAACAAAAATACTAAATCATGCATAATTAAACAATAACTCAATGTAGGCTACTTGGCTACGCAAAAAGGTTTCCATTACAGCACAACCCCTATTCAATGAAGGGCTGCCTTGTCTCGCAATAAACAGCAGTGGAAATCCCGACACTTTTTCAACTGCATGAAACTTAACAGTGAACCATCAAATATCTTCCAGATTTCAGTGCCCATCAGTCCCAACATTTAGCAATATAATCAAACAGTCCAAAAGTACATTAAATCCCAAACCAAACTGAAAATGCTTTTGATAGCCTACGGGTATGCATGCCGCTCCAAACTAAAATGCATGTCTAAAGCCTACCTCGAATACCAGCCTGCCTCAAATAAAGATGATGATAAATGATTTATGCTAAGCAAGTAGCCTGGATTATTTTATGATTGTTAGTAGACAAACTGGCTTCAGATATCCAACAGAGTGAATATGAGATTGTGCAGTCTTACAGTACTGTAGATGGCTGTGGTTAGTGATGTGATGCTGTTAATGGGGAGTTTTACAGTTATCGCAAATCCTATATGTTATTATTTATTTAGCGTACCTATAAGGTTTTTTTTCCTTATCAAAAGTGAGGGGGACAACGGCTGTCTCTTCAGCACTGTGTGGGACATATCCCCCACGTCCCGTGCCTCCTGCGCCCCTGCAGTATATATATCAGAAAGGTTTCATGACAACATAAAATGAAAATGACCTCAAGCATTACTGATGTGGAGAAACTGCATAAAAAACTTTGAGTTCACAATCAGGGCACTTTGTTTCACATGGCTAAAATGTCAGCCTTCCTAAACTATATTTTTTAAATGTTTTTTTTATTCCTTCATCTGTTGAAGGATAAAAATGTATATTTTGAATATTAAGGTTGAATATTTGTAAACAATATTTGTAGTATTTATATTGTTCCTTGTTTTAACATCATAAGTAGGTCAAGTATGTTGTATCATCATATATAGTCAAGTGGACAAAACATCCCAATTTTAACGTATTACAGAATGTCCTAATGTAGATAGTGTCCTTTAGTTGAACAGAGACTGAACAAGCTTTAGCGTATTACAGTCCTAATGTAGAAGTGTTGAAGTGTTTTGTGACGTTTTTAAGTGTTGAAGTGTTTTGAAGTTGTGAAGTTTTGAAATGAAATGTCCGTTTGAGGATGAAAATGACAATGTTTTTTCCAATTGCCCGTAGATATATAACCTATAGGTGTGTCATTAATGATAACATACAATTATCCAACATAATCACATATTTTGAAGTTCACAAATGTATGTGGATAATATCAAGCACTTACCCTGCTGGTGAAACTATACATGACACAAACTTCACATCCATCTCTCCGCTTGACATTCTCTCTGCTTCCTCAGCTTCTCTCATTTGGGCTTCTCTTTTTTCCCTGTTCCTCTTTCCTCTCTGTCCTCTCTCTGTCTCTCCATACGTTGTCTGATCTCTTGTGTCATCTACAGTAATAATAATAATAATTCTACAGTAATAATAATAATAATAATAATTCTATTTATCTCCACCTTCATTTAGCCCCAATACACCTGTCACCAAAAATCATGCGAGTGTCCATGGAAACGATTGAATAAATATAAGTTTGCTCTCTCGATCTCTTTTCTCCACCCATTGCCTCAATTCCCCTGTTTCTGCCACACTTTTCAGGAGTCGCTGGTGCATGACATCTGAAGGGGAATAATTATCCTCCACCACTGGGGAGGATCACCATAGGGAGAGAGGAGATGACAGAGAAGATGAGCAGAGACAGAGAGAGAGAGAGAGAGAGAGAGAGAAAATCTCAACAGATGGAGCCACGTAAAGAGGTCATGGAATAACTCTAATGAGAGATATTTAAAGGGAAACTATGGCTTCCCAGAGGTGATTCAGAAACGTGAGGCGTGTCAGAGAGAGAGGGGTGGGTGAAGAGAGAGGACACGACCGGATGGAGGAGCCGCAAAAAGAGACTACAGGAGAACGGAATCAAACGGGAGCTTCAGGGAAAGGCAGAGGCTTAAGAATTCAGCAGTACTCTCCATTCAACCCAACGCATGTTGCTAGGACCAAAAAAAAAAGCTTAAAAGCCCCGTCCCTGCTGTGTGAGTACCCCGTTGGGCTCGGGGAGCTGTATTAGTGACCACAAGCTGACCTCACCTCCCAATCCCTCTGACAGTGTGTGTCACTGCAGCTGTATGAACAGGTCATCTCTCTTTCTCTCCCTCACATACCCCTGCACAAACAAACACACACACACTCATCTCTCTCATTCGGTCACTCTCTCACCCTATATCTCTCTGCTGTGCTTTGAAGCTTGTTCAGTCTCTGTTCAACTAAAGGGCCATGCTGGGGTGTTGGAGCTTGATTTTGTGTCCTTTCCTTTTATTCCATCCCCTGCGAGCTCATATTATTAATGTTGTTTGTGTCTTCTCTTCTATGGCTCACTATGTTTTGTTTTACCCCCCCACACACACACACACACACACACACACACACACACACACACACACACACACACACACACACACATCCCTTTGTTTTCTCTGTCAGTTCATAAACCTCCCTTAATACACACACTGGTCTTCTGCCATCTAGTGGTTCAAAAGGAAATGGGGAAAAGAGAACAAGTTGAGCATTCTCATCCTCAACTCTTCCTAATCCTCAAATATCCTCATGAGATTTGGGAACAGGGCATCTTTCTGCATTTAAGGCATAGGGAGAAAGAGATGGGGACATTTGTGAATGGGATATCATGCGAAAAATAGAGTAGTTTTAATTCATCAATAATTACTCATTAATCACATAATAATAAACAAACACGAGAAACGCCTCAAATGAAGATGCACCTGGCTATCTTCAAAACATGCCTGTCTATGTACGTGTTATTTCCACAACAGGTAGAATAATATCTGAAATATGTTTTCCCTGATTTTCCATGAGTATTCTGTTGCAAATTAGCATGCATAAGTGCCTTGCGGGTCGAAACTTGTGAAAGTGTTTACGCATTTAAAACTATCGGGAATTTGCATTACAAGTAATACATGTCAGTTATTATACGAACAGCTGCGATCCACTGTCTTGTTTCTAAGCAGGACCCAGTGTGTTGACACCATCGTTTCGCTTAGTGCTGATCGTGCGCACTTAGGGGGTGTGTTCAAGCGCCTTCCGATCCGTCTTTGCTGGAAATTCCCTCTGTTCAATCATAGCATATAAGAACGTTTGTGCAGCGGTTCTGCACAGAGCGCCAGAGATAGTCGCGACTCATTGAACCGTAAAGCGTGGCTTATTCCTGGACTTGAACAAAATATGTAGGCTCACCGGAATTTGTTGGCGAGAGACAAACCGGAGCGGGGTTTCAATGGGAAACCTGATGGGCAGTTTGAGGTACAAGGAGCCAAGCACCATAGAGGAATGTGATTCGACATGGGAGACAGACTCGGAGAGCGACGAGCACCAGGGAGAGGAGGACAGCGGCATCTCCGAGCACATCAGCCCCTCGGAATCGGGAAAATGTGCGGAGTTGCCGGACGCCTCTCAGCAGGTAGTAGCGACTGTCCCTTTGCATGACTCGTAGTATTTCAAATTCAGACCGAAAACCGCGTAAGACACATAACACTGAACACACCGCTGTGCACCGTAACCTAGAAGCGGAGATGTCAAGGAGGTGGAGGGGGCGCATTCAGTGAATGCTGTGGGGGTATTGTCTTGTACTACAACTATCATCATCACATCGTAGTCTTAGCACGAGTTACATAAAACAACAGTCATGACAGATATGTGTTGCCCGTTATTGCAAGGACATCATAAGGGGAAAAAAATCCCGAATTGTAGCCCACGACACAAATCGTCCTGGGCAAATATTGTCGCGTGTTTCATCGTGGGTTGCTTCGCCCGTCGGCAGCTGGGCTTTGATAAAAATGTCATTACGGTAATACAGCCCACTGTGCCAGTTCAGCGTTGGATTTTTTGGATTTCTAAGATCAGTCATGCGTTTGCATCAGGCACCAAGGCAATAAGCAGAACCAATTCCCTCATTTTTCCAATCTCACTGTTGTATTTCGTTCGGTGCCAATGCTTTGATGTAGTCGTAGGTTATTTGCGTCTTTCTATGCCATGAAGCCGATTTTAATTAATTTACTATTTTTTTTTTACACAGCTTCCTCTTTTCCTTCAGTCTTCATCTTTTCCTCACAGTACTAAGGATAAGATTTTCTAAATTAGTAGCACACACACAGATCCCTTTTTGGAGTGACTGTGACCTGATATAGGTGACCCAATTCCTCAGTTGAAATATGCTCTGTTCCGCTCCATCAATGAGTAGCGATGTGCTGGATTATCTTTCCAACAAAAGAGGTTTGCGGAGAGCTCTTATCCTAGCTTTGCCTATTCATGTTTTACAATGAGACTCCATTCTGTTTCCCCCCTACCACTGAGTCACTGACGGGCAGGTAGGTAAGCTAGCCCGACCACACAGTTTACTCCTGATCCACCTGTCAACCCAAGTCAAGTGGAAGATGTTTGGGAGTGACCTCATGTAGTAGGACTCTGGCAGTTTGCCTCTCTCTCTCTCTCTCTCTCTCTCTCTCTCTCTCTCTCTCTCCCTCATTCTCCCTCTCCCTTAGAGGACACAGCTAAACCACAAACATTACAGAATCGCACAAGCCTAGAAAGGGCATGAATTAATAAAGAGAGTGAGGCGGGTGCCAGGCATGCGCTGGTAGTGTCCCTACACTCCTCTGGAGCGGGCCCAGCAATGAAGCCTCTGGCTGGGTCTCTCTGGAGGGCCTCAGCAGCTCAGTAGTGGCTCTGCAGGTGAATGGTGATGGGATATGTTGTCCATCCATCCATCCATGTGTTAATGGTTTGCCTCTCTCTCCATCTCTCTCCTTCTCCATCTCTCTCCCTCTCTCTCTCCCTCTCTCCATCTCCTGCAGTTGGTGGAGGAGACACTGGAGTCCTCTGCCAAGATAAAGAGAAGCTTTTATGCAGCCAAGGATCTCTACAAGTACCGCCATAGCTACCCGGTAATCACACACGCACACACACACACACACACACACACACACATACTCTCTTTTTCTCTTTCAGATATGCATCTTCTTTCTCTGTCTCTCTTTTCTCTTTTTCTAAGTCTCATCCACTTCCTCTCATCCCCTTTCTCTCCCTGTGCTTGTCACTTTGTAGGTTTCCCCCCTCTCTGCTCCCTCCTTTCGCCATTCTCTCTCTCTCTCTCTCTATCTCCTTCTCTCTCTTTCTTTCTCTCTCCCTCGCTCTCGTGCTCTCATTCCGTCTTATCATTTCTTTGTTTTCGTTTCTTTCTTCACGTCTTATCTTTTTCTTTGTTCATTATTTTGTACATTGTGACAAATTGATCTTGTGTTTTTTGTATGTATTTTTTTTCAAGACTGAGAGAAAAAAAGGAGTTTTGAACATTTAAATTCATTCTGTCTTCTGCTTTCTTTCTCACTGATGACTCCTTCCGTCTCTCATTTATCCCATTATTCTCTCTCTCTCTCGCTTTCTCTCTCTCTCATTATCTTCTCATCCTCTCATCTTCAAAGCAGCTGATGCATCATTGCATATGATGTTGTTTTAAGCGGTTGACTACTGGCCCCAGGCCATTTACATCACAGATGATATTCATACACTGACTGCATATTCTGTAATGGTTGTGAAGTGCGTGTGTGAAAATCTGTGCTTGTGTGTGTATTCTGTGTGTGTGTGCTCTCTCTCCCTCTCTATGTGTGTGTGTGTGTGTGTGTGTGTGTGTGTGTGCACGTTCCTGTGTATACATGTATATACATTTATGCAAATAAATGTATGTGTCAAGCATTTATGTGGTGTGTGTGTGTGTGTGTGTGTGTGTGTGTGTGTGTGTGTGTGTGTGTGTGTGTGTGTGTGTGTATTGTGTGTGTGTGTATAATGTCAGTGAGTCAGTGATGATGGTTTCCCTTGTGTATGGGCGGAGAAGAGGAGAGAGGGGAGGGAAGGGGATCATTTTCTGTGGCCTTGGCTCGCTCAGTGACAGATGTGTTGCCTTCAGTCACAGGCTCTCTGTTTGAATTCATGTGGAGTCACTCATAGCTGAGGGCTCCGACGCTCTCTCTCTCCTCTCTCCCTCCTCTCTTTCGCTTCTTCATGTCTGCTGTCTCTCCCTCCCCTCTTTTTCCTTCTTCATTTCTTTCGCTTTTTTCTTCTCTCTCTCTCTCTCATTTTCTTTCCGGCTGCTCACTGTGTTCCTTTCTCTCTCTGCTTTCCCCACAGAACTATAAAGAACCGCGGAGACCAAACGAGTATCGCAATTTGAGGTTCTACCTTAACAAGATCCCCCTCGTCCCTGACGGTGAGTGCAAAGGGACAAAGTGCACAAATTCAAAGCCGACTTTTATTATTTACTTGTTTGTGTTGCTTTGCCGTGCTTCATACTTCGTCATACTTTCTGCAACGCGGCAATATTATCCAGTCCTGGCTCCCTGCTCTGCTCGACGTGTTCGAGCTCTCAGGAGTGCGCTACAGAAATTACCTGAGGACAGATGACACATTGATATTCGTCATGTAGAATTGCTCCTTTTCCATTCTTTTGTCCAACTACCGCATGTCTTATTGGCCCCATTGCTTCCCTCCCGTCTTACAGATGTGTGTGGGTGTGTGTGTGTGTGTGTGTGTGAATGTGTGTGTGTATGTGTGTGTGTGTGTGTGTGTGTTTTCTGAAGCAGTAATTGATGCATTTGCTGCTTGGGAGAACCTGGGAATGCTCGCTAATGTGTGAAATGGGCTCGGCTGGCTGGGTTGGGTCTGTGGCTTTTGAAAACCTTTGAGTAGGGGTTGGGAAAGGATGTTGGCATCATCTTTGTTTGTTCAGACGTCAACCAGAGAGAGAGAGTGTGAGAGAGAGAGATAGTGTGTGTGTGTGTGTGTGTGTACTGTAGGTGCAGGGGTTAGAGGGTCAGGAAGGGGCACAGGAAAAAGACACCCGTCCATCGATCTGTTTTCGTGTCACTGGGTTTTTAACCCCTGTCCCTCAGCACGTTCGACTGACGCACTTCCTCCTGACCCCGTGACCCTGTGACATCAGCACGACCCTTTGAACCTCACCTTTGACATTATCCTGGGCACATGGCCCTGATGCTGAGAATCCACTGGAGAAGAAAACCTACATTTTGTGTAGTACAGTCACACATACTGCAAACAGATATTGATTTGGATACTTAAAGGATGTGCACTCCTTCTCTTTCATTCATATGCTTGCATGCACACATACACATAGCCATTTACCCTCCCACACAGGCACACACACACACACATGTGTACACACACACACACACACACACACACACACACACACACACACACACACACACACACACACACACACACACACACACACACATTCACCTACAATGTTAATCAGTAATGTTGCAGAGTCTCATTCATCTTGATAGAAAATAAAAAATGTAACACAAAAAGCACTTCATCCATAAATACCTTATGCCTCTGTCGTATACCATCATTGCCTTGTCTGTTTGGGACATGCAGTAACGTCCTGTCCTCCTATAGAGCAGGGCTCTGCAGAGGCGAGAGGCACGTGTGCAAGCCTCAGAGAGAGAGAGAGAGGGAGAGAGGGAGGGAGTGGAGGAGGGAGGGAGGGAGGGAGAGAGAGAGGGAGGGAGTGAAGGAGGGAGGGAGAGAGGGAGGGAGGGAGGGGGGCAGTATTGATTGGTTCAGTTGGGGTCATGTTTGTGGAACTGAATTAGCTGGATTAAGAGGTGATTTGTTGGGCAAACATCAGCCTTCAACTCCACTAGTTTGACAGACTGGGTGTGAGGCTAGGACGGGATAGTTGTTTTTTTTCTTGTGTGTGTGTGTTTGTGTGTGTGTGTGTGTGTGTGTTTGGTTTGTGCTCAATTGTGTGTGTGTGTGTGGCCATGCATAATTAAACACACACACAACACACACACACACACACGCGCGCATGAACACACTCACTCTCTCTCTCTCTTACACACACACACACACACACACACACACACACACACACACACACACACACTCAGCTATTCTTGTCCTACTTATACATATGCAGTATGCATTATGCACAATTCTTGTGTAGCAACTTGTGACTTCTGAAGCTCTTCCTCCTACCCTATGGATGGAGTGATGGCCCCAAGGTCACCCCTCTTCCTTTCCCTCTCCCAGCCTTGGAGTGCCTCATGGGAGATGTGACATACACATTGTTGTATTATTCATTCATTCCCTGCATGACTGGATAGCTTCCCTTTGCACAAAGGGTCCTTCACTTTGCAGGTGCTGTGCGCCTCTCTGTAGTGCAGTTTGACCCTTGCGGGCACCCTTATCAGTATCCCAGGCAGCACTTAAGGTTTTTTTTGACACGCAACCTCTGTCTCCGCAGGCATCTACGTGGAGGAAATCCTCAATAAGTGGCGCGGTGACTACGAGAAGCTGGAGCACAATCACACATACATCCAGTGGTGAGTGTCCGCCTGCGGTCATGCAGGCCACGACTTACAGTAGTTCAACCAGCGTGCCATCTCAATGAGACTCACCTAAAATAGCCATCGTCCTTTGTGTTCAGTTTCACATTGTTCCCATCCATGTGTTTTATCAGTGTATCAAGTGTGCAAAAGATCTCTATTCTATTCTATTCTATTCTATTCTATTCTATTCTATTCTATTCTGTTCTATTCTATTCTATTCTGTTGTTTCATCAGTTTGAAGTAGCTTGATGCTAACATAGTGGCATACAAACCTAGTGACTGTACTGTAATTTCCCAACTATTAGCCAAGGTTTATACATTGATTTTGCTAAATATCTTCAGCTATATGGTTAATATACGGGGGAAGTTTAAATTGTATTAATATGGTTTTGTTTTTTTAACTTGCATTAAACACTGTCCTGCTGTTTATGCACAGTGCGGCTAATATAAAGGAAATGGCTGTATGTATCCTGTTGTAAGTGGAGGTGTGGTAATGGTGATGTGGTAGAGGCAGAGGAGGTAGCGGCAGCAGCCTGGTGCTGTGTCTTGATGTGGGGAGGCAGGAAGTGAGTGTTTAGGCCACCGGAGGGCAGAGAGGCGAGGAGGTGTGGAGAGGACAGAACAAGTGCTGAAAACACACAAGCTGCCACATATGCTGCCAATCGCAACGCCAGCCTGCCCTGCACCCCACCATGCCGCCGCTAACTTATTAGCTCTCAATCTCTCTCTCTCTCCTCTCTCTCTTCGCTTCTCTCTCTCTTCCCTTTCATTCTCCCTCTCCTTCTCCCGCTCTCTCCCTCTTTCCCTCTTTTTTCGTTTCCCTCTCTAGTTTTCTATCCCTTTGCTCTCTCTTTCCTCCTCCTCCTGGTTTGTTCAAACCCTCCCTGCTATCTGCACCACGCACACCCCCACCCCACCCCACCCCTACCTCACACCTCTCCCAGTCTCTCACCCTTCCCTCCCTCCCTCTCTCTCTCTCTCTCACACACACACACACACACACACACACACACACACACACACACTCTCCCGTCCATCCCCTGTGGAGAGCGCTGAGCGGCATTTGCATAATGGCAATTAGCGAGTTTTAAAACAGGAGAGCGCGAGCACAGACAGATTGCTGGCATGTCTCTCCGCTCCTCTCCACTCCTCTCCTCAGCTGTCCTCTCCTACTCGCCGCTGAGTTGATCCGATCCCATCTGATCCGATCGGGCAGCGCGAGTGGGCAGGCGGGCAGGCGGGCGGGCGGTTAGGGAGGAATGCCCAGTGGATCGGGCAGACATCCAGCACCGCAAGGCCAGAGGGACAGAAGGGAGGCCGGGAGAGAGAGGGTTGAGGGCAGCCATGAATAAACGAGAGAGGGCAAAACAGATGGACTGGAGGCAAAGCCATCCAGAGAGAGAAGTTAAGTGTGGAAATAAGGACACGGGTTAAGGAGAGGAGTTAAGTATGGAAGTAAGGATGTGGGTTGAGGAGAGGAGTTAAGTATGGAAGTCAGGACGCGGGTTGAGGAGAGGAGTTAAGTATGGAAGTCAGGACGCGGGTTGAGGAGAGGAGTTAAGAATGGAAGTCAGGACGCTGGTTGAGAGGAATTGGGTGATGTGAACGAGTTAAACTTGCATGTTTGATGTCATTAGTGTTTTAAGCCTTTAAGAACAGTACCTTGCATTGAAAAGATCTAAGGTCTACTACCTGTACCTGTATAGCAACATGCTTATCAGTACTAAAAGTAATGAATCCCAAGTGTGTGTGTGTGTGTGTGTGTGTGTGTGTGTGTGTGTGTGTGTGTACATGATTTATTTTTTTTATAATACAGACGTTTGTGTGAGGAGATAGTGTGTGTGTGTAGGATTTGATGTGGTGGGTTAGTTTAATATAAGAAACAAAGGAGGTGGTGTAGGAGAATGTGGTGTAGGAGAGACAGATACTAAACCAGAG
>NC_063206.1:20969675-20972175 GCF_017589495.1 Alosa alosa | reverse complement strand
CTCAGTATGGAAAATAGCTGTGCAACTCATGAAGGAATCATAGGGCCTACAGAGCAACTGTATCCAATAGCAGCTTCTGGCTTGACATATCAGAGTCTCTATGATTGCAATGTAACTTTGAGTTATCCTAAACACAAAAGAGGATAAGAATGTTGCTATGATGGTGTGAAAGACCCAGTATACATCGATAGGGTTCAGTTAGATGAGGTTTTGCTCCTGCAGATGCTGAAATCTTTAGAAAGATTGAAAGCAGATCTGTTGTGTTTTGCAGGAATTTTCAGGTATAAAACATAGTGTGTTAGGTACTTACTGCTGTTACGGCATATTTATATGCTTTTCAGTGTGTGTGTGTGTGTATTCTCAACAATGAAGTGCCTCTTTTTTAAGTGTGTGTGTTTGTGTGTGTATGCCACTGGTTCCCCACCCACTGTATGAATATACATGCAATGTTTAAAGTGTGTTCTTTGTTTCTTATGTGATTCAAATAAGAGTAATATATTGTGTATCCACATACACACACACACAGACACACACATTTGCATGCACACACACACCTAAATGCATAAAGCATGCACACACACACAGAGAGAGAGGAGAGAGTGCACCGCAGTCTTCAGTTTCCCTGTTCCTGCCCCTATACTACCCTTATCTCTGCCTCCCCATTGGTGGGAATTACGAGCAGAGCATTGCATTTCAACTCATCTGATTCCTCTTCTTCTCTCCATCTTTCTCTCCTCCCCCCTGCCCTCTCTCTCTCTCCCTCCCTCTCTCACTCTCTCTATCTCAATCTTTTGTTCGCCCAAAAGAAGGCACGCTGTGCTAGCTCAGATTAAACAGTGGGGGGTTGAGTACACGAGGCTCTCTATATGTGGTGTAGAGGGTTTTACAGTCAGTACTGTGTGTGTGTGTGTAAATAGAGAAAGCAGTCTTTTGGGTTTTGTAGATACTTTAGTTAAGCGCTGCAAAGGGCATTTCTGCCACCCATGATCTCGTTTTGTGTGTGTGTGCGCATGGCCGTGTTTGTGCACGCTGTGTGTGTGTGTGTGCGTACTTGGCTGTGTGTGGGTGTGCACGCTGTGTGTGTGTTTGTGTGCGAGGTAACAGCAGATGAAAGTTTGATGTGGCAGACATGGCATTGCGGAAACTGCCTCTTGCACTGGTAGTAGGTATTATTATGTAGAATGCTGCCACTACTTGCTTATCTCTCCAAACCATGCCTTCACAAACACACACTCTCTCTCACTTACACACACACACACACACAGACACAAAGACAAACACATATTTACACACCTAAACACACACACACACACTCAGATAGAGAAAATATAATTACACACCACACAAACACACTCTCCCACTTAGACACACATATACAAGCACACACATACACACACACACTCACATAGACAAAAACATATTTACACACCACACAAACACACTCTCACTTACACACACACAAGCACGCATATACACATACACTCACATAGACAAACACACACAAATTTACACACACACACATATAGGCAAAAACATATTTACACATCACACAAACACACACACACTGACTTCCTCTAGTACTTGAGATTTTTTATAAAGGACTGCTAGTGGTAGTGGACACCTTGCTGTGCGGTGGCTTCTCACAATACAGGTGTAAAGTGTTCAAAACTCCAGTGTCTCCTCCTCTGCTGTGCCATATCAGTGTGGTAGTCGTGGTGACCAGTGTCTGGCTTCAGTGTGTAAGGTACCTTATATGTACTGACATTTTATAAATGTGTAGATAATTTATAAAAAATAAGAGAGCTCAAAACATTTTATGGTGTTCTGTCATATTAAAATACACAACAAAGCAAGAAATAGACTTGGTGTGGTGTTTTATTTCTGTACTGTGACAGAGAATCTCATTGTGCGCTGGGAAATTCATTTCAGTCATGTGTCACAGTAGACCCATCGCTGGATTGACAGCGTTGAACTGGTGAAATGCCGTTGGATTTGTACTGATATACTGTGGAAGCCAATGCTAGATGTTCTTAGAGGAGGCAAAGTCATCTACATTCACATTCACATTTATATATCTACAGTAGTAGATGCCTTTATCCTAAAAAAAGATTTACATTACAACATTCAAGCTACATTGCACAGGACACCTTGAGGTAGCAATAAATTCTACTTTACAAACACTGAGACTATTAGAGTCTGTGAAAAGAAGAGATGAACCTGCCTCTTCAATGAAATGCTTCATCGGTTCTACTTCTCTCTTTCGCTCTCTGTCTCTCCATTTTTCTCTGTCTCTCTTTTTCCATCTCCCTCTCTATCTCTCTTTTCTTTCTCTCTCTTCCTCTTTCTCCATCTCCCTCTCTATCTCTCTTTTCTTTCTCTCTCTTCCTCTTTCTCCATCTCCCTCTCTATCTCTCTTTCCTTCCTCCTCTCTCTCTCACTCTCAAAACAGCTGTATATGACAAAACGGCTGAATGAGCAACTGCGGCTTTCACTAAACATC
>NC_063206.1:20912175-20964675 GCF_017589495.1 Alosa alosa | reverse complement strand
TGTTTGAATTTTTGATGATTTGTACATTTTCTGTTCAATCTCAAGCGGCAGCATTCTTTCAAATAGCTTAAGATGAATACTTGTGGAAAATGTAGATTTTTCAAAAGCCTTTTGTAGTGATTTGTTTTGATTCCAGTAGATTATATTAATCACTTTACCTGGTAACACTTTATTTTACGGAATCATTAATTAACCATTAATACATAAGTAATATGTGTATTAGTGCTCAACAAGGTCTGTATTAAGCATCATTACACATTTATTAGGTCTTTATTCAGCAATTTCTTATTGTTCAATGGGTGATTTATTCTTGGTAAATCCTTTGGTCTTGATCTAAGGTTTTGTTATATAGTATGGATAGAAACTTTAGCCTTCTTTTTTTTTTAAAGTATATTTTTTGGCCTTTTTGCCTTTATTCGGATAGGACAGTGAAGATAGGAAGCAAGTGGGAGAGAGAGATGGGGTGGGGTTGGGAAATGACCGCAGGTCCGATTTGAACCTGAGTCGCCGTGGGCACTTGGACCCGTACATGGTATGGGCGCTATAGCCTGTTGCACCACAGCGCCCCCACTTTATAGCCTTCTAATACATTGCCATAATATTGTTACTATTCTGTCATTATAAGTTACATATTCATACAGTGTATTGGGAGTCTAAACTCTATTTCAAGTCATACTATATACCTGTAACCTTACATCAAGACAAATTTGATTAAGAATAAGAAATTAACAAAAACCATCAACATTGTTCAATAAAACCTCATACATGTGAAATGATGCTTAATACAGACCTTGTTGAGCACTAATACATGTATACACTTGTGTATTGAATAGAGCACTTCCCCTTTGAAGTTTACTACAGGAGGAAATTCCTGTTTCCATATCAGTTCACTGTATGTGTTAATTCTCTATCAGGGGAGAATCATGTGTACAGTTGGAAACAACTGATATATTAGGCTCATTGTCACACTGCTGTCAGGTGAGAAACTAAACATTGTTTTTTTTTTTTTTTTCAGGAACTACTGCTTTTGAAATGATAGAGGACAGAAGACAGGTGTGCTTGTGTGAGTGTAGGTTGGGGGTTAATACCAGACATCTCCTAAGGAGCTTGTGCTCCTTGTGTTCTCCTTTTACAATTTTATTTCACAACTTTATTCAATCTCATAGAGCAGTCACGCAAACAGAGTGCCACAGAAGAGAGAGAGAGAGAGAGAGAGAGAGGGGGGGGGATAGGGTTTGCATTCTGGGAGAAATGTTTTTAAATCAGTGTTCTGTGAGGAGGCTTCATCGTTAATCTGCTGTCCCTGCAAATCCGCTCTGAAACAGTATAAATGTTTATGTGTGTGAGAGAATACCTGATGTTAACACCACAGACATCTCCTTGCATCAGCCTTATTTGAACACGTTCATGAATGTGTGTGTGTTTGGTATGAAGATTGTCAGTCATGTCTTTCAGCATTAAGACTCCCTGTAAGTCATATGTCTCACAGTTTGTACATTTCCAAGTTCATATCTCAAGGTATTTGTGGCTGTGACATTTGCTCATTGCTTGCAGGGTAAACACACACACGTAGACACCAAGTTGTCAGCAGTAGGTGTCAGTCTCTCTTTTGCTCTGTGTCTTACACACACACACCCCTCGTGCCCTGAGAAGTGTTGAGCGGGTATGGGTGGAGGATTTACAAGTTGTTCAGAGTCTACAGAGGGAAGTAAACAAACCCAACAGTTTCACTTCCTCCTGCAGTCGAGAGCAAGAGCAAGAACGTGCATCCCCTGAAACCAGACCACACACTATACAGGATCACACAGACTGTGTGGGAGTTTTGACCAACATCTTGTCCAACCCAAAATACCCCCCGCCCCCCTACACACACACACACACACACACATAGAGAAAGAATGAGGTTTTACACTCAATGTCATTGAAATGCTTTTTTTATTGGCTCAGGGATGCTCACATCGACATCAGATTAGCCCCCAAATACACACATCATAAAATGATACACACATTATAAATAATACAAAGATACAACACAGACCAACTGAAAATAATCTTCACATGCAGGCACAGATTAGGAGATGCAACTCCCCACCTGCCAATCTACCACTTACCTTTCTCTTTGTCATGTGTGTGTGTGCAGGAGGACTAGCCACCTGTGGACTTGTGACTTGAAGCCACCTTGTGACTTTTTTGCTCAACTAGAAACTAGAAAAGTCAAAATATGAGTGGTGTGTGTGTGTTTTACAGCAGTTGTAAGAGAGGTAAGTGGGTAGTACAGAACTAAGTTGAAAGTAAACAGCTAGTCAGATGTTACCACCACTTGCTCAGTTGCTGGTTGAGATACAGGTCCCACATACCAGATTATCAGACGAAATGTCTGATGAAAGGTTTCATTCAGTGCAATCTGACCTAATCTGGATGCCAGCCAGGGTGACGTAAGGACAGCACTGTGTGGCGGGCGGCCCCTCAGCTGTGATCAGTTTGTGTACTACAGATACGGCATGCTCCTCTGAGACACTTTAAGAGAGGCAGCTCAAAAAGCAGTTATGTAAGAGCACAGTGTGTGTGCGTGTGTGTGTGTAGAGTGTGTGCATTTACAGTCTTTTCAGGCACAACTTCCACAACGTTTATTTGCCTTAGATGTCAACTGCCTGCTGGGGGAATTCTCAGCAATCTGCCTCGTCCAATCACAAAAAACCTGGGGGACTCAATCAGAGGGAGAATGGAAATGCATTACTATGAGTATGTTAGTCATACTCGTTCCTGTCAGGGTATTTATGATCTCAGGGTCGCGCGCGCGCGTGTGTGTGCGTGCGTGTGTGCGTGTGTGTGCGTGTGTGCGCGTGTGTGTGTGTGTGTGTGTGTGTGTGTGTGTGTGTGTGTGTGTGGACAAAGTGGTCACTTCTTACAGAAATGACACAAAAACAGAGACTGGCAAGAGAAAAACAAACTATGAGTCAGAAAATGTACAGAGAGATAGAGAGAGAGGGAGAAAGAGAGAGAGATCAGTGTTGCTGTTTAGCATGGTTGAATGCATTTCTCAGTTGCCACATTAAGAAAATGTTACATCCCATCTGCTGCTGACACGCATGAGGATCTCCTCCATCCAAGAGCCCTGGTACTCTGGCTCCCCCTGGTGGACATCTGACACCATTTATTGTAAGCTTGGTTCATATACCAGTGACTGATGCTAACAAGATGTTTGAAGTGCTTCTGCAGACTTTAAATCAGATATCCAAAATGATCACAAAAATGTTTGTATGTCTAACATTGATAGCAACCAACAAAAAGTCCAAGGAACATTTTGTTGGATGTTGGAATCCTGCATTAGAATCACCTTCTATTGCTAGGAGACATCAGATAAAATAACTAATCAATTAGGCAAACAAATGTGAACACACATATGCTATGTATAAATTCATTCAGCAAACTACACAATGCAGAGGGCCTTTCCAGAATGCTTTATGTGCTCCACCTTGTGGCCATTTACGGAACTACATATCCAACTTTTTTTCAATGGGCCTTAAGTATACACATAGGAGCAGCGTGAGTGGGTGGCTGCCGAAAATGGTCTGACCTACATTCTGAACATGGGAGAGTAGAGAGTGAGAGAATGACAGGAAGAGAGAGAGAGAAAGAGAGTCAAGGTCAGCAAATAGATGGTGCCAGCATACATCAGAATGTGGGTGTAGGCTCTCGTTGGGGGTCAGAGGTCATTATGCCGTACACATGGAGTGGTTGGCAGCAGGGTGTAACCTGTAACCCCATCCACCCCCCACCCTCTTCAGCTCCCTCAGCGGATTCGGGGGTTGTGTGTGTGTGTGTGTGTGTGTGTGTGGGGGGGGGGGGGGGGGGGGGTGTGGAGGAAGGGCCTCTCCCAGCGGCAGGGTGGCGCTCTCTGGCCCCGCAGCCGACATAAATAGCCACTTCCTGTGCGTTCACTCCACGGCAGCCAGGCTCGCTCTGATTGGCCAGGAGGGCCCCGGTGCCGGCTGGACGCGGCCTGTCTTGGGTCACACCACACCCGGGTCAGAGAGCCTCAAAGGCAGCCGCTTTGTCCTCCAGACCGGGCCTGGAGCTCCTTACTGATGGTGCCGCCCAGTACCAAAACACCAGAAACAAGAATCTCGTAAATCACCAGTCCACAGGCCACCTCTATGTAAAGCCCTACAGCACCATACAGCCCCAGCAAAAGCCCTAACGTTACTGCACTCAGAAGGAAGTACATGATGTACAGTACTGTACACTGCATTTGGCAGAAATCAAAATGGAAGGTGACTTACATGTGATTACATACCAGCCTGGTACAAAACTTGGTAGTCTGTGGTCAATTATTCGTGTGGGTGTGTACGTGTGTCTATTGTTTGAGCATGTGTGTGCTGTCTCTAAGAGACTGTGTAAGTGTGCCTGTGTCTCTGTATGGATATAAAAAGTGTGTGTGTGTGTGTGTGTGTGTGTGTGTGTGTCTGTGTGTGTGTGTGTATGTGTGGTATGAACACTAGTGAAAGTGGGTGGGAGTGCATGCCAGTGGTGTCCCTGTGCCCCATACATCACCTACGAAGCACAAAACAGCTCGACCCAGATCTCAGAAACCTTTCCCAGCCCTTTCCCTGGAAGAGAAAAGAGAAAAAAAAACGAATGAGAGAGAGAGAGAGAGAGAGAGAGGCTGTATCCCGTCCTGTGCGCTGCATTCCCGAGCCAGGGAGAGCAAACACCCCACTCCCAGCCTCCTGCTCAGCTCCAGCTGAGAGTGTAGGATGTTTACACTTCCTGAAGCTCGCACAAGGTCAAAGGTCCCTCCCAGAGGGACAGGAAGCGAGAAGAGCCGGTGTGCTGGAGAACAACCCGTCAAGTACAATACGGAGGAGAAGAGACAGGAGCTTCTGTCCACCAAAAAGACACCTTCTGGCACCAACCTGCAGGTACACAGTAAGATTTTTCCAACTGACTCTTAGTGCCACTCCTCTCAAAGCTTCACAGATGAAATACTCAAATCTACTCACAGTTAAAACAAAGAGACTTCTGGATTTGGTTGTGTGCACACAGAATAAGAATAGACCCTGAATAGAGACGTAGTGCATGCTGGGATATGACACTCATTTGACCCTGGCATATCCTCGCAGGAAGCTGTACTGTAAAACCACATTTATTTCAGCTTACTGCTACCCAGTAGTGCACTTAATATATCTCACTCATGGACTGCACACAGGCACACACACACACAACCACACAAATACACAAATACACACCATCCTAATGACATATGACTATTCTTGGAGATGAATCTAGTGAACGGTCACAAAGTCACTGTCTTATGACAAAAGATGTGATTATTCTATTTTATTTCCATGGAGCAAGAATTAGCAGCATAACCTGGCAAGCATAACTTAATTCTTAGGAAAGAAGAACACTAGAGGAGCATGAGAATTGAGTGAAGTGAACAGAGGAGAGTGATGAAAGGAATATGAGGGAAAGCAACTGAGGAGAGAGAGAGAGAGCGAGAGAATGAGATAGAGAGAGAGTGTGAGAGTGTGGGAGAAAGTAAGTGAGTGAGTGAGAGATAGATAGAGAGAGAGAGAAAGAAAGAGAGATATGGAGAAAGAGAGAGAGTAGGAGAGTTTTCTTCCACCACTCTTCCAGGGCACCAGTCCCACGCCACTCAGACCATCCCATCTGCATGGAGGCAATTTGGGGATTAGAGCGTCTACAGAACCTCCTCCTAGACGAGCCCATTTTTTTTGTCTTCTTCCTACTGACTCAAAACAGACTTTCCAACACTTCTGTGTTGCCAACTAGCCAGCATGAGTAAATCTTACAGTAGAAAAACTATTATCACTGTTATCTGATTTTGGTGTCTGTCTGTGTCTGTTACGATTGAGCAACACAGCCGAGGCTATCTGGATCTACTGGACCAAGGCACTGACCAGACCAGAGTGAGTGTCCAGTCTGGGCCCTGTGTGTAGGGAAGGAAGGGGGTCTGTTTAAGTATAAGTATAGCATAAGTATATATACTCTTTTGATCCCGTGAGGGAAATTTGGTGTCTGCATTTATCTCAATCCGTTAATTAGTGAAACACACTCAGCACACAGTGAACACACAGTGAGGTGAAGCACACACTAATCCCGGCGCAGTGAGCTGCCTGCTACAGCGGCGCTCGGGGAGCAGTGAGGGGTTAGGTGCCTTGCTCAAGGGCACTTCAGCCGTGCCTACTGGTCGGGGCTCGAACCGGCAACCCTCCGGTTACAAGTCCGAAACGCTAACCAGTAGGCCACGGCTGCCCCTGTTTGTGGCACCACAAACCCAACGGAGGGTCTCAGGGGAGGGCAAGGGGGGGGGGGAGAGAGTCAGAGAGAAGGGGGGGGGGGGGGGTAAGGGGCTGGACGCTCCCACGGACCAGCATCATCTGAGCAGTTACCCTGGAGCTCCTTGGCCAGTGTCCAGGCAGCAACCCCCCACCATCTCCCACCCAGCCTGCCCCCCTTACTCTCCCCCCGAGGATGTGGCCGCTCCCAGTCACCGAGGGCCGCCACTGAATGGGGGCTTTCTGCATTCTTCAGACCCATTTCCTACGACTGGAAAAGAGGACTCTCTCTCACTTACTTTCTCTCTCTCTCTCTCTCTCTCTCTGTCCTCTTTTTTGTTTTTTCTTTCTCTCTCACACACTCACTCTCTCTCTCTCTCTCTCTACCACTTTTCTGTCTTTCTCTCTCATCAACCAGCAATTCCTCTGGGTAAAGTCATCAGACATGGAGCCAATCCATGGGCAGAGAGAAGGGGATGATGAGCTAGAGAGCGAAAGAGAAATAGAGAGAGAGGGGGGGGGGCAAGATTAAGGGTGGGAGTGGACGGAGAGTGAGGGACAATGAAAGGAACGGTATGAAAAAAACACAGCAACACAAGACAAGAGAAGAAAAAAAAAGAAGAGAAGAGAGAGAGACGGAGAAGAGAAGAGAAATGGTGGGATGAAAGGAGGAGTACAAGAGTGGGCCACTGAAGAGGCTCATCCTTTTGCCTCGCCTCTCCGAGAGCAAACTCTCACACAAATGACTCCCTGTGTGTTAACACACGTACTGTAGCCCCCCTCATCCCTGGTGACAAGCGTGACAAAAGATTAGGATTCGGGGGGATGCTTCTTTCTCACACACAATAAGAACACCATTCAATTCATAAGGAATTATGTGGAAACAACTACACTTAATCAGATGATTTTTATACATTTAAAGACATGCTTTGTGTATTTTAGGGTTCAAAAACCTTTAAGAGCTTTACCAATATTGGTAAAGCTCTTAAAGGTTTTTGAATCCTGAAATACACAAAGCATGCTTTACATGTTTCAGTATAGTAAAGTATTTCAGGGTTCAAAAACCTTTAAGAGCTTTACCAATAAATATAAGCATTATGGTTGTAACATATTTCAAGTCTCACTTTCTTTATTTAAATGCAGCAGGGACATAGCAGGATATCTGTGTATTGTGTTTCATTCATACCAGCCATTAAATTGGCTCAATGGACATCACATGTTTTTATATACAAATCTGATTTAATCTGATTGGTTTAATTTTATTTATTGCAAGGAAGGGAGAAAGCCTAATTATGTTGTAAAAGGTCTTATCTGTAATCCATATAACCCTATTGCATCCATAATATCAAACTAGTCAGAAGTCATGAAATAGTATCTGAATAACCTACATCCTATGAAGCCCTATGACTGGGAAAATTAAAAGCAGGACATCATAAAGTCATGAAATAGTATCTGAATAACCTACATCCTATGAAGTCCTATGACTGGGAAAATTAAAAGCAGGACATCATAAAGTCATGAAATAGAATCTGAATAGCCTACATCCCATGACTGCAAACATACCAGGGGGAAAAAATGACAAAGTGCAAGTGACCTACAGGTGTACCATTTGTGGCTTTGTATGACTATTTCTTTGTTGATTTGTTCCGGTGTATAGTGACCTATGCACCATTGTTCACAATATAGCTAAGCCTATTCACCAGACATGATATGATTTAGTTTCGGACTTTACACCCACTTCTGAATCTCTGCTTACTGTACACCCCCGCATACCACACAAACAAATCTGTTTTTAACTTGTTTTCATGTGTGATTATTATTCAACAACTCCTTGCTTCCTTCCTTCCTTCTCAGGTGACGTATTAAAAAATGGTTACATTTCATTTAAGTTAGTTAGTCCACTTCTTCATAATGAATTACAGAGGGGGCTTGCAACTCAGCAAGTATTCATTCAATGATCTCTCTCTCACTAACACACACGCACACACACACACAGTCCCAGTGGACATGTGGGGACACAGTCCCAGGGACCTGGGCACCACCAGCAAGCAGTGTGTCATCCTCAGAGAGCTGTCCATTGTGCTGAAAGCGATTAGGGTGCAGGAGGGCACCCGTGTCCCACAAAGACCCTGCCACTCATGATTTACACGGCATGCGGTTAGCTCAGCCGGCAGCCCAGAGGAATAACACTCTCTAGGAATGAAAACATTCGACTGGGCACGGCCAGTGTTGCTCCCTGGAGCACAGGCCTGGAGTACCAGCTCCATATTGAGAATGTAATAATAACAATAAAAAAAAAAGCTAGGGCTAGGCTAGTGACCGCATTCTTGTTGGAACTGATCTTCAAGCCCACCGAACATCATCAGCTGAGTGGCTTTAGCCAAGCCTTCCCTCTGAGCCTTCTCTCTCTCTCTCTCAGTCTCATCATTGTTCGCATCAGTGTGTCAGACAAATCTCTACTCTGCTACGATCAAATCTCCATTACAGATTTTTTCACTTTCACACTAACAGACAGGTGCACATAGTTGCATAGTCACGAGCTGCCTGTGTTAAAGGTCCACTATGCATGTTTAGGTATTTTTGATGACTGTAGAGCTCCCTCTAGAGTCGCGATATATTTATATTTTACTGTGCTGTTGTAAATAGCAAACTTCTCGTGGCTTATCCCACCTGTACACAATGGAGGTGAAGGATTAACAGGCAAAAACTATATTCAAAGAGCTATATCTACTGACAATGTAATGATTCTCGTGAGTTTTGTTGGGCTGCCATTCTTGAAATTGCATGGCTGGTTTTCTCGGTAGCGACTCGCTACGTCTATGCTGTATAGCTATGCTAGGTGAACGATTTGCATATTACAAGTTCGAAATTGGCTTTAACACCCCATAGTGTACCTGTGTAAAACACAGTAAGCCTATAACTGACGTGGTACAATATGGCCCTAATGCGAGACAAACACAACATGTATTGAGGCAGCAGGGCTGCATGTGAGTGTGTGTTTATGTGCAATTCCATACGATCTCCCGCTGGCACATCCATCATGCGGGCTGATACATGAGATTGCTTTTCTGAGCTCGGTTACGGGGCTTTGAAATGGCGAGAGGCCCCCCTCCGTCCGTCACCGCAGACGCGTTGTCCAACTCACCCGCCTGTCTGTCTCTCTCTCTCTCTTGTTCCCTGCCCTTCTATCATTACCATGTCCGCTGCTTAGCTCAGCAGCACAAGAAAGCAATTCAATGTATTGGTGGGATGTCAATACTTTTGGCTATGCCTTGCCTAAAGCAGCATGTGTTTGAATCTTTGTGTTTATATGTGTTTGTATATGTGCCTATGGTGTGTATTTGTTTTTGAATCTCAGTGGTGTGTGTGTGTGTGTTTGTGTGTGTGTGTGGCAGCACCCCAGCAGATAGGAAATAGTGAATAGATAGTGAGAAGCCCTGGTCCGGCTGTGGTGGCGGTTGGGATAGCGGGCCGTGTATCCCGGCTCTTTGATATGCTGAGACGCCAGGGGCTGGGGTGGTAATCCAGGGCTTAGCACTCGGTAGGTGCCATGGAGGAATGTGTGTGCATGTGTGTGTGTGTGTGTGACTTTTGAGTGTGTGCGGGTGTATCTTTGTCCGTGTGTGTGTGTGTGTGTGTGTGTGTGTGTGTGTGTGTAAAGCCGCCTGTCTCTCAGTGTGTTTTGACATACACTGATGTGTTAATCTGACACACATGCTGGATTGGGTCTCACCGTTGGGCTCCAGTGTCTGCGAGGTCTCGGGGGGTGTCAATAGGACCCCATGGGGCACAGCGCCCACCTCCCCAAACACCTCTCAGGCTCCAGGCCACAACGCCCCCAGACACCACACACACACACACACACACACACACACACACACACACACACACTCACACACACACGCATGAGCAAACGCACACACGCACGCACACATACACACACAGAACTGCAAATGTTAAAGAGGCGAGGCTCTAAACTTTAAAACAACACCACTATGTGGACCATCAAGGACAATAGGACAATGTATTAAAAAAAAAGTTTTCACACAGGCCATTTTTTAAACTTATGGAGAGTAAATCACCTGACACATCAGTACCAGGAGTAGAAATGTTTAAATAACATCACCCTTCTACAGAAAAAAGGTAAGAACATTTACCGTCACAAGACAGATTAGCAAAACAAATTAATCATTTGTTGTATATTATAAAATTATTATTATTATCATAATATTATTAAGGGATATTTTGCCCTGTTAAGTCTCCGTGGGTAATAGCAGTTGGCTGCTGCAAACATCCGACTGAAAGCCCCATCTAGAGCACCAGCTTCCAGTCAAGGATGTTTACAGTAGCTGAGACTGCCAGCTGCTCTGGGGCCGGCCCCCAGAAGCACTCTCTCTCCCCCCAGACAACAACCACAACCAGCCACTGGCCTCAGGCACCCCCCCACCCCCACCCCCCCAGACCCATCACACGCAGGGGTGTGTCTGTGTGTGTGTGTGTGTGTGTGTCGTAACTTAACCACAAAGGGAAAAAAAATAAAAACCCAGCTGAAACTTTCAAGCTAGCTACATCAAAATGTGACTCAGTGCGGACTATGTGGTGCCCTCGAATAGCTCAGAACTGTCAATGAGTAAGAAAAGGCCTCCGCGATGTACTGATAAAATCAACCGCTACATTCTGTGGGATGGGCAGATGCTTTTGTCCAAAGCGACTTACAATAGTTAAATTAACAGTGAACAGTTTTAAAAAGTTGGTAAATCTACATTAAGGGAAAAAAGCAATAATAAACAATATTGTCAATGTAATCAATAGCCTAATGAAAATAAACTATGAAAATAAACAATTACTTCCATATATTATACTATAATATACAAACCATGACTCATTAAGAAACACTTAATTAACTAAGTGCATGCAGAACAGATATGCCTTTAAACCCCTCTTGAAAGACCCAAAACTATCACAGGAACGGAGAGCACTGGGCAACTGATTCCACCAACACGGAACTACTGAGGAAAAGAGTCTTGAATTTGACCAAGCGTTTATGGCCAACTCAAGTCACAACATGCACAAAAACTTCCCATGCCTCCACCAGCTCTACTTGTGCTTCCCAAACATGACCAGCAATGTTTAGTCATTTTTCTTCATTTTTGTAGCACCCTTACATCATTTTTGTGTAGCACCCTTACATCATTTTTCTTAATTTGTGTAGCACCATACATCAAACGCAAATTCCTTATGTTATATACCAATGCCAGAAATAGTGCATGTTTGTCGGGGCTGGTGGTTTAGTGTCGTATGAATCTAAATTTTTTGTTGACTTAAAAACTGACATGGCACAGAGCTGGGAACCACCTCAATCTCTGGACTCCTCAGAGAATACAAGATCCAACACATGACATACGCTGCTATGATTCTAGCCAACAGCATCATGAGAACTGAATTTTACACTTGAACTTGCCTTGAACTATTTAAGAATGATAAAACTGTCTCTGTGATGTCCAAAAGAATGTCAAATTGATTGACTGTTTTCTCAAGAGCTCCTTCATAAGCATGACAACTCGACTCTGTCTTTTTACCTCTACCCTTCAGTTTGTGTGTGTGTGTGTGTGTGTGTGTGTGTGTGTGTGTGTGTGTGTGTGTGTGTGTGTGTATATATATATATATATATATATGTGAGGGTCTGAGGGAGAAATACAATATATTTTTTCTGTATTAAGCATTGTGTATTTGTGTGTCTATGTGTGTGTGAATGAATCTATGCGTAAGCATGTCTGTGTCCATCTTGTTATCTATCTCATGGTAAGTATATCTCAGTGTGTGTGTTTGCGTGTGTGTCTCTCTCTCTCTCTCTGTGTGTGTGTAGGGAGAACCCTCACAGCAGGCAGAAATGCCATATTTACAGTGAAAACAGTGGTGGCGGAGAGACAGCGGACGCTGCTTGTTTTGCCGACGCTCCCACAGAGTTCCCATCTGATTAGGCTTCACACGCAAAGTGTCCCTAAAGACCTCTTCTAACACACACACACACACACACACACACACACACTCTCTTTCCTGAAACAAACACATGCAGGCACACACACACACAAACCCACACCACACCACAATCATTCAATCAATACCAAACATACATACACACACCTGTGCAACACACAGGGATAGATTACCTTGCATTCACCCTCACACACACACACACACACACACACACACACACGCTGCCCTCCCCCTGGCCCTCTGTAGTGTAGTGTAATCACAAAGAGAGCATCTCTGTGTTTACACTCTAAGTGACCGCGTCAGGCTGCCCCCACTCCATGGGCTGAGGCGGCATTTCTACTTGTAAGCCCTGAGCTCAACACAACTCATCTCCCAATCTCTGACACACACACACACACGCCAACAACACACACAGTCCCATGCAAACACACACACACACATACTGTAAATACACACAAAACGGCTAGAACAGTACATAATCCTCAAAACACACACACACACACACACACACACACACACACACACACACACACACACAAAAAGTACATGACAGATACATGACACAAACACACACACAACACACAATACACACACACACTCCCTAACTGCGGACCTGCTTGTGTCAGCTGGGGCGGTCATCTGATGACGTGAAGGTCGTGTGGCACACGAAAGGTCACTGGGGAGGACATTTGTGTCAGCGAACAGCCCTCACTCCCTCCGTCTCTCTACTCTCTTCCCTTCATTAACTCAAGTCACAACATGCACAGAAGCTTCCCATACCGCCACCAGCTCATGGCCCATATGCATGACTAACGCAAACAACTGGAAATTCGCTATGCTCCAACCTTGTGTGTGCGCTATAGTTCTATATGCTGACATGGTACAGGATTTGGTAGTCTGACCTAAAAGTTAGTGGTTCTGTATATAAAGTGGCTTGTTTTTGAAAAATTTGATTTTTTCAATTTATTTTTATATATTTAAAATGATATAGTATTACATATAAATCTATGCTTTATATATTGTTAGGAAGACTAATGTTCTATTGTACAGCTAACAGTGCTGATTGACTTGTACAGTATTTACTGCTGATTTGAAAGTACCCTTGCCCACAAAGAGTATTTACTCTTACACTAATGGCAGTACACAAGTACACAGAGGGTATTTCCTGTTGCACTGAGGGTAGCACACAGAGTATTTATGGCTGTGTGGAGCCGGGTCTATAGGGAATAGTGTGCACAGTGCAGCCCTGTGCTGCAGACTGACTCCCAGGGTCCCGGATCCCTCCCAGTGTTCAGGTCACCGCGGGAACAAAGCAAACTTTATCAGAACACTGCAATCCCACATTCCGAGGATTCTTAGCACTTGGCAACCGTATAGCACACAGTAAGGCAGGGGAAAGGGAGGGGGAAAGAGAGAGAGGGAGAGAGAGAGTGGAGGGAGGGAAAGAAAGAGGGAGATTGAGAAAGCAAAAGAGCAGGCTGCTTCAGACAAGCGACCCACTGCCTACTCCACTAACACTCTCTCTCTTTTCCGCTCTCCCTCCTTTTCTCTCGTGGTCTGATTGCTGCCATTAAAGCCCAAAGCACTGTTAACAGATAGTAAAGAAGCCTAGCGGGGTAGGATTTCACAGTGAGGGATTCATGACCAGAAGCTGGTGGGAATCCCCGCCAACCAAACATCCACCCACTCCTCCTGCTCCAACCCCTCCCCATTTTACACTTACCCTCTCTCCTCCCCTCTGCACTCCTTTCTCTCTCTCTCTCTTTCTTTTCTCTCTCTTTCTCTTTCCTTTCCTCAGACAGAGTTCTGGAGTTGTAACAATCGATGTAAGCTAGCACAGAGAGGCTAGCCCTTGACCATCCAGGCCGGGAGATGAGAAGGGAGGGAAGGGCGGACTGTCCTCGGCTAGGCACAGCGGATCTTTTCACTGGTCACAAATAGCCCCTGAAACCACAGCCAGGCAGAGACAGATCACCCCCCCACGCACCTCCCCCCTCCCTCTCGTTTCTTTGTTCCTTTGGGTGCATCTTCACTCCGTATTTCCTTACCTCTCTTTTGTCTCCCTCCTCTCCCTCCCTCCCTCCCTCCCTCTCTCTGTCCACTTTTTCTCCCTCCTCTGCCTCTCGTGGTGCAGATATCAAACAGATGCTGGTGTCTGGCCAGAGGAGAGTGAGAGGAGCGGGAGAGGGAGCTCTGACAGCAGAGTAACCCAGATGGCTGGTGTTTTCTTTCCCCTGCCAGCGCTTCAGGTTTAACTTCTCCTGGGCTCAGGTGCATGGGGGCCGACTCAGCCGAGCTTCCACTGCTTTGGCTGTGTTCACACGAAAACACCATGCACCAACACACTTGTGTGAATGTGTGTGTGCATGTGTGTGTGAGAGAGGATGCATATGTGTATGATTGTGTCATTGTAGTATGCGAAGGGGTGTGTGTGTGTGTATATATACTGTATGTGTGTGTGTGTGTGTGTGTGTGTGTGTGTATCAAGCACCCCTCCTTCCCCCACCTCTCCGATCACGGGGCTTCCTCATCATCAAAGCATTCTTCCTCAAATCAGACCTGAGCCCCATCTCTCGTGACGCCAGATTCTGCCCACACACACCAAAAAATCCCACTGTTCTTTTAGGCAGAGGAGAGAAAAATGAAAAATGAAGCGCACATTGCCGGCGTAGAGCCGGTGCCCTGCACCCCCTTCTGCCGTACCCTTTTATCTCCACATCTGCGCTAACAGCCTAGGCCTGGGCAGGACAAGAACTTTAGATTGGCGCAGGCCTCCTTTTGATGGTGTTAGCGAGAGAGGGAACGACCTTGATTTCACCTGGTCGAGCGAGGGGAACGGGCCGACGCGGCTGCCATGGGGCAAACAAACAAGGCCAGAGCGAGGGGAGCGATACGTGCGGAGGATAGCGGCCTTTGTTTATGTGGACGATCATATGTGAACACTGAGGGTCAGCTTTGCCTAAAAAAATACCCCTCCTCCTCCAAAGCCCGTCTCCTCTGACCGTCTGCCTGGCCACCCTCTTTGCCCTTGCTGACTGCATTCAGCATGTTCCCTTGTGCTGTAGTACTGCAACAAATGGAACAGGGCAAAAAAGAGTGCAAAAAAGACTTAAATAAGAATGAATATTCCTTCAAATGAGTTTTTTTTACACACACACACACACACACACACACACACACATATATATATATATATATATATATATATATATATATATATATATATATATATATATATATATATACACACGTTTTATTAAAAAAAAATTAAAGACACAAAATGTTTTGGGGGCTAGACGTCTACCCAAGAGCAATGTTATTTTGGTGTGATCCAGTGAGAAGCTCCATGTCTAAGCAGTCACATGCATTTCCACCCTCTATCTGATCAGCCACATCCCCAACCCCCAGGACGTGTGTGAAAGGAGAAAAAAAACTTTTCCATTAAGTCTCTATATCCCTCCCTCCCTCCACCCCTCCCCTCTCTCTCTTTCTTTCCCTATTTTTCCAAGAATCTTGCAGGACCCTGGAGAGGCCATCAGGAGAGAAACAGGCCCATTGACCTTGGGAGGGGTCACCCTGCGCTCCTGCCCAGCCGGCGGATAAACACGGCGGCTCCATTCCGAGCACGATCCCGCAGGTAACAGAACCAGCCAGCTGTAGCGCTGTGCTACACTGATTAACCACACAGACTATCAAAGGTCGCCTAGAGGTCGAAGCCCTGCCAGATACACACATACAGCATGTCCCCTGTTAACACTACTGGGCAATTATTTATCCAACAATCTGTGAAAGTGAGTACAGGCCGTGGTATACAGTAATATGGCAAAGATAATGTGTAAACACAACTACTAAGGCTAGAGAGAGTTGGGAGTCATGTACTGGCCTTATGTCCAAGATAAGAGGAAGGACTGCTGCAATACAAACTTTCCTAACTTGCAGTTACCTCAGTCAATCATGGATAACATGCTGAAGAATAACCCATTTCTTTAAAATAATATTTTATTTTTCACTACACATTTGACCACCAGCTCGGCTGCATTTATTTAGGCTTAAGTGAGGATAATGTTAGCAATGATTCTTTTAAGTTTGTCTTTTGTGGGAAAAGCCACACGTGTACATTAAGAGATAAGAGCGGCATAATGGATGCTTTTAGGAGATCAGAATATTAAAAAAAATCTTGTTGACAGATTGTTGACTTCCGTCCATGTTTAAAGAAACTGTCTAAAAATGAAAGAATGTTACTTAACACTTTTGTTTAATCTGTTAAAATGTGAATTACTTCTTTCACATGTTCGAGGAAGGTTTCTGAGTGCTTCGTAAGTATTCATAGCTTTCATAGTAATCACTGTTGCGTGAAATTAAGAGTCAAATGATTAGTTTCTACTAATGTATACAGGAAAACTCATAAATAACCATATGAGTCACTCCGGTTTATTTTAGGCAATATCAACTTTGACGAGGCTATAGCCATTTCCTGAACAAGCTACATTGCATGTGTGAAAGCAAGGCAGTCTTTGACAGATTTAATACCAATGCGAGTCTCTGAAGACCCACTAGTTTTTTTTTTTTTTCAAGATCGAAACAATACAGTAGCCTATAACTTACAGTCGATGGCTTTGTAGCTGTTTTTTTGCCAGTTATAGCTTAGGCTACTGATAAACGCGAACATTGCCTACTCACCAAATGTACTGCAAGCTCCCAGCTGTTGCTTTCGTGGACGAACTTTTTAGAAAACTGTCAGAAACTTCAGCGGAGTCTGTGACTGCGTTCACCACCTCTTTCTGACATTGCTAGCCTACGTTACCAGAAGAACTCAAACATCAGGAAGGATTATGGTTTCTCGCTTTCATTTGCCTCAGATAGTCTGCAAAGAACAGATGTTATCTTCTGCTCGAACAAAATCGCCATGTTCTTTGTCTTTTTTTTATAGTTAGCCTATTATTTTACCGTGTCTTCAACTTCAGCCGGTAAAAGGCGCTTCACTGCCTTTTTGAGGACGCTCCATTACAGGGTGCAATAGCACAACGAGACGACTTGAACTCTTGCAAGTGTGTAATTACGTAATGCTGTAAATCTAAAAAGCCTTGAAAGATGGCAACTGAGACGAAAAGGGTGGGGGCTGCTGCACTCCTTCCTCGTCTGACTGTACCGTAGCTGTCACCCGTACTGGGCAGTATGTCAGTGCCGAGTTTTTCTAAGTAGATTCCACAGTTTCGGCCGGCCCCTTTTCTGTCAGCGATGCGGAAAACTGACCAATGAGAGACATAAGCGTTCGCAGCAATGAAGGGCATTCGTTTTCTGTCGCTTCAGCGCACACATCGTTTGCCCTCATGACCTTTGCGCTGTTCAGTCTTAAAAACGATTTCAAACATTCTTTCCAATGAGCGACTTATTCCTCTCACACGTGTTAAAAAGTCCCCGTTTTAATGTTTGGACCCACCGACAAGGTTTAATAAGTCACACGCCATTTGACACTAATACTAATGTGATTCGGGACAATTTATACAGGTCTAATATAATTTTGCGATTTCACGTTTAGCCTGGGCTACATTATGTTTTGGTTGTAGCCTATGTTAAATAATATTTTAATCTCATTATGTCTTTCTTCCAGTCTGCAACTAGCCAATAATATTAGTTTTTTTTCTGCTAATAACTATTTACCAAGGAGCTCTGATAGCCCAGTTTTAAAGAACTTCATGGCAACATGTAGTTAATGTTTATATATCTATATATATCTATATATATATATATCATTTCTTTCACAGCATTAAACGTCATTGGAAGATATATATACTTAAGTATACTGATAGCTTAATAGCTTACTGAAGGGGTTTACAAAGACCTCCTCATCAGAGGGTCTTAATGCACTGTTTTGGATTTTGGGTTCAGCAAAACATTTGTTATAATGCATTTATACAAAGGTTTTCTCGTCAGAACAGCATGCATTAGCAAGGTGTAAGCTATAGCTATAGGCTACTATGACTCAAATGTCCTTGACTCTTTAGCTTAGTGGAGCAGGTTAGCTCTACTGTCTCTTTAAAAAAAAAAGAGAGAAGTAGGTGACCTACCCCCATCATCAGTGCAATATTTTGCACACAAATGCACCAGCTGGCTTGGAAAAAAACACGCACAAACAGAGACGACAGACAGGTTCTCTGTGGTGGCAGGTATCTGCAATAAGCCAACAGGCACAGTGCAAATGCATACAGTATACACAAACACATACACACACTATCTCACACACATACATCACAAAGCATGGGTCTGCTGGATGCTGTGTGTGTGTGTGTGTGTGTGCATTTGTTGACACTATAAGCAGCCTCCGGCAACACATCTGCACAGTGCCTTTCCGTCACGTGACAGGTCTCACCTCCAATCATGGGAGAGGATCTCAGCCCTGCGCCCATGCAGTTCTTGAGTCCCCAGTCAGCTCTTTTAACCCCCAGCAGCCCTCACAGACACAAAGGTGGAATCAATGGCAGATAAAAAACTGCAAGGTGTCACAGAGTATTTAGGAAAGAAACAAAAGCACATTCATCACGTCAAGATTTCTCACAGTTGTCCTGTGTCATTTACTTTCCTGAATGTCCAGCAACTTTTTGTTAAAGTTAAAGTTGACTAATTTGTGGATGCTAATATATTTGGCACATTGTGCCATTTCCTTAATTGCCTTGTTCTCTGCATAGTCAACATGTAACACCTGGATGGGTTTGTTAGGGCTCTAAGATTTTCTCATCAAATGTTCTCAGTCAAAAAAGTAAAAAACTTTTTTACTTTAAGGAACAGAAAAACGAACGAATATCCTTTTCATTTTAACATACTTGTGGAGTCAAATATATATTCACAGTTGAGTTTTATTTGTGAGGTAAGTCCACAGAGTCAGTGAATATGGACGCAACAAATTAGTTTCCATGAAATAATGTTCCCAGTCATACCACTTATTACAACCCCAAAACAGATTGTAATAATCTGCAACTTTCTTAAAGTCATATTTAGTTGCAAAAAGGACACAGACAACATATCAAATGTTGAAAATGACAAATTTGACTATAACATATTTTGAAACATGTTGCTGGCATCAAATTCAAAATTAACATATATTTTCCATGAAATAGTCCAAATTTTCATTTTCAACATTTGATATATTGTCTATGTCCTTTTTGCTGATAAATATTGGTTTACGAGACTTGTATATTATCACATTCTGTTTTTATTTGCATTTTACACAATGTCCCAACTTTTTCTGTTTTGGGGTTGTAGATTGGTTTTATGAGTGTGTATAACAAACACTACACTGGCTCTAATACTGTTTGTCTGGCTTCTGCATGGCAGTGTATGTAGTAGGCCTACATACAATGCAGTCATATACAAGTCATACAGTACTGGATATCATAAAAAAACTTTATGTAATGTCACCAAGCAGCATATGGCTGGAACAAGATGTGTAACGGCTCCCACACACAGTTGCGTTCCGTCAACGCATGCCAGTGGGTGTCTGTTGTGACGCAACAGACCCACAATTCAGTTGACATAAGACGGATGACGTAAGCCCATGTAAAATGGACGGGATGCGTCTCCAGCACTGCACCGCACGCAACTGTGTGTGGGAGCCATTACGGCTCCCACACACGGCTAAATCTTAACTGAAGGTCTAGGCCAGTGTTTCTCAAAGTGTGGTCCGCAAGCTATCCCAAGTGGTCTGCAAGCAGACGTGGTAAAATATAATATAGATGAGTTTTTTGCAATATTCAACCAACTTGTATGTAAATCCAAACAGTTCTGCAACACTGCCTATGTAAGCTACGCCAGTTTAAATCATATGACTCCTCTGACACAATAAGCAAGGTGCAAAGACAATAAGCAAAGTGGTTCAGTGAGTAGGCCTACTGTGTAATATACTGTTGAAGTAGGTCTACTGTTTGTTTTTTTAGATTGGTGGTCTGGGAATTTTTTTTTTATTGGTTAAGTGGTCCTTGGTCTGAAAAAGTTTGAGAAACACTGGTCTAGGCAGATCACCGATTGCATTTAATTTTAGACACTGTCAGTGCATAATTTTTCGAACCAACATACTGTAGCGACAACAGAATAAGTGTTTCAAGATGGCTCGCACGCTGATTCGGTGAAGTGTTCTCCGATGTAGAGGCCGTAGTGGAGCTGTTCGTTCTGCACTGCCGCCCATGCCATTTGTAGGCTGCTGAAGCGTGCGGCCCAGTTGCCCTTGGGGTCAACAGTCACCACCCCGCCCAAACCCTGCACCCGCTCCTTCATGTAGGCCAGGCCCAGGTCCGACGCCTCCTCTGCTGACTTCCCTGAGAGAGCAGAACCACAAAGATCCTGGGCGTTACTGTACATTTGCATTTATTCATTTAGCGCTTTTTTTTATCCAAAGCGACTTTACATGTCAATTATATTACAAGGGCTGATTGTCCCTGGAGCAACTTGGGGTTAAGTGCCGCGTTAGAGCAGTAAACAAATAAACACAAACATAAAGAACATAAATGCACATATTTCAATATGTTATTATAGGACTTTGGATTTGGGATATTTTTAGATATGCTCCATCCCTTGGCACTTAATACTTAAGAGTCCCTATCTATCTCCTAGTCCTAGTCTCCTGCCTATCTATTGTGTCTCTGTATCTCTACCCTGCACGACTGCTTATAATCTGGTTACGGTAAGTCCAGACTTGATACACATTCAGTAAATGCAAATCACAAGCACCTTATCCCACAATAAATAACCACATTTTCTTCTTGAATTTCAATTCCCCTCAAGCCCCTCAAAATTATTTCCAACTCCAAGCATATTCCTCCATTTCACCCTCTGCCCTTATCACTGCACAGTGTGTGAAATCTGACCAAATATGACTTGTGTTTGGTCAGATTTCACCCAGTGTGCAGTAAAAGGCCCAGGGTTGAAGCAGGCACCCTGTGATCACAGACCTCTGTGACTTTGATCAAGCCCCCAACGCACGCTCTGACGTCACTGGCCCGTGCACCTGCTGCTCCGCTCATCGCTGGGTCGCTATTTATGTGCTAATGACCGCTGCTGGTTAGCGTCGGCGCCGCCACCGCCACGTAGCTTTTGAGCCCGCTGGCGGAAAAGCTGCTTGACCTGAATATGGCCGACGCTAGAGGTCTGCACTCCCGCGGTAGACCCGCGGGTCCCGACAACTTTTGAAAGCTCTTTGCGGGAGCGGGCGGGATGAGAGAGATGCGTTCGCGGGTGCGGGACAAACCGCTGATTCACTGCACTCCCGCAAATTAAATATGTGCGGAAAATTAAATATGGAAATGATTAAAGTAGTGTTCATAACTATAGTTCAGCTGGATATTCTGTTAGGCAGCATTAAAAAACAGGGTTTAAGCATAAACGAATAGCAGGCCTATAGCCTATATTGTCATTTACGTGGGTTCAATTTGTTCCAGCTGCTCATTGTCAAAACTCTAAATCGAAAGCATGACAGAGGAGGAGGGCACCAGACTAGGCCTATACTTCAGTTGTTAGCCTACATTCAGAACCAAGAAACTTTCTCTTTCTCAGGTGTGTGTGCTCCTTTCGTGAGACAGAAAGAAAAACTGAATAGGCGATCCCTCCTGCATGCGGGCGGGAGCGGGACATCATGTTACAGATGCGGGCGGGAGCGGGACTAAAAATGACACATTAATGCGGGAAGCGGGCGCGAGCGGGACAGAATATTGCCGGAGCGGGCGGGCGTGGGACTGAAAAATCAGTCCCGCGCAGACCTCTAGCCGACGCCGACCTCGGAGCGGTTCAGCAGAGGAGGAAACACTGGGCCGACAAGACAAGGCAAAATCCCTAGACAGCCTGCCAAACACTATAAAACTTGACAATAGCGTCACAGGATGCGTAATGCATTTCATGAAGTTGATGTTTTGTGCACACTTACACACACACACACACACACACACACACACACACACACACACACCAGAAGTAGTACAACACTGTAGGAAGGAATTCATATGCAGTATAATGTCTAAATGGTGTTCCAGCTGTCCGTAAAAATAAAAAAAATCAAGGAATATCCGCACACTAGCTCCCCTTTTCTTCTGTTTATTAGAGTTTACACCATAAGTAACGTTTCGAGCCTCAGCTCTTCATCAGAGCTGTGAATTCACAGACCATCCGTCCGTCAATTATTAACTCCTTCTCCATGCAAAGCATCGGAAGTGACCTGAAGGTGACCGCCAGGTTAGAGAACAGCAAATCCCACATCACAGATAAACTAGTGTTGACTTGGCACCAGCTACACAGGAAGTGGTTTGGCTTTGACACACTATGTGTTGCTGCAAGTCACAAAACGTTTTGCAGCTTGCTGGAGTCTGTAGACTGACTAGTGCCTGGCCTTACTGTCCCCTTGCTGAGAAGACTGTCCACATTTACTTGGTAACACTGACCCACAATGCCTGGCCACCTTGATCCAGGCAAGTGCTTTAGCTTTAGCGCAACAGAAGGAAAACTGTGTTTACACAAACACAACAAGCATGAGGGGGAAGAGTGAGGAGGTCAGACTGACTTTCAGATAGAGCTCAGCAAGACCTTTCGCTTTGTCACCACAGACCTCAGAAGCTTTTAGTGCTCGTGTGTGTACTGTATGTTTGACATGCAGGCAACAGTGACAAACGCAGAAGTTGCTATAATTCGGGTAGTGATGACTGCTGCAAATCTTTTGACTTCTAAATGATGACACACAATGATTATATATACTTCAATATAATATATTATAAACTCACATGCTGGGTACATTTCTGAAACTTAAAATTCTAGTTGCAACAATCAAGTCTTGAGACTGATAGAAATCTAAACTGTACTGTGAGGCCAGATGCCTGTACCTTGCTCCATGTGGAAGAGGATAAGCCTGGAGAGAACGACTTTCATGATGGCTTCCCCGTGGCCTGTCGGAGAGACCGCTCCCACCTTGTTATCGGCGTAGCCTCCACATCCTGTAACAAAGACAGCAGAGATCCCAGCTGTGATTAGGCGTAAGACGGAAGTGCTGTGAGGCGTCATTCTGTTTCTCTGCCACAAGAGGGCAGCCTTTCACTAAGGATCGCTAAAAGTGGTTTGGCAGCCACTGAGCATGTCAGCTAAGGTTTAAGTAATGGCCATGTCTGAAATGGGTTGTTGTGGTCAGAATGTAATGATGCTGCAGATATCTGAGAGAGAGAGAGATAGAGAGAGAGAGAGTTCACTTGGGCTGGGAGCTGGAGGCAGGAAAGGAGTGGCTAAAAAAAGCTTTCTTGTGTAATAAAGTGAGTCAGAGGAAGTAAATGAATGCAAAAGCGGCGCCCTTCAGAGTGTGAGCCCAATGAGTCGGTCAGAGCCTGCGTGCATCTGTGCATACATGCATGTGGGAGTGTGTGTGTGTGTGCCTATGCATCCATGATGTGTATGCCTGTGTGGAAATGTGTGTGAGTGTTTCAACATGTGGGTGTGTTTAAGCATAAATGTACCCATGTGTATGTGTGAATGAGTGAGTGAGTGACTGTGTGTGTGTATGCATCCATCTCTGAATTTGCATGTGTGCAGTGAGTGTGTGATTGTGTGTGTGTGTGTGTGTGTGTATCAACAAATTCCCTTATTAATGTAATGTCAATGTATTCATGTATATATGTGTGCATGCGTGTATGTACAGTATGTATGACTGTGTGTCTGTGTGCAGACGCCTTCCTGTGAATTCACCTCCTCTTCATATACTGGGACACACAGCAAACTAGTGTCCTGATTGGCAGGTGGAGTTGACCAGGCTAATCATTAACCCAGCAGGTAATGATCCCCTGCTACTCGCTGAACATTACACACATTCCTCCACATAAATGGGGGTCAAAGTTCACTGTGCCTTTACTATTAACCTGCGCATACTTTTCGCCCATTTAATTAAAACCCATTCTTCATGCCGAATCCAACCCTAACACATTTAACCCGGCTTCTCTTTTGTCCTGCACAGTTAGCAATGGAGTCGACCAGCACCTCTCTGCTGCTGTGCAGGCCTATTGCCCTCATGCACTAGTCTGTTAAAGTCAATCCTGGTTAAGGGTGAAAGTTATCGAATCAGTGGATCATTGCGCTGTGCCCATGTTCACCACTGAGAAACCTTTGGCCCGGGATTTTACACTGTTCATGTTGTCATTAACAGAGATGGTTTGTGCATTTAGTAACTGATCCACAGACACACACACACATGATCTCGAGTGTTACGAAACAACCATTCAATGTCAGGAGGTATATCAAAGACATTCACATCACAAAACCACTGCTATCCATCTATCAAACATAGCAATGTCACACAGGACACAGCATGGGCTACAGGCTGGAAAGAAAAATAATGTATTGCAATACATCTGGTTGCAGCTTTCAGATTGTGCCTCACTGGCCAGGCAAAGGTGAGAACAGGAATGTGGTCCAGCTCTGATCTGATCTCTATACATCAGCTCACACTGAGAGCCGTGTGTTAGAGGCCCACTCCGTCATGTCCAGATGACAGCTGCTGAGTCATCTGCCCCCACACACACACACACAGACTCTCTCTCTCTCTCTCTCTCTCTCTCTCTCTCATGTGGAGTGCACTGATAAGAGTGACTCCTGATGGGTTCAGAGTGGACGTCAGAGCTTGGAGTTCTTTCAAATATGAATGGCCTGTTTCATAGGCTCACACTCACGGGAGGGACGGGAATCATATGAGTCAATGTATTTACATTAGAATAGCTCACCTAAAGAAATAAAGAGAACACGTGTGGCCACATGCAGTATGGGATACATGTTTTGTGAGACATATTAGTGCAATCAGTACAAATTCAACAACAATTCTAATATATAATGTCTAATATATATTATTTTTGTAGAACTATTTATAATTTACATACTAACACAACATGTTACATAATGATCTTGGGCCCATAATTCCACATGATTATAATGATGCATGTTATCATTTGTGAATTTGAGTATCTATGCAGGGCATGGAAAAATACTGTGTGTAGCAAGAAATACAAGACAAAAGAGGAAAGCACACGTTTGGCTCACCTATGCATGGTGTGTCTCCGACACGACCCTCCATCTTATTGATCATGCCCCCCGTGGAGGTGGCACAGGCGATGTTGCCTTCAGCGTCCACGGCAACCGCACCCACTGTACCCATCTTACCCCTGAGACACACACACACACACACACACACACACACACACACACTTATTAATATGGTACAAATGGCGGCTCAAGATATCTTTTTAAAAGGACCTATTTCTGATCACGCTCAAAGTTAAATTGAACTAAAGTAATTTGTGGTGAATTTAAAACAAACAACGTGGCAACACTTGTATTCCCTGCCTTCAGTAAGCAGTGAAGTTAGTGAAGTAACTTGTGAAAAGCTACAGCCCTCACATTTGACACTCCACTGGGTTGGCATCTGGTGCCAGGTTCTTCTTCCAGCGCATCCTGGCATAGTCTGTGATGAGAGACTCCTCTGGCACCTCGGGGATGCCCATAGCCCTGGCAAACTGCGATGCCCCTTCAGCTGTCAGACACAGGTGGTTGGTCTAAAGACAAGAGGACCACAGACAGAGTGCGAGTGAAGGAGCCCATTGAGTTCCTGCAGAGAGGCCACACCACAACTCCCATAAACACAGCAGTTACATTTAACTCGAGGATTTGTTCTATAGACCCTTTCAACAATAAAAACAAAAACAATGCTTGAACGTTCTATTTGGTTCCCAATCTACTTCCTCTGCATTAAGATAACATATGGAATGTTAAAACGGAAGCCTTGTGGGGCCAACTATGATGCTGATAATGGAACTCTCTTGAAAGGGCCTATATATTTTTCTATTTTTTCTATTCTAGTTTTCTTTCTATTTCTGTTGTTTCACAGGTTTTGCTATTGGCATCATCCGGTTCTCTCAAAGGATATACATTCATTTCCCTAACTCTACGCAAAGACAGAAAAACCTCTGCTACTGTAGATGATGACAATAAAAACAGATAGAGACCGTTTAGTGTTTGTGTTACGTATCCCAACTACTCATACGTGTTCATTAAAAAAGACCCCAGGAACTTCTTTACGGTAATATGAAATAAACACATCTCTAAACTGCACTTTCGACGGTAAAATCTGTGACGTTTTACGGGCCCCAATTTAATTGTCGGGGAAAGTGGACATTGTCACTCAGTGCGCAAAGTATCTTCTGCATGACCTAAAGCGATCATGTGGCATGTGGGAGGACTGAGCTGACCCACCAATGTTTATGCTTAGGATCTTGCTTATGGGCTTAAATTAGCAAACAGATTTACCCCGGTTATTAAATTAGCTTTAGTTAGACTTTTGACTTTGACTTGTCATTGACATTACGGCTCCATGACTGTGTGGGTACTGAGACTTGCAAGAATATAAAATTGATGGGTAGTGCTACTTCTACCACCTCCCTCTTAGTCACATACAGCATGTGTGAGTGTGTGTGTGTGTGTGTGTGTGTGTGTGTGTGTGTGCACATGTGTTACCTTGTCCATGACCATCCTGGCAAGCTGCACGGGGTTAGCCACCCGCCTGACGGCCGACACAGCTCCGCTTGCCAGCGTGCGTCCGTCCATGACGATGGCGTCCATCTCCACTTCACCCTTCACGTTCAGCACAGACCCCCGGCCTGCACGTCAAAGGCAAGCACCGAGTCATTACTCACAGTGTGTGAATGAGAGGAGAGAGAGAGAGAGAGAGAGAGAGAGAGAGAGAGAGAGAGAGAGAGAGAGAGAGAGAGAGAGAGAGAAAGAGGGTGGGGGGCAGAGAGGGAGAGAGGCAGATGACGTGTGTTGTTACAGGAAAGGGAGAATGTGCCTTCTAATGTGAACACAGTGTGTGTGTGTGTGTGTGTGTGCCTGCACAGCAGCATGCTCACCTGCGTTGTAAGAAGGGTTGTTCTCCAGCATGGTCACTGCCTCCACCACAGCGTCCATGGCACTGCCACCGGCCCTGAGGACGCTATAGCCCCCCCTGGCTGCCTCCCTCACACCTGCACAGGACACCTCAGCCCGCTCTTTAGGAATGTGCCCGGCCCCTCCATGGACCGCGATCACTGGCAACATGGCTAATGAGAGAGATGGAGACAGAGTGCTTGCCTATTAAAGTTTTGCTAATCAAATGTTGCCTCAGCTGACACTGAGCTTTCATAACCCAACCTAAAAGGATCAATAAAGTATCTATCTATCTATCTATCTAGCTATCTATCCATCTATCTAAAAAAAACTCTCAGAGCTTGAGACAGTTACAGGTAAAGATGTGATCTTTGTTTCATGCGCACTTCCTTTGGGATCAGCAACAGTCTCCTTGTTGTAGACTTCTAGCTTGGCTCGACCGACTTTCAACTCCCTTTCTGCCTGCAGTCTTTTCAGAGTACGGCGTTGGACCTCCAGTTCTTTTCTTTGAGTTTCCTCCAGCTCTTGTATCAACTCTCTTTGTTTGTGTTATTTGAGCATCATCTCATACTCAGCTTCTTTTGCTGCCAATTCTGCTGCTGCTTCTGTTTGTTTGGCCGCCATTAATGATGTCACCAGATATGTTGTCATTTACCAAGGAGGCAGCAGATCCATAGACAGAAAATGCATTATCATGGCTAGGCAAGTCATGAAGGCGGTATCTGTTATCTCTCTCATTAAACTCACTTTCAGTGTCTAGCATTCTATAAGCAATTCTGATAATATCTGTTGTTACTGATTCACATGTAACAACTCGTCTTGTTAATTCAATAGATGGTGCCATGAGCCTTTTTATGTCAGAGTATACTTGCATTATGTTTTCTCTACCTCCCTTGAGTTCATCAATGAGTGGCCCCAGCTGATTCTTTGGCATGTATGACTTCAGTTGTTGGTTTTGCTGTGCGTGCTTGAATCTTCCACTTTTCATAAATAGCGAGTAGCCTTGTCTTGGCCTCTTCATCTTGAAGTGCAGTCATCTTCTCTGTGGGATTTTGTGTATATTCAGAGCGTCCAAGATCCTCTGGTGGCTCATCATCTCTCTGAAGTTGTACCTGGTGATCATTCAGACTTTGTTTTGTTTGCATTACTTGCCTCCATAGTAGTCTTTCAGATGATTCTGCGTCTGGATGAGGCATTTTCTGCAAGTCCTCTGTTCCATGCTGGACACAAGCCATCTGTTCTTCCAACTCCTTTACAGCCAGGGCCCAGGGGCAACCATTGAAATGCAGTGCCGTGTTTATGATTGTGGTTACGCATTCTTGAATTTCCCCTGGGGATCAATAAAGTATCTATCTATCTATCTATCTATATGGTTCATGTTATGCTTAGCTTAAGGAGAACGAATCATTGTAGACTCACTAATTCGATTCTACAAAGGCAAAGTACCTAGCCTAGATACAGTAGGCCAGCACTATTTGGCCAGCTCCAAACTGTAGGCGAGTGAGTGCAGGGCAGGCTGATCTTGTAACCTAAATGACGACAGCATAACTCCACCACCTCCTTGTCCTTGTTGCCTTTATGATTTCCTAATAACTTTCTTATACTAAATAAGAAAAGTAAACACTGACATGCCCTCTCTCTCTCTCGTGCGTGCGTGCGCTCTAAGTAGCCTACGTTCCAAATTATGTTTTATAGGCTAGTAAGGTAGGCTAACGTTCAAGTGAGATCTGCTGCATGAAGGAGAGTGAGAGGAAACCCGTGTGCTGCTTTTATATTTGATAAATAGGTCCATCTCATCTCATCTCATCTCACAGTTTCAAGGCACGATCCGAATAATTGTTTCATATTTGTTAGTCAACTTTGCAAACTACATTCGGGGCTACACTCAAAACATTCGGGGCTGAAGCCCCGGCAAAATCGGCTGGCGACGCTTATTTGATGCTACGTTGGCCTAAATGTGCATGCATTCATGCAGAATCGAGCAATTATGTCGCTGACACTACTGTAAACAGCTCAGGCAACAAAATAAGCTACACACTGTTTGCTGTCAGACATACGAATCACTATAACGCCACGCACTGTTGGCGTAAACAAATGTAAAACAACGCTGAGCAATACAAAATGCAGTGAATCACATATCAGCGCTTACCAATACTGATATGATTCTCCCCGATCAGCAGCAGCTGCTTCCTACAAAGATCCTGCAGGTGGTGGTGGTAGCACTACAGGAAAAACCATGGGAAAAACAGACATCTGACTTGATTTTCATACGTCACGTGAACGTCATTTACAAATGTGTCAAAATAAAAGCCCTTTTCGGTTGGGATTTAAAAATATAATTGATTTGAGTCCATTTACGTTCAGGTAAACCGTAGCCTATCAATTAAGTCATTTCACGGAGGTCACCCTTCCTTTAGTCATGAATAGTCAATTTAACGCCATTAACAGTACTGACTCAAAGCGCTTTGATTTCTTTTTACATTTTCCCAGCCATCCAACCATAATGCAGCCTAACTTTTAAGCATTTAATCTTAAATCCAATGAAATTATCACATTCATGAAAAATATTACAGATACCCGGGCTGCCCTTTAGGCTAGACTATTTGTTGATCCTCATAAAATTAAATAACTAGTTATAAAGCACACACATAAAATGTTTTTCTTTTAAGATAGTTTGCATCCAAAATATATGCCCAGGTGATAACTGTTAAATGAAATATAAAAAATATATTAAAATACAGGACATTTCAGTTGGATGTGTTAAAGTAAGTCACGATTATGTTTTTTTTTTTAAATCCATAGCGATCATTCTTAGCGTCTGAGTTAACAAATGCTGACCATGGTCCTGAAACGAAGTGATCCGCTTAATCGTTCACTTTGATTTCGCACGCTTTGATCAAACTGTGTTGACCCCCCTTTATTATCTTGGTATACTTTACACTGACAAGTTCAATCTAACACGACGAACAGGTGACTTTGAACATTACTACTGCCTTACAGAGACGGAACTAGCCCTGCCTAGGACAAGCACTGATCCATGACCCTGTGAACGAAACACATACACAGCCATTAATGAATATTAGCCATATCCTTTGAGTCCACCTTCTACTGGACCCTGGCACGGTACAGACTGGCACTTAAAGCACGGCACCGCGCTCATGCACGAGCTCGGCGGGTGGAAGATGCGTGGAGCGGGTGGTGGTAGATGGGAGGTGCGTCGCCAGCTCGCTACGATTGGAGAGAGCAAAGAGGAGCCTATGTGCACGTCTGGTGAGCCCCCATTCTCAAATGAGAGTGCGCGTCTCCGCACAGAGGAGGTGCGCGCTTGAGGGGCTGCGGTCCCATTGACTGTTCCGTCTCCTCCCAGCGGCAGCAGCAGCAGCAGCAGCCCCGAAAACAGGGAGCTCTGCTCGGACTCCGCCTCGCCCTCACGCTCTGAAGAGTCCAAGCTCTGGGAATCGGTGGCAGGAACATCTCTCGGTTGTGGACAATAACAAGTCTCCTTCATCGAATGACAGCCTCAAGTGCAGTAATGGGCTACCCATAACTGGAGGTGGAGGGTAGAGGCGGGCGGGCGGGGGGTGGGGGGAGAGTGAGAGGAGAAAAAGCCGAATAGGAAGAGAAGCACAACCGTGGGTGCCCGCAACCATGAAAGGGTCGCAACGCTTGCGAGAGCCGCCGATTTCCCTATGGACTATGTCGTGAACAGTGGGCTAGATCGCTGGGATTTTTGTCAATAATACGACCCACCAAGGAGGGGTAAAATATGTCCGCCTCGGTGGGGCCCCGCGGCGGCCCTCGCCCACCCACAAGGCAGCCTTCGATGCCAGAGATGCCGGACCTCAGCCACCTTACGGAGGAGGAGAGGAAAATTATTATGGCTGTGCTAGTTCGGCAGAAGGAGGAAGAGGAGAAGGAGGAAGCCATGTTAAAGTAAGAGGAGATCATTTGCTCTCAGGCAGTGGGGAGATGTTACAGCCTGTACTGCCGACTGTCTATGACTGAGGTGTTGCTGTATCCACAGGACAAGCTTGGACGGGTGCACCCAGTTGAAAGTGTGTGTGTGTGTTTAGTGTGTGTGTGTATTGGTTTACCTACAGTATATGCACACTTAACAACTGCACCTGGTGCTGCACTGTCCCCCTCTTTCCTCTTCTCCTTCTCCCCACCTCCTTCCCTCTCCTCGTATGTGAATGTTTTGCAAAATTATATATTCTATGTTAGCATATCTTAAAGCATAAATCCTTACCCATGTTACCAGTTGTTATCGGAGGCTTGTCTTGGGGAGGTTACGAGTCCCCGTCAAGTTTAGGTAACTCGGTGGCATGCGTGTGTTATCCCATGTGCGTGTCCCAATTGTGATGTTGAGCGTGCCCGGCTAGACCCGTCGTGAAAAAATAGTTCTTCATAGCTTGTAGTGTGTCACAGCGAGAGTGCTACCGCTGCCACTGCTGAGGTGAATGGGGTAGCGTGAGAAATCAGACCGGGCAGTGACGGCACAGGTGCAACTCAGAGGAAAGGGGTGTGTCATCCTAAGAGATACTATATCGGTTTGTTGAGAATCGAGGCGTTATCAGCTCGGTTGAGTTCTCATAATAGCTCCTATAACCCAGTAGGCTATAGGGCACGCGTTCCATATTCTTAAAACCCACCTTGCCTACTTATCCATTCAACTCAAGTCAATACAAACGTTCCCCTAAAATACCGTACCAGTAAATCTACTCTATATTGTCTACTAAAGATAATAATTTAAGCCTTACATCCACCAACAGTAGGCTATGCTTTTACACCCTAGAGCAACAACATTGTAGCAACCGGAAGATACAGTATAGCCTATATGGATTCCGTTGCAGGTCTCCATAGTGCCCCAATTCTCATTTGATTCAAAATTCTTTGATAGGCTAGTTTGGGGTGTGGTTGAAAATGTACCAACTGGTGGTCTGCTAGCAATTCGTCATCTCTTCTCTATTATGCCATCTCTTTGTCTTACGGATGTTATTTCTCACAGAATAAATTACCTGATCACTTTCCAGGTTGGCTTCTGTATATGCCTATACTGTAGGCCTACGTACAGGTGCACATAGAACGCCTATAAGGTTTGATGTTGCTGCACCTGCCGTCTTAGTCATTCCTTATACTGGTGGCTTGTCATCGTCGTGACCACTGGATAATTCTAATTCAGGCAGTTCTTCCTTCCCTCAGACGGATGGGAACTGCAAATAGACCGGATGACCGGAGTTCGGTAGCCTGCTGTGATCTCGTGCGATAACCGTAGCCAGCTGGATGTCCTAGTATCGAAAAGTAGCCTACAGTAGTCTCACGTATGACGACGAGTCATCATATGAGATCAGTGTGGTTATTGCTTATCGTTCACGAATATTCAGATTGGGATGTGAGACACAGCACACAGCAAAGACAGAACATATATCACCCTCATCAGAGTAACCTATATCACGCTGTTCTCTGTGTGTGTCACCTATAGAGTCTCTACAGAGAATCTTAAGCATTGCAATTTTGGAGAAGACTAGCGTCTAACGTCATGTCCACACAGTGGGTACCTGGCTTTGCATTTTTGAAGCTGAACGCGAAACTAAAAACTACTTATTTAATATTTCATAGTGATTAATATTCCCCAATATACTCTATGCGGATGATTATTCGTATTGGAGACCAATCTGAGATTGGGGAAAAGTTGGTTGATCTAGCCTACCAGGATTTCTAGGGCTTAGGACAGTTATTTTAACATTTTATATCGTCGGCTACATCTTGAGGTTCAGACACTATAGCACTATACCTTATGTAGGCTATTCCATTTATGTCCCCATTTTCCTAGGCTCATATTTAATGCACATTCCGCTAATGTTATTTTCTCATACCAGCTAGAACGGAAATCTATTACTCTCTTACCCTAGCCACTCAATCTTTATTGAACCATCATCAGCACGTAAGGCGTATGCCTTACCGTTCCGCACGGCTCACGAGTGGGCTGGAATTCTGGGACACACTGTTCCATCTCATCTGGGTTTTGTGGGTTACAGTAGCTTCTGTGGGGTAGCAGCCCGGCATTCAAATATAGACCCTATGATCTACAATAACTAGCCATATACCCAACTTTATGCAGATTTTCTCGGTTCAGGTAGGCTATAGCTGATCATCTGATACATGTTGTATGTTTATAGCCTGAATGTGTACTGGCAATACTGATATTGTGCTTTTTTGGGAAACAGAAACTTTGCAGATTGTTCAGTGTGTGATTTCCCACCTTCTGTTGCCTGCTGGGGTGACAGAGGAGACAGCCACCTGATCAGCGGGAGACTGAGGCTGGTGTCAACAGTACAGAGTTAATCCTGCTCCTCTCTCTCTATCTCTCCGATTCTCTCTCCTTTTCTCTCTCTCCTATTCCCTTTCTCTGTCAGTCTCTCACACATGCTCTCTTCCTGTTTCTCCATTTTCAGTCTTTTCCTTTTTTCTATCTGGCTACCCCTATTGTTCTTGCTTTCTATCCCTCTCTTCTTTTCTTTTCTTTTCTTTTCTACTCTATCGGTTTCTTTCTCTTTAAAAAAAAAACTGTGTGGGAAAACATCATTAAACAAGGGAAACCCCAGGGCTTGGTAGGGCTCTGTCCTCTCCTCTATTCCCCCTGTGCCAATCTTTGGGAATCGGTGCTGCAGAGATGCAGCTCTTGAGTACAGCAGCTCTGGATGAACCGGTGTCAATCACATTTACTGTAGGCTGGCCGGCAGTCTGTGCCATCGCTGAAACAAGTTCCAGGCTTGTCAATCCAACTATCCTAAAGTCAATACAGTGCAAACGTGATGCATTTACTGTGTGAGATCTAATCTACTACAATTACTTGACTTGTGTCCTTGTGCAAGCTTCCTCTTGTTGCTCAGGTGGTGGTTGTTGGTCAGGGGCTTATTCTCACAGAAGACAAAATACCTCATCTGTAGTGAGCCCCTTTGGAGACAAAATAATCTCTTAAATGAATATAATAGTATACTAGTCGCAGTTGCTTAGTCTTAGTATACTTGTAGTTGATATTATATATTGTCTATTTTTCGTGGTCCGCCATGAGCCGCGGGTCCATGAGACCAGGGTCTTCTCCATTGTGCGCCATTCACCTCTCCCCCATGGGCTGCATGGAAGGCTGGTTAAGGAGACACTGTGCACGCTTTGGTACAGTAGAGAGACAGGACAGCTCAGCCTTGACTCAGCCGTGTGTGCTGACGGGTGTTTTGGAGTTATGCTGAAGCTCCACTGAACCATGAAGCTCATATCATTTCACTGATGAGCTTTTCGCAGGCTGCCCAAAGACGAATGGAAGGCCTGCGCCTTTCAGTGTGTGTTCAAGGGAGTTACAGTTTAGTCATACTCCTAAACATATACATGTAGTTGTGTAGAGCCAGTTAGACACAATTTTTTTGCATGATGCCGTTGATGTTTTATTTAAATGACCGCTTTATCACAGTCTTTATTTGGTTTGAGTCTTTGTGTTATTGTATTTCATTCACACACACACACACACACACACACACACACACACACAAACATACTCAATTAGCATGAGTAAATTTCCATAAATGCTGTCGGAGAATGACATCTCTCAAAACACCTTTCATTCAGGTTGTTCCACTGATCTGTAGTCTCTTCCCTGGGAAACACTGCGGGTTCTCTGAGATGTTTCTCTCTGATCACCATTATCACAGAAGAATGTAAAATAAAATATAAAAAAAATGATTTGATGATACAAATATAGACACAGATACAGGTGAGCTGTGAATAGTGATGGAGGGGAGGGCAGTGCATTACACTTCTAAGAGGCCTCCTGGTTGTCTTATGTGACACTTTGAATTTTGAGTTAAGTAGTGTGCCCTCCACCTGTACCTTACATCATAAGGGGGGGGGGGACAAACTACGCTCTGGATCTAGAGACAAAGGCCAAATTAGATAGATAGATAGATAGATAGATAGATAGATACTTTATTGATCCCAAAGGGGAAATTCAAGGTTGCAAATTGGGCTGCTAGGGATCAATATGCTTATTTAATAATCTGGGAATCAGTTCTCGGGTGCAGCCTGGGTTAGAATGTAGGGTTAGAACATTCCATTGCTCTGACTAAAAGTTTTACATCAGCCACTTATCTCAGGGAACACTAATTTAATATTGATAAAGCAGTATGTCATCAGAACCCTTTGAATGGTAGCGCTGTTTTGCTGTGTCATGTTTACGGTGCTGTGTTTTGCTGTGTTATGTTTACGGTGAGGTTAACCATAGGGATCACTCTATACGACACGCAGTTAGCTTAAAAGTAATTGCTCTCAGTACACTAACGTTATACAGTATAATTCACCAGTAAAGCAGAGTAATTGGGTATTGTGCGGCTTGAAAGCGGAGACAGCTCTGTAAAATTATTTTAAGAGTGAACAGTGACATTCTTTATGACCCAAGAACATGCTTTCATGCACACTGCTGTAAATGAGTGATCACAATTGGGCTCATTATAAGCCAAATGTGCTAATTTTTGCTGGGTGTGCTATAAATATGAGTATATGGGTCATCCCCTGTGAAGATCAATGGTGCTCCTTGGGTGCTCCTTGTTGGTGCCCCCCCCTCCCCCACCTTTCTTATGCAGCCCTTGCCACTTAATCTACTAAACCCCTCATCTACTGCTCTTTTACCCCCATAAATGCACAAATAGGCTGACACCAGACATAATTTCACTGCATTTCTTACATCCAGTAACTATATGCATGTGACAATAAACTTCCTTGTATCCTTGTATGTCAACTGAAGTTCAACAGACCACTAGGAATTACCATGTGGCTCTAACGCTGTGGTTGTGTTTGTGTTTGTGTGTGCATGCGTACGCGCGTGTGTGTGTGTGTGTGTGTATTTTTGTAGAGAGGAAAAGCCTGTGCAAGTCAAACAAGTGAACCTGGTTGGACAGAAGAAACCTCCCCAGCAAAATGACATCAGGTAAGCCCAATGTTTACTGAGAAGCTTCCCTTTGCTGTTTTCCATTGGGTTTGGTCATACCTGGCGCGACTTCAATCTTCTGTACACATGATGAGTATGGTGAAACCATGTGTTTTTGTGTACCGATAGCTACGACTGGAGTAAGCTTGTACCCCTCAATGTATGAGAGCAGACCAGGGAGTAGAGCTGATAGCCAGAGTATAGGCCTAAATGAGGGTGGTATGGTAGAATAGTTGTGTAATGGTACCTACCTACTACAGACTTTATATTCTGGGTTCATCCATAAATGTGTCTGTTTGCCTACCTTACATCAGTGAAGTTGTTAATGGACTAGGATGCCCTAAATGCTGAGGCTTCCCCCAAGTCAGACTTAAGCGTTGACATGTGCTCGAGTGATGTGACCTTAAAAGCAGAATGTGCATGGGGCCAAGTGCCGTGTGGACTGTAGATCATCTGTAAAATGCAAAATAAAAGAAAGACACAATGTGCATCCAGCGGTCTTATTTTAGTCCTCGTCTTACGCGTGGTGGTATTTAGAGGCTCACCTAACTGCTCAGTGTGTGATTTTTCTTCCCCTCCTGCTCGACTTTTACTGTCGAAGCCCGTTGTTTGTTTACATATTTAAGTCTCCACCATTGCACTCTGCTGCTCTTTGTGTGAACACTGTGAATAAAAACGCCTCTTTCACAGTAATATTATTCTGTCCTCACCGAAGGAAGAACAAAAAAAAACACACACACACACACACACACACACACACACACACACACACTTAATGAAGTAAATAAATGAAATAAAATAAAACTAAAAAATAAACAAAACAAATACGGTCTCCTCCAGCACAGTTCCAGAGGGCTGCTTTGGTGAGAGTGAAAATTATGCCACTTTGAAATATTCACGTGTGGCAGCAGCGTCAGCAGCAGGCCCTGGATTGGAGGGGGGGGGGGTATCAGGGGGTGGTTAAGTCAACTAGTGGCACTGCCTGAGACCCATAAGCAAAGGCAGCGGAGGTTAGCGGGGTAGAGATGGTGTGTGTGTGTGTGTGTGTGTGTGTGTGTGTGTGTGTGTAACGACTAGGCTTCTCACAAAACAGGCCCTGCACAGTTCTAGCCCTACAGACACCCACGTATTGAACACATGTCATTATACTCATACTTCATATTCACAATCTCAGATTTTTCAGTAAGGAGATCTACGCTTATGGAAATGGTGTGTTTGGTAAGGGGTCGCTGACCAGAGTGCTGAAATGCCTGAGAGGCTTTGAGCTAGCAACCCTAGCAGACCCCCTTGATGACTTCATTCTTGATGAATAAGGAGGTTATAGTGGAATGTTAATGGCATAACAGACAGAACACAAGATGCTGCCTTACATTAATAGGGAGCCACAACGCTTATCATCAAGAAGACTCTCCGTGATCTCCGAGACCATCCATATCGAGTAATGTTTTGATGTTTTTCCACAAAAGACAAATCACTGGTCCATCCAGAAGCAGGACTGGGAGGCCCTGGGCTGGGGATGGAGAGTGAGGGTGAGTGCAGTGGGACGGTCAGTGGGAGAGAGGGAGAGGGAGAGGGAGAGGGTCTGGGAGGCCATCAGCGGGGGGATTTCAGAGGCTTTGGATTAGAGGCCACAAGGGCATCTGCTTGAGGGAATTTTCCCAGGGTGATGTTGTGCCACTGAGATGCTTGTAGTAGCCTGCTGACCCAAAGATACACACACCCACACACACACACATGTGCACGCACACATGCACACACACACACACACACACACACACACACACACACACACACACACACGACACACAAACACACACACACACACACACACAACACACACACACACACACACACACACACACACACACATACACACACACACACATACACACAAATCAGTCTTGTAGATGTAAAAGGCTTAATGCATCAAGACCGCAACAGCACATTAAAAAACAAACAGCTTTTTGGTTCTGTATGTGTAAAACGTGGCTTGACTGTTAGCAGGCTCGGTAGCTCACTGTAGCCTAGCCACTATTTGCCCTGCTTGCTTCCTGGTTTGTAATGCTGCTGTTAGGGCCAGAGGAGGTCTCTCTCTCTCTCTCTCTCTCTGTGTGTGTGTGTGTGTGTGTGTGTGTGTGTGTGTGTGTGTGTGGAAGGAAATCATGTTCCATTCCCCCCTTTAAATGGCTGAGATCACTGGCAAGGGAGTGAGTGAGTGAGTGAGAGAGAGAGGAGGCTCATGGGGTAGGAGGCCAGTGCTGTTTTTGCAGAACGCGTCGGATTGTGAACGGATGGATTGTTTACCAAGAAAAAATCAGATGAAGATGTTCCAACTGGAATTTCACTTCCACTGCTCACTCTGAGTTGAACAGCAAAGCTAATAATTATCCTATCAGAGAGAGAGAGAGGGAAGGAGAGAGAGAGTGTGAGAGAGAGAGAGAGAGAGAGATGTAGGGAGAGAGGGAGACAGAGAGGAAGAGTGGGGGAGGGTGACAGAGAGAGGGAGAAAGAGGAAATAAATTAATATATAAATAATTAAATAAACAAACAAACAAGCCCAAAAAGCGGTCAAGGCTTTTAATAGCGCCTCAGCCCATACATTAGTGCAACCATGAGAGGATGCGCCTTCCCAAAGCCATGTGTTCCCACCCACCAGGCCTGCACTGTGCCTGTGTGTGTGTGTGTGTGTGTGTGTGTGTGTGTTGTGTGTGTGTGTGTGTGTGTGTGTGTGTGTGTGTGTGTGTGTGTGTGTGTCAAAGAGAGAGAGAGAGAGAGAGAGAGAGAGAGAGAGAGAGAGAGAGAGAGTGTTTGTGTATGTTTGTGTGTGTGTGTTTTATTTTTATGTGTATATTTCTGTAAGAGACAGAAAGATCGAAATCATAGCCACACACACACACACACACACACACACACACACACACACACACACACACACACACACACACACACACACACACACACACACACACACACACACACACAAACACACATACACACACTGTTCTTTGTTTATTTGTTTATGTTCTCATCCTCATCTGGTCCTATTCCTAACACATCCCTGTAATACAGTAATCATTAGCATCCATGTTTCTTTCAATTGGACCTTTGCTTCAGCTCTGTTACTCTTCGCACAAATCTACACATCTTTGCCCTCTCTCTCTCTCTCTCTCTCTCTCTCTCTCTCTTTTTTCTCTCTCTCTCTCTCTTTTTGCTTGCTATCCGTGTTGTAAATAGGTGTGCTGGCAGGGAGTCAGAGTGCATTTGTCTGAGGTATTTTTAAACACAGCGTCTCGTGTCGGCAGCAGTACAAATGTTTATCTCGGCCAGGGACATGCGATCAATGCCCCCTGGTTTGTCTTGACTAAGGGTGTGCGTGTGTGTGTGTGTGTTTGTGAGTGTGTGTGTGTGTGTGTGTGTGTGTGTGTGTGTGTGTGTGTGTGTGTGTGTGTGTACGACTAGGCTTCTCACAAAACAGGCCCTGCACAGTTCTAGCCCTACAGACACCCACATATTGAACACATGTCATTATACTCATACTTCTTATTCACAATCTCAGATTTTTCAGTAAGGAGATCTATGCTTATGGAAATGGTGTGTTTGGTAAGGGGTCGCTGACCAGAGTGCTGAAATGCCTGAGAGGCTTTGAGCTAGCAACCCTAGCAGACCCCCTTGATGACTTCATTCTTGATGAATAAGGAGGTTATAGTGGAATGTTAATGGCATAACAGACAGAACACAACAAGACGCTGCCTTACATTAATAGGGAGCCACAACGCTTATCATCAAGAAGACTGTGTGTGAGTATGTACAGTATGTTTTTGCATTGCTATCATGGTAGTGTGACTACAACTGAATGTTCAGGAATTACTTTAAACACACACACACACACACACACACACACACACACACACACACACACACACAGACACACACAGGTATGGGGTATTCTACTGTAATTGCTGACCCATGAAAAGACCCAACACCCACCGTGTTGACATACTTTCCCAATATGAGGCTGCGAGAAAGTGCTGTGCAGTCAAGTAGAGTCAGGTGATGTCTGTGTGTGTCAGAAAGTCTCTCTCTGTGTGTGTGTGTGTGTGTGTGTGTGTGTGTGTGTGTGTGTGTGTGTGTGTGTGTGTGACTGTGTGTGTGACTGTGTGTGTGTGTGTTTGAGAGAGAGAGTTTCGTGCATGTGTCTTACGTTGCATGGATGCATGGTATGCGATGTGTATATAATATGTGTATGTGTGTGAATCTATTTGTATATTATATGTGTGTGTGTGTGTGTGTGTGTGTGTGTGTGTGTGTGTGTGTGTGTGTGTGTACGTGTACATGTTTTTCCGTGTGCCTGTGTGTGTGTTTGGGTTTCTTCACAGGAAAGACACAGGGGGTCCATCTGTTCCACTAGTTGGTCAGCTGTCATATGAAACACACTCAGAAAAATTTGAATTTTGCTCTCTCTCTCTCTCTCTCACACTCTCTCTCTCACACACACACACACACAGATGTAGAAGAAGACTTGTCCATTTTGGCTCATGTTCAGGCAACCACAGGCTGTTTGAAGACCGAGGTCATCAGAGTTAATATGACAGCTTACTGTAACCCAGCCTCTGGCAGAACACTTCTGAGCCCCAGCACAAACAATATTCACAATGTATTACAACATTGCCAACACTCAAACACACACACACACACACACACACACACACACACACACACACACACACACACACACACACATACACTCACTCACACACACACAACAGACTGCTCCACATCTGCCAGATCATGAGTATACATGTTGCAAAAGCACCTACACACGCAACATTACACTATAATCACGGAAGACAACATGACAACAGACAAAGAGGGGAGCCGTAAGGAACAAAGACAGGTGACAAATGAAGAATGCAACGCACAAACAAGAGCATTAGAAAGCTGAGCAGAGACGAAAGGCCGAATGGACGAAGGCATCTGGGGGACAGGCAGGGTCAATGGGGCAGTTGGAGGGGTCACGTATTGACACGGCGATGCCACTGGGTGGCCCATAGCACAACAGCATGCGCAGTGTGAGACTTTTCCAAGATCTGTGTGTGTGTGTGTGTGTGTGTGTGTGTGTGTGTGCATCCATCCCCACCCAGATCTAATATGAATAAGGCATTGGGTTATATGTGTGTGTGTGTGTGTGTGTGTGTGTGTGTGTGTGTGTGTGTGTGTGTGTGTGTGTGTGTGTGTGTCAGTGTGTGTGGTGTGCATGTTAGCTTGTGTGTTTGTTTCTTTTGACACAGCTCAGCCCCACATATGAACAAGCAGGGCCAGACAGCTTATGAAATAGTATATTAATATTACAGTAATAATAATAAGTAATTCTATCTAATGTAAATGGCTCTGTTTACGCTTATATTAAGTCACATAGCTTTGTGAGTTCATGCACACACTCCAAAAACATCTTTCTGTCCAATGCTTGTCCATGAGCATCAGATCCCCCCCACTCCACCCTAGATAGATAGATAGATAGATAAATAGATAGATAGATACTTTATTGATCCCCAAGGGGAAATTCAAGAACTGTACACGTTATGTGTTTGTTTTATGTGTATGTCTATGTGTATGTTCTGTTGTGTGTGTGTGTGTGTTTGTATGTGTGTGTGTATGATAGAGTTCCATTCCATTGGCAAATACAGACACACACACACACACACACACACACACACACACATACACTACTCACACACAACAGACTGCTCCACATCTGCCAGATCATGAGTATACATGTTGCAAAAAGCACCTACACACTAACATTACACCTATAATCACGAGAAGACAACATGACAACAGACAAAGAGGGGAGCCGTAAGGAACAAAGACAGGTGACAAATGAAGAATGCAACGCACAAACAAGAGCATTAGAAAGCTGAGCAGAGACGAGCGTCGGAAAGGCGAGCGGAATGAGACATGGCATCTGGGGGCCAGGCAGGGTCAATGGGGCAGCTGAGGGGCCACGTGATTGACACAGTGATGCCACTGGGTGGCCCATAGCACAACAGCATGCGCAGTGTGAGACTTTTCCAAGATCTGTGTGTGTGTGTGTGTGTGTGTGTGTGTGTGTGTGTGTGTGTTTGTGTGTGCATCCATCCCCACCCAGATCTAATATGAATAAGGCATTGGGTTATATGTGTGTGTGTGTGTGTGTGTGTGTGTGTGTGTGTGTGTGTGTGTGTGTGTCAGTGTGTGTGGTGTGCATGTTAGCTTGTGTGTTTGTTTCTTTTGACACAGCTCAGCCCCACATATGAACAAGCAGGGCCAGACAGCTTATGAAATAGTATATTAATATTACAGTAATAATAATAAGTAATTCTATCTAATGTAAATGGCTCTGTTTTGCGGCTTATATTAAGTCACATAGCTTTTTGGAGTTCATGCACACACCTAAAACATCTTTCTGTCCAATGCTTGTCCATGAGCATCAGATCCCCCCCACTCCACCCTAGATAGATAGATAGATAGATAAATAGATAGATAGATACTTTATTGATCCCTTGGGGAAATTCAAGAACTGTACACGTTATGTGTTTGTTTTATGTGTATGTCTATGTGTATGTTCTGTTGTGTGTGTGTGTGTTTGTATGTGTGTGTATGATGAGTTCCATTCCATTGGCAAATACAGACACACACACACACACACACACTTATACAACTGTGTGTGTGTGTGTGTGTGTGTGTGTGTGTGTGTGTGTGTGTGTGTGTGTGTGTGTGTGTGTGTGTGTATGCGTTGTCATGTGGGTGCTCCCTTCAACCGTCATCTTGGTGTCCTCGGAGCAGGGTAGCAGTGGGGTGTCACTTTCCTTCGGCATCATCAGAACGGCTCCAGAGTGGGCCAGAGATCTGTGTGGCCGGTATGCGGTACGCACTCCTGGTCACCCCACACCAGCCACCACTTGCACTTAGTGGGACGAGAGAAAGCCTCTCAAATGCTGCTGTCACTCAGTACCAGTTCTTTTCATCATTGCAGGTAAACAGGGACAGTCTTAGCTATGCCAAAAGATTATGTCACTCTCTTTGCGTGTGTGAGTGTGTGTGTGTGTGTGTGTGATCTTATTCTTATTTATAGGTGTATTTAATTTGTGTCGAACTGTATATAGGTCACAGTCACAGAGACCTGAGATTTATACATTTATTAATGCGTGTGCATGTGAATGTGTGTGTGTGTGTTGTGTGTATCTCTCTCTCTTGGTCTCTCTCTCTCTCTCTCTGTGTGTGTGTGTGTGTGTGTGTGTGTGTGTATTATCAGTGATTCTTAGAGTAGCATACTGTTGTAGAAAGATTATTGATGTCAGATATCTCTCCATTGAGAAATATTCTGAATGCGTGAAGGCATATTTTAACTCTGTGATTGAGATGGACATATAACAATATGGATATATGTTGTGTGTGTGTGTGTGTGTGTGTGTGTGTATGTAATTGCTTGCATGCCTTTATGTATGCAAAGAAGGGGCGCATATGACAGCGAGAGTATCTGTATCTCTCTCTTTCTTTCTCTCTCTCTCTCTGTGTTTGTGTGTGAAAGAGAGAAAGAGAGAGAGAGAAGAGAGAGAGAGCGAGAAAATGACTAAAGAAACTATTTTTTCTCCCTCTTTATGTTCTGTCCATTCCCCTGGATCTCCTCCTTCTCTGGGGAACACAGGCATCAAAGCTCCTACACACACACACACACACACACACACACACTGCTCACAGAGACCAGGTTTACACACTCACACTGTGCAGTTCGACCAGAAACCACCCCGCTGACCCTCATGACCCCTGACCTCTCGTGACCTTGCTCAGCTCCCATGAGCCTCTTCTGCTCCAGAAGCTTTTGAACTTCAACCCAGGCTCACCTCAGCTCACTCTGCAGTGTGTGCCGCCATATGCCCCATCACAGGTAGAGAGGCAGGCTGGGGATTGGGCTGCACCTTAAGAATGCATCAGCAAACCAGCAAACATCAACAAAAACATAACGGACAGGGGAGGGAGAGAGAGAGAGAGAGAGAGAGAGAGAGAGAGAGAGAGAGAGGAAAAGAGAAAAGGTGATGTGCGGCACTTACTGCAGCCAGCTCCATGAATGTTTTATGATCAGGCATTCTGCGCAGACGGCCCTGGGCTCTGCTTTGTGTGTGTGTGTGTGTGTGAGAGAGAGAGAGACCAGGGATGACTCTGCTCCTCCGTGGCTGGAGGAGAGCACTAGCATCTCAGGGTACTCCTCATTCACTCCCCAATCACTCCCACCACCCCCACCACCACCCTCAGCTCCGTCCCAAGATCCGCTCCCCGACTCTCTGTATTGGGCTGCTGATCACCATCTCCCTGGACTGCACTGGTCTGCCTGGAATAGCACCAATGCAAATGATCAGAACCCCCCTGGGAGCTGCAGTGGGGAAAACAGGGCTAATCTTATTCACATGCTAGCAGGGCCAGAAGAGGAGAGGAAGTTGGTCCCCCACCTCTGAGTGGTTCTCCATGGTGAGCATGTGATGGAGGGTTGGATCCCTCCTCATATTAAATGGCTTTAGCACCTTAGTACCTTAGATGTCTCAAGTCATTTTTATTTGATGTTAACAATCTGAACCCTGAACCCGAGCCTGTGTGCAGAGGCATTTCCCCCTGGATCGGTTGAAACACGCCCCATAATCATGTCCCAATGATGTAGTACTGAATAGAATCGAGTCTGCTACCTGAACCCAACTATAACCCTTTAAACATCCTTGAACAATGTGTACAACATGTAACATTACCCTGCTGGGGAAAAAAAACATCCTGACCAGCTGAAGTTGATTTGCTGGTTGATCAGCTTGTTTGACCACTCTATGATGTTTGACCTGCTAGACCAGCAAAACGTAAAAGAAAACATATCTTCAGCTGGTTTACCCTGCTTACGATGGTAATTCAGCTGGTTTTGCTTGTCGCACCACCTCAAGCTGGTCATTTTAGATGGTGTTGCTGGTCTACATTGCTGGTTTAACTGGCCATGCCAGCTTATGTTGGTCATTCTAGCAAACCAGCATGACCATCTTAAACCAACAATGTCAAGCTTGGTAGGCTGGTCACCAGCATGACCATCTTACACCAGCTGTATCCCACACAATTGGCTGGTCACACCAGCATGACCAGCTCCCTCAGATGGTCACGCCAGCATGTCCACCTTATGGCCCAACCAGCTACACCAGCAAAGACCAGCAAAAGCTGGAAGAAAACCAGCAATGACCATAAGCTGGTTTCTAGCTGTTTTTTTTTCAGCAGGGTATAGAATATATATAGAAGTGTTACATGGTCTTTTTAGTGTTCAGAATAAGCATTTAAGGCATTAAGGATCATTTGATCCCTGTTCTTTGTTTAATTTTACACTGCATACTGGCTGTGAATACATACATTTGGTAAACAAGAGAAGAATATGTGGAGAGTCCAAAGGCAAGTCACACTACACTCTGCATATAGGGCTAGCTTAGTTAGTTATATAATTTGTTTTCAGCAGATTGTTGTAGTACTTTGTCACAGTAATAAAAATTAGGAAGTATTAGTATTTCTTATTAGTGTGCCTATTAAATGTCTACTTCAATTGTCTGCTTGGTTCTTAGATCACATTGCATCCATCGTAATACTGAGGATATAATCCTCATGGCCAATATGACATCCCCTCCTTGTGTATGTGTGTTTGCGCGCTCCCTCGTTTACGGCGATCTGTCCATCTCTCCTTCCTCTCTGCGGGTGACTCCTTCCTCCTTTCTGTCACAGTGAGGTCCCCAGGGATGACCGCTGTGGCTAGCAACCAGCACGGCCTGGAGACTCAGTGCTGTACAGGATTGTAACTATGACGCCAGCTACCAGGGGAATGCTCACGCACACACAGCCCTTTGAGTCACTTTCTCTGTGTGTGTGTGTGTGTGTGTGTGTGTGTGTTCCTGTTTGTAGCAATATTTCATTGTTGTACTCTCTCCCTCTCTTTCTTTCAATCACATCCTCTCTCTCTCTCTCTTTCCCATCCAATCACCTCCTCCTCTCTCTCTCTCTCTCTCTATCCCTCCAGCTCTTGCTCTCCCCTCGTCCCTTCCATCTCCCTTGCTTCCTAGTTTGCCCTTTTGGGTAAATGGTTGCCTGGGGGTCCCTGGGTAGGTGTACTGTAGCTCCAGTGGCTTGAGTTGAGATAATACTTTTAAATAACACAGGGAGGACCAAGGAGGGAGAGAGAGGGGGAGGAGGAGGAGAAGGAGGAAGAGAAGAGATGGAGTAACGAAACAGAGAGAGAAACAGACACAGAGAGAGAGAAAATGAGAGAGAATGTTAATTAAGTACTGGCAGAGAGAGACAGAAAGGGAGCTAGGGTGACATAATAATTGAATGAGAGAAGGAAAGAAAGAAAGAAAAAACTAAATGTAAATGGAAGATCAAAAAGGCCAAGAAAAAAAAGATGAAAATCTGAATGAGTGGGTATGAGAAAAAGAGAGGCAGTGTGTAGAAGAGTGAGGTCCTGGCAGGCAGTAGAAGGCAGCGTTTTAATAAATGACTGTGCTGGCCTTTCATAATGTTACTGGTTATGCAAGTGGCCACTGCCTGCCTCTGAGCTGTCTAACGGCAGCAGTGCTGTGCAGACAGGGAAGAGCAAACTCACACAGCTATGGCCAAATGAAGCCATGCAACCGGGCTCCACTGTGCAGCGTGAGCTCTCTCAGGCCTAAAGCACGCAGAGCGCAGAGCAGCAGGAGAGGAAGGATACAAGAATGTGTAACACAACACAGCACAGCACAGCACAGCACAGCACAGCACAATACAATATGCCTACAATACAGCACACCACACCACAATACAACACAACACAGCACAGCACAACACAGCACAACACAACACAGCACAACATAACACAATACAATAGGCCCAGTGACGGACTGGGATCAAAAAACGGCCCTGGCATTTTCACCAACCAGCGGCCCACACGGGGACGCGCATGCACGGGCGTGCATGTGCCCGCAATACACAGATATAACTTCACATGCACGGACATAACACGTTTGTAGCCCCATTGGTGATCAACTCTAACTTTAATATGCATAAAGACTGAACCAAGAACATGGATATATCAATACACAACTCCAAAAAAATGAATGCAATATGAAATATGAAAATGAAAAAAGAATAGCCTAGAATAGGCTACATGGATTTATATGCAACGTCACGAAAACATGCGTGCGCAAGAGGCATAAAGCACCATAGAACAGCATAGAGCAGTGCTCTCCATGAAAAGAACAAAATGAGTTGTTGTGCTGAAAACTGCACCAATTCGAAATCACGATGGTTAGAGAATGTTCAATATGTTCAATATCCCTAAAGGAATGCATGTCTTCGCCAAAAATGACAAAATACGATGTTAATGCAAATGAATGGCAAATGAACGGCAATGAACGGCACACTCCGAAATATAGCCTGAAATGAGATGTTATTATCATTGAGACAACATGGGACCAGGGGTATATAAAAAAATCCGATTGTAGCGTACAGCAGCCGACTATTTAAGTGAAGTTTATAACGTTGTGGCACCAAGCGTCTTCTGCCCCACGGCTGCGCGCGAATGTAGGCCTAGTTTTGTTGGTAGGCTAAACGGGAAACCCATCAGAGCAGCCGCTCCACAAACGTGTCTTAATTAACGTCATGCAGTTAACAAGGTGCGAAGGAGTTTGCTCTTCTCCGCAACCCTGTCTATCACGTCATCAGCATCCAAGTTCATTATAGGACCTCTTTCTCTGTCGCCATCAGCATAAAGGCCTCCTGTGACAATCGTGTCCTTAGGCGATTCTTGATGAATTTAAGAGTGGAAAAACTCTGTTTGCATGCCACTTGAGTACATGACAGTGTTAGTAGGAATTCGTTTGCTAACCATAGTTGTAGGCACAGGTAAAGAGGTTTAACTGCTGTAGAAGGAAATAGCAACAGATTGCACAGTTCTTGCAGGTACATTTCTTGCTCACCAGGTTTATTTCTGTATCTTCCTTCCGCGGCATCATCAAAGTCCGACGCTTTGACAGTATACTCGTTTAGAGGAGTCTCAGGCTGTCCCAGTGCATGGCGAGATGTGCCAATTCCGACTGTAGATTTTCAACCGTAGCACCTTCACTGAATTTAAGCAGACATTCTCTTATGTTTCAAAGTGCATTTGGGGGCAGTTTATTAGCTTTTATAAGGGGAAAATTCTGAGGATCAAGGCATGCTAGATCGGCAATTCCCCATGCTGAAGGAAGTAGACGCATTCGGTTTTCAAATTCCCAGAAGTCATTGCTTCATGTGGCCTAACTTTTGTAAACCAATAATAAAATAAAAGATACAGGCAGCATATTTATTGTATTCCAATTTCAAACAATGCACTTTTAAATCATTTGATTGAATAAGGTTACAAAAGAATGTAGACTGATGTAAATATTGAGGGTCACCATGACTGTAACGTAGAGACTCATGTCTGGTATAAATACTGATCAGTGACAAGTGTGACGGAGGAAAAGGGAGTTAGAGATAAATGGCTGCCATGAAACACTATATAGCTTCACAGTCCCGCCCACAGCTGATGCCGGATGTAAAAAGTCAATGCAATTTCTCCATTGACAATTGCGGTATAAGCCATAAAAACTTAACTGCACGTGGTGGACTTAAAACCAGCTACGGCTGTACTAAGCAATTGTATTGTGCTCCTATAGACACCAAGAGTTCATGGGGCACTAACCTTGTTTTGAGATAAATGCCTTTTATTCGCGATCTCTTGGATAAGTACTTCATTACCCACAATACTGAACAATCCCACAATCCCACAGTGATGCCTCTGATTGGTGGAAAGGCCGTTATGGTCATAATTTGAAACTTTCTCAGCGAAAAATATTGACAAAGATGGCGGAGTCTTTTACTGCCTATGGCTTAAAATCTTAATGTGATTAAAAGCTTTCTTTGCCGAATATTGGTACTTGTATCAACAAGGATTGGGGTTTATACATCACACAAACTTAGTCAGGGCCAATACACAATCAATCAAATAGACCACTGTAAATGTTAGTTTAAACACTCAAACTTTTCAGGTAGCCGACAGGCTAACCTTTAGCATTTCCGACATTGTATGTCATACAATAATGCAAATACATAATGCAGCTAACATTAGCCTACATGCTGTAACACAGGTATGAAATATATCGTGTTTTAGTGAGTGTCCAAAGGGGTGAAAGCCACTTTAAATCGGGTCACATTATTGACTGTTGTGTGTCCGAGAGTCAGTTTGTGGGTTTTGTAAGGGCCAGCATGAGGGACAAGACCTACAAAGTTGTGGTGAGTTAAGCAGGGAGGTTGGTAACGTTAATGCTGCTAGCAGTGCTAGTTAACATTAGCTAGGCTACTGTAGCCTTCATACTGTATGATTCATATCAATCATTAACCTAGGAATACTTTGTGCATTTAATGAACATTTTGTGTAATAATTCACAGCAAATTAATAAACTGAATATGGTCCAAGAGCAGACCATGCACCAGTACATGCATCAGCCCGACTGAGCAGTGATGACAGCATAGGATGAGTCAGGTAACGTTACGAAGCACTGCCATTAACGTTAACCGCTTTCACACACACACGATATAAAATACACGATGATAAATATAAAATTCAATATCAAAACACTATTATTTACACGATTTCTCCTGAAATAACTGCTATTAACTGCACATTCACTGTATAAAAATCACTGTTTGGAGGAAAGGGTTCGCGTGCTGTCGCCGGTTGGAAATGGCAAAATAAATCGCGCCGATTTTGCCCCAAATTATTCAGTGAGGCGCGATGGTTTATGGGATGAGTAGTTCCTTCGCTCGGAAATGAAAATATGTACACAGTCTTGTACCCTTGACTTTTTTTGGATTTTCTCTTCGTTTTTTCACTCGAAATGATATGTTGTATGCTTATGAGTTATGCCGTAGCTGGTTGGCCTAAGACATGCTGTAAAACTCTTTAGATACGGATTTTTCCAAAGTCAATGGGACAAATGAATGGGAATCTTACATCCGGCACCTAACCGCATTTTGGCTGTGGGCGGGACTGTGGAGCTCTATTGAAGCTTGATAGTGGGCCGAGAGATATTGTAAAACCGTCTTCACGATAAATGGGCCGCGCAAACCCGACAAGCATGCCGCTCCGTGATTGGCCGGCCCAAACGGCCCACGAGGGGTCGCGGCCCTTCTGGCATCTGCCCAAATGCCAGACCGTCCAGTCCATCACTGAATAGGCCTACAATACAGCACACCACAATACAACACAACACAGCACAGCACAGCACAGCACAGCACAGCACAGCACAACACAACACAACACGATACAATAGGCCTACAATACAGGACACCAAACCAAACCACAATACAACACAACACAGCACAGCACAGCACAGCACAGCACAACACAACACAACACAATACAATAGGCCCACAATACAGCACACCACACCACAACACAACACAGCACAGCACAGCACAGCACAGCACAACACAACACAACACAACACAGCACAGCACAGCACAGCACAACACAACACAGCACAGCACAGCACAGCACAGCACAGCACAGCACAATACAATAGGCCTACAATACAGCACACCACACCACAACACAACACAGCACAGCACAATACGGCACGGCACGGCACAGCACAGCACAGCACAGCACAGCACAACACAACACAACACAACACAGCACAGCACAGCACACCACACCACAACACAACACAACACAACACAGCACAGCACAGCACAGCACAGCACAGCACAGCACAACACAACACAACACAACACAATACAGCACAGCACAACACAACAACACAATACACCACAACACAACACACCACAACACAGCACTACACAACACAACACAGCACACAACGCAGCGCAACGCAACACAACACAGTGTTGCAGGCAGTGAAACCATATTTACATAGTGTCAAAACAACAACCTCAGTGACGCAACCACTACACTAACAGATAATCAGGATGGCAACAGAGCTGGGTTCCTGAAAGCCACATAAATCAAAATCAAAAAAATATTCAACCTTTCTCTTCTATTCTATTTGAATCTATTCTATTCTATGAATTCCTTTACGGTCTGTTTCTCTGTGTTTTGTTCTGTTCTATTCCATGCTGTTCTGTTCGGTTCTACTCGGTTCTGTTCTATTCGGTTTCGGTTCTTGTCTGTTCTGTTGTGTTTTCACCGTGAGGCGGACAGTGTGAGCGTCCGCGCGAGTGACGGGATCAGTGGCGGGTCCTCTGACAGAACCAGGCAGGCTGGCAGAGCTGACAGGAGTGGGGGTGGTTAAACACAGATGAGAGCAGATCCGGACCACTGCAGAGAGAGACGCTTTAGGTTTGGACCTCCTACTGGCTTTATTGGTATTGGCTAGTTGGGTGGGTTCATATCAGTTCTGGTGGAGTCCAGCCATATGGACAGGCCTGTCTAGGGAACCCAGCACATGGTCAGCTCCGCTGGGCCGCTCCCTCCATCTGCTCCCTCTACCTCCTCTCTCTCTCTCTCTCTCTCTCTCTCTCTAAATTTCTCCCTCCAAGCACCTCTCCTCTCTCCCCATATCTACCTACTCCCGTCATGTCTATCTACCTCCTACCACTTCACCTCCTCTCTCTCTCTCTCTCTCACCCCCCCCTCTTTTCCCCTGTTGTGGTTGGTGCAACAATTTCCTACCTTAAATAAATTTTAAATTTTTTCAGCCGTATTTTAGGTGTCAACGAGTATTCTCATTCACTATATTCTCTATTGCACATTCACTTCTCTAAAGCAGAGGAACTGTAGTTCAAATGGTCAAGAGCAGTCAGTGGTGTTGTCTACGTGATATGAAGGACTACGCAGTATACCCACTTATGTACCACAAACACACACTACAGGAGAGTAACGCATTGCCATTATATATGACAGGAGTTACTCTTGCATGCTAGTAAATATATTATTACAGGATTATTAATGTACATTCACAATGCATATTTGACTAAAAAAAATATTACGTTGTGGCACATTCTTTGGTTCAAATATAATACAATATTATTTGTAATATATAAAATTGTTGTGGTGTATGTGATGTGGTAGGATGATGTAAATTGTAATTGTGTGTGGTGTAAATTGTAAATGTGTGTGGTGTATGAATTTCAGGATATGAATTTTGAATTTGGTTTATGAGGTGAAGCTGGTATATGAGATGAATTTGGTTTATGAGGTGAAGTTGGTATATGAGATGAATTTGTAATATGATGTGT
>NC_063206.1:20902175-20907175 GCF_017589495.1 Alosa alosa | reverse complement strand
TTTCAAAACTCTGCAGTGGTGGATGAAGTACACAAATCCTGTACTTGAGTGAAAGTAGAGGACACCTATTTTGTTTTACATTTCCACTTGAGTGGAAGTACAAAAGTACTCGCCTTCAAATGTACTTAAGTATCGTAACTCCCCCTATTTCCACCGGTCCCCTATTTCCACCGTCTTGCGTGTATGTGTCACTTAATATCCATTTCTATACAAACCAAGACAGCGGACTCCTATAGAAACGCAACCACGCACAACATAGGTGTATCTAAATTAGCTATGTACCAAAAATGACATTTTACCGTGACTCGAGGAGCTGTAAACAGTGTTGTAAGGCTGCGTGTGTCACCACCGCTTGGAGCTCCAGTGGAATTTTAATTTCACGACGAGAATTCTCGGTCTAACCGTTAATGTGCCGTTGAAACGGTGTAAATAGGCGACCCATCAGGCCAGCACTATAACTCCGAGCGTGGTAAACAAAATCGGATATTTCAGGCAGTAAATGCTCCCGTTAGGAACCAAACCAGATTTTGTTCAAATCTACACAACTATGGCTACTGAAAAATGTAAGGTTCATTTAGTAAATGTTATTTTGAAGTGTTAAAAAACATCGTTGTTTTAGAATTTCTGAACAAAAGTGGTGATAATTGGGGGTGTTACGATATCGAAAGTAAAAGTCCTGAAATGTATTATGACTAATACAGTTGCATTTACTATTGTTGAAATGATTCGGCACAGACATAGGCATTCATTGAACCTTTCTCCTTCATTTAAGGACAAAATCAACTGAGAATTCTTGCATGTAGAAAGACCTAAAATCAAACCAATGTGATATCTTATCTTAGATACTTCAAAGTAACCACTTTTTGCTTTGTGGATGGCTTTACACTTTTGGACCAAATCAATATGTTCCCTTTTGTGTTAGATAGTTAGATAGTGTCAGATTTTGTATCATTGTCTATTATTGTATACCTATCTGTCATTGTCTATCATTGTCTATCATCATTTGTTCAATGGTGTCGTGAGGCTATTTATGGTAACATCAATATTGTGAAAAGGGGTCAACAAGGTACAGTAAATAGTGGATATAAAGCCTAGCTCGCTTAATAGAAAATACACATGTATTTGGACAGTCTTTTTTCCAAAAGCAACTTCAGCTGTGTCAAAATGTAGTGGAGATAAAAGTAAGATATTTGGCCTAGAAATGTACTGGAGTAAAAGTAAAAAGTCTAACAAAATTGAAATACTCAAGTAAAGTACAGATACTGTACATGAAAAAGTGACTTATTAAGTACAGTAATTGAGTAAATGTACTCAAGTAATGTCCGCCACTGAAACTGTCTATTTTTCAAAACTCTACACACAAAACCCACAATTGCTCACACAAAATGCAAAATGCCTCAAATCTCCAGCAAAAAGATACACAGCATTCAAAATGTCATAAACACATCTCTAAAGCAAACATTCAGCTCACATTATAAACACTTCTGTCATAATATGACATTTTGGATACATTATGTAAACACTGTTGCTCAAAACCTAGCTCTTCTGTCTTTCATTATATTTCATTATATATTCATTTCATAAACTGGCTTCTATGTACAGTATATTTCCATACATGAGTGAATGTCATCTACAGAGAGAAGTTGAAATACACAGTAGCTCTGCATTGGTTCTGAACATTTGAACCATAAATCCTCTAGGAACAGATTGAAAGGGTCTGTATAGAGTATACATGTATCTATTCATAGGCCTATACTAAGGTAATGATCAGTGTTTGGTAAAATAATGAGTGTTTGTACATTTACGACTCAGTGTGAATAAGTGTTGAATACAGTAATTGTGGCATTTTGATAGCTTGTGTTTGAAAAATGAAATCAAGTTACTTCCTCTTAGATTTTTGTGTGTTAGGTAGAAAATTGTGTGTGGTGTTTTGCAACATGTGTTTTGGGAAATTGAAAACTGAGTCAAACACTTAGAATTAGTGTACGGTTTTGCAGACTTGGTGCGGGGTTATGGTGTTTGAAAGGCATGTTTAGAAAATTGTGTGTAAGCAGATGAAAAAAACTTTCACAAAAGGATACATTCCAAGATACAGAGTTATACAATATGAATGGCCTGTGGCTTTCTCAGAAAGTGAGTATGTATAATTGTGTTACTATAATCTTGTTGAAGGTGCGATTTGAGAACAATAGAGAAGTTTAGTTGACTCAAAATGGTTGACCAAAGTAATCATATCACACCACTGAGAAGTAACAGCTCTGTAATAAAATAAGAATCTTCCGGGCTCTCAGAAGGAATAAATCAAGTGACATATCAAAATGGAAAAGTTGCTCCTATTAACAGAACTATGACTCACACCTCTTTAATTGACAGGGCCCTAATGGAGAATATTTTATGGTGCATTAGGAAGTTGAGCGGAGAATGAGGATGGTTGAGCTTGTGAGGTCACTGCTGGGATATGTAGTCCTCTGCGGTTGCCTTCCCTTCCTCTTCTTCTGTTGTTTTCTGATGGCAGCCAGAGTCGGTCCAAAAGCCCTCTGCGCTCGCACCCAGGGGAGACATTTCTTGTTTGGCAGCACAGACAGCTTTTCAATATGGCAAATAGCAAAAGCCAAAAAGCAAATAAAAAAAAAACATTCTGCGTTCATTTTACCTAATTCATTATCAGTCCGCAATGTATAGAAATCCATCACTTGGACTGGTCGCTGGCCCCTTCGCAAAAAGTGGCTTAATTTCTAAATTGCCGCAGAGTGATTTTCTCTCTGTGCCGTTGACACCTCTCACATTGTTGTTTGATGGATCTGCCATTTGCTTTTTTGACCATTGATTTCTGGAGGGGGCATGAGAGGCTGTGCCCTGGTTCAGAGTGCTCATTACATGGCTGGAGTTCAGGAGCACCCACCCTCCTCCCCAGATCAGAATCAGATTCGTTCCTGCATTAGATATTATCCGCAATCACAAACATATAACCAGATATACAGTATATGGGATATTATCCGCAACCATATATGTGACTGATTGCATATACGATTGGGATAATATCTAATCCAGGAACGGATCTGATTCTGATGTAGGTCTGATTTTGCACAGATAACTCTCAAATCTCTGCTGTATTCCAGCTCGATCTGGCCCGTGTTTACAGGAGGAGTTGCTGAGTGACCACTGAGGTAACCGTGGAGAGGACAATCTCAGAATGATAGTGTTCTCTATCATTTAAACGATGGTAGTAGTTCATTGAAGCAGTCGCAAAACACACCACTCAACCTGACCCAACTCACTGTGTTACCTCTGTTCTATCTGTCCCATGAGTCCACTAATGTCCACACTAGTGTTGTTCCAAAGTCAACTCGGTTCTATACAAGACCAAGGCCCAATGGGACTGATACACCGGGCACGTAACTGAGACATTCCATTCGCAGAGCGCCTGTTGCAACAATTATCTGCCACTACAGTATAATCAATGGAACTGGCTACACCGGAAGAGACAGCGGCGTGTACGTTTGACAAAAAAGTCTCCTAAAACTATTTTTACGCTCCACAAACGGAGCGCTTCACTTGCGACCCGGTAAAGCCACGGATTTATACTCTTTAGCCCGAAGAAAAAAAGTTATTGTATGGGCCATATCTGCTTCAGAAGATGCCCTGCCATGTGGCTGGACCCCAGCAGTAGCCCGATGTAGCCTCATCTGGGCTCTGTTCAGCTGCTGCCGTCTGCTCTGTGGTGTCACCTCGCCCCAGTCCCTCTCCCAAGTCCCCCACCAGCCAAGCACAAACTGTTCACAGCCAGCCAGCTTATGCAAACGGCACCATAAATAATCAGAACAGGAAGCAGCTCAGCCATTCAGAGGAGGTGTGTGTGTGTGTGTGTGTGTGTGTGTGTGTGTGTGTGTGTGTGTTTGTGTGTCTTAGAATGGCTGAGTGTGTCACAAGAACAGTCTGAGTCAGAGAGAGACCTCTATGGCATCATAATCATCAGCTCCCCAGCTGTGAGATGGCAGGAGCAGGAGTTATTTTTTCCAATAGCAATTTATTTAGTAATCAAATGTTCTTGAGTTTGGAAAAATGTTTCTGTTATATCATCCGCATACAGATCAGAAGATGGAGTATCATCTTCTGTGTGGATAGAGAGAGTGTGGGGGAGGGAACACAAGCAATTAAGCATCAAAAACATAAAAAAGAATGTTTCTCATAGAGAGAGAGAAAGAAGGGTGCTTGGTTCATCCCCTTCCAGCCTAACACAGACCTGTAAATCCCCCCCCCCCCCCCCAAGTAACAGTTTAGAAAAATGTATGGTAGTAAAGCATTTATAATACATTAGTTAATAATTAACTATTTATTTTGTTAATTTAAAAGATGCATTGGGGCATTGGGTTGAGTGCTGATCTAATCCCTGCAGTCGGCTGAAATCGGTTTGCCCCGTGCTCCCCCTGCAGTCGGGCCGACCTCTGTCCCCACGGCCCTGTGGGACGGCTGAGCGTTGACGTGCCTGAGTGCGTGCCTTAGCCGAGCTGCCCAGCCTCTCTGACTTCACTCCGAACAGATGGACGCTCTACCCCAGAGGAGCACTCTGCTTTATATGGGTCAACCTTTTAGAAATGGGCCAAGATGTCATTTCATCTGCTTTGTTTTCTTTCTTCCATTCGTCCTGTCTTTCTTCTTTGTGTATCTCTCTCCCTCTCTCTCTCTCCCTCTCTGTCTCTTTCCGTTCCTCTTCATCATGGTGGCCAGGGTCGCTCTTCTTTTAGCGCACGCCCAGCCTTGGCACGGGCGAGGACGAGTGGGTAACGCAATGTTCCCAGGAAGTGCAGGTGCCAGGCTGGGCTGGGCTGGGTTGCATTTGGGTCTGGCAGCGTCGCAAAAGGCTGATTCACTGAGACTGATACAGCCGCAGAGAACGCCGCAAAGCTTTACACAAACACACACACACAGACACATGTATGAAAGCAAGCATGCACATACACACACACACACACACACACACACCTGCGCGTGTGCATGTA
>NC_063206.1:20887175-20897175 GCF_017589495.1 Alosa alosa | reverse complement strand
AGAGAGAGAGACATTAGTTAGCATTGATCTCTCGCTTCTCAGGGCAGTGCTAAAATGTTGCGTACACGGGTACACAAATTTAAACACGCACACACACACGTATGTGGATGATGGTCTGCAACCTGCATCTGGGAGTTTTTGTTGTGTTAAGCCTGTGAAGGATGAGTGAGGAGGACTCAGCGAAGAGCCAGCTTGTGTGAGTACCACTGTGGCAGTTAGCTTTAGCCCACACACCAAGCCAGGTTCAGCAGCAGCAAACAGCCAGCACAATACAAGCTGTATTAAACATGTGTGGTGTAAGGAAGTGAAAGCTTTAACTATTTGACAGACTAAAAAAAGAGGATTTGACATTTGTGTTTGAGGCGATTGTACCTGGAAGACATCAGAATTAATGTACATAACATGTCATAACTATGAATGTGTTAGGGGACATACATTATATCGTTGATTTGGTTGCTTTTCATAGAGGATGTATGATTGACAGGATTGGTTCAGTTGATTCTCAAGTATGTGAGACATTTCATTTTAAAATGTCTACTGTATATGGACTACTTAAAAAGGTTTGTGGTACCTGATCCTTGAACTTGTGGCATTCTTTTGATTGTGTACACTCTGTGAGAGGATTCAGTGTTTTTTTGTCTTCTATTGAATTTGTTCATAAATTCACCAAAAGAATATAATTTATTTCCCAAAACTAAAACCATTTAAATTGTATTGTTTGATATCTCCATATTGGATGATGAGGTTATTTTTGGGTGATTAAAATAATCAGCGACTGGGGAATTCAGTGTGTGTTGGATCTCTATAAACTGATCATAATCATGTGCGTTTTGTGCAGATGGTTAAATCCTTTAAGACTTTATATTGGACAAACAAAAAACAGTTTACTACAGAGATTAAAACAACATTTGTATCATATTGATAAAACAGTTAAAGATACTTACCTGTACCAACATTTTAGACTACACAGGAGAAAGAGTTTGGCCATCATGGTTTTGGAGTAAGGATCATGGTGGTCTGACAAACAAAGATTTAAAATAGAAATGAATTGGATTAAAAAATTGAACACCATCTATCCAAATGGTCTTAATCAAATGTATTGATATTTACAACCTTTATTGATGTTATGGGTGGGAATTGTGGGGTGTGGAGGGATGGACCATTATATATTTATATATTTTACTGGATTTTATCCCAAGGGGGAGGGATACATGATTTGAAATCCCTTAAGGGAATATTTATAAGTTTTTAGAATTTTAAATTCCCATACGGGAGAGTTGGTACTATTCCTCCGCATCTAACTTTTTTGCCCATTTTGAACATCTTGTCTTGAGGGTTGGCTTGACCTTTGATTGAGATCATTTTTCTGTTTTGTATGTGAGACTTGTAGGGGACTAGACCTTGAAGATTAGATACCTGTAAAAATGAAAAACATTAAAAAGAAGAGAACTAAAAGTAGAAATAATTACCGCAGAGAAAGGGGGTGTCCTCCTCTTCTGTAGCTCCTTCCCTGGGGGGGTTGGATATTCCGGCCTTCGAAATCTGGGGTCTTGGGGAGCCTGAAAAAAGAGAAAAGAAAAAGAAGAAAAACAGAGAAAAACAAGAAAAACTAATAAAATACATAGTTTTACTTACCTTACTAACCTGGAAGAAATATAGTTAACCAAATGGGGAACTAGGTATTGTGTGCCCGTGCATTTTGATCCCCTTTGGGGGATCAAACTTTATATTCCCCTAACCTAACCCTGACCCCAACCCTAGCCCTGACCCTAACCCCAACCCTAACTCTTACCCTAACCCTAACCCTGACCCCAACCCTAACTCTGACCCCTGACCCCAACCCTAGCCCTGACCCTAGCCCCAACTTACCCTAACCCTAACCCTGACCCCAACCCTAACTCTGACCTCTGACCCCAACCCTAACCCTAACCCCAACCCTAACTCTGACCCTAACCCTAACCCCAGCCAGGCCCCAGCAACTGTATATTAGGGTTACGTAGCTATTTTGGTTCAGTCATGTCTCTCTGCTAATCTGACCTTTTGTTCTTCTGTTTTCCTCTCTCTTTTCTCGTCTTCTCCCTCTGCCTGCCTTTTTCAACTCTCTCTGCTCTTACTCAATTTTCCCTCCTCCCTTTCGACTTCTCTTGTCCTCTTCTCTCTCTCTTCCTCCCTCTCCTTCTTTCCAATCCCCCCTTTCCACCCATGCTCTATCCCCACTATTTCTGATTTCGGTCCATCCTCTTACCTCCCATTCAACTACATCCTCCCTTCTTCTCCTTCTCTCTCCTCTCTCTTTCTCTCTCTCTCTCAGTTTGCACCAGCAGTTTTCCAGCTATAAGGAGCAGGTGCGTCGGCAGGTGAGCGTTGAGACGCGGCAGCAGTCGGGTCAGGCGAAGGACGACGCGCCCACCTGTGGCATATGCCACAAGACCAAGTTCGCCGATGGCTGCGGCAATGTCTGCTCCTACTGCCAGACCAAGTTCTGTGCTCGCTGTGGGGGAAGGGTCTCTCTGCGTGCCAACAACGTGAGTGACCACTGTCAAAAAACACTCACCCGACAGGGAGGTCAACGACAACTTGTCTGTTATATTCCTCTGTAGGATTGCATGAGTAAGGAGGCAGGGGGCCCAAATTTAACCCTTAAAAGTGTACTGTCGGAATGTTGGACAATTAACATTCTAAAGAATATCTGGGCTCATTGAGTTCAATCAGAGCCATTTGGATAGAATGTTCCAAAACCCACACCTTTAAGGGTTAAACATCTATTAACAAATAAAGTTCTTGTGCATGAGCAATAGCTATTGTTTTACTGTTGTGTTGTTGTATGGGAGCATTGAGCTGACTCATTAGTGTTAAGGTCTTCCCTTTGCCAAGTTGTAAATAGATTTTGCCTGGTTATTAAATTAGCTTTAGTTAAGACTTAAGACCATGCACTTTGCCCATCATTCAAATTAGGACCAATCGTGTTTATGCTGTCCTTGCTTGGCTTGCACGAGTGAAGACCCAGAGAGTTAATGACTTGGTGGTCAGACTCTCTCAGTTCACCTTCTTTGTCATGTTCCATCTGGGTATCTCAGGTGATCAGACAGTTTTGCCATTGTCCCAGACATTGAAATAATGTACAGTACTGTATATGCCTTATATATGGAATAGACTTGTCTTTAGGGCCTACAGTACTTGTAAACAATTAAACTCTTATCTGCTTGTCTATAAACTTATAGAGTAAACATTAGCTATAGGAATTTGGTGTGGCTGTAGGTGGAATTGAATAACAAAATGATTGCACTTGAAGTATTCTGTTAGTTAACACAGTGAAAGGAACACATACTTCAGTTAAGTTCTGGTGGTGTTGGAAGAGGGATTGTAACAGGAAAGGCAGTCCTATTCTCGTTAATTCGCCACACCATTCAAGACATAACTTCAATGAATTGTCTATGGACACCCTGCTTTCATCATTGAGTGTCAAAGGCAAGTCTTTACACATACAGATTACAAAATGCAGTATATAATTCACCAACCCTTAAAGGAATGTATATATAACTACTATATCTCATCAAGTCACATGATATGTCCAGTCCTCCATTAAGGCCCATTCACACCAAGAACGATAACAATAACTACAAACAAATATCGTTCTCGTTATTATGAATGACGACGTTCACACATAAACTATAACGGTAACGACATGAAGAACAATATCGTTGGGGATCACTTTCAGAGAAAACGCTAAAAAACTAATAGCCAATCAGAACCCATCAAATTTTAACTGTCACATTCATTAACACAAGGAGAGACATTGTTTATCATTGTTCAGTGTGAACGCTTTTATTGTTATGGTTATCATTATCATTATCGTTCTTGGTGTGAATGACCCTCAAGTCTCTCCTGACGCAGATCTACACAGGAATTCTCCAACTAATGTCTGACTCTTAACTCCAATCTCTGTTCTTACACTCCACATCAATTGTGCATGTGCAAAATAATTGGCAGTGTAGGATGTTGGCCTTTTCAGAAGTTTCCCGAGTCATTATCACAAACACACACACAGCTGAACATCCAGTCGTGGTGATTATTGGTCCCACGAGCATCTCAGGCACATTTTTTGTAATCTAAATTTGTATTATAGTGATGGCTGGCAGTATGTGAGGAGATCTGCTTTTGATTTTATGATACAAGATGCTTTAAAGTGCCTTTAAACGTCAGTGCGTGTGTGTGTGTGTGTGTGTGTATGTGTGTATATGTTCTGAGGAAAGGGTGGGTGGAGAAGGAGGATTGAAGGGGTGTGAGGCCACTTAAACGGAAGGAGTGTGTGTGTGTGTGTGTGTGTGTGTGTGTGTGTGTGTGTGTGTGTGTGTGTGTGTGTGTGTGTGTGTGTGGTTGGGTGGTGGAGGATGGAGGCAGGCTCGACCAAAGAGCCTGGCGCGGATCAGGAAAAGGTTAATTGGGCATTAGACGGCGCATGCAGAGGCCCCCTCCGGCTGGTGGTGGGGGTCTTTCTCCGCGGGGCCGCCCCGTGATGCCCAGGCTGCCACCGCATCTCCATGGAGCCGGCCGGGCCCCACGTGGCGAGGGCCCCTAAAATTGGAGACCGACTCCCGCTGCGTGATATTTACTGTAGCTCCTGTGCACCACAGCACTGCCACATCCACCGGGCTAATTAACACAGGGCCTATAATGAGGAGAGAGGGAGGGGGGAGAGAGAGAGAGAAACCAAGAGCGAGAAAGAGAGATACAGGGAGAGAAAGGGAGAGCGAGAGAGAGAGAGGGAGAGATACAGGGTGAGAGAGAGAGAGAGAAGGAGGGAGAGAGAGGGAGGGAAGGCAGAAGAGTATGTGTATGTGTATGTGTATGTGTATGTGAATGTGTATGTGTATGTGTATGTGTATGTATGTGTATATTTCATGTTGACACTGAAGAGAACAGAACAGTCCCTTTACTGCTGAGTGCTGTTTTATGTCTGAACATCTTCAGATGATGCCTGTGCTTAATGTTGGCCTAATTGTGAGCCCCACACTGCTGAGTCAGGCTTTACCCCTTGTTTCCTGTAGGGGGCAGCAGACTTTACTTTCTGTTTCTACCAATGCTGTCATTGGGCCTCTGCCAAGTCATTTAGAAACAAAAACAAACATGGACTATCCATGCTGGAGAATAATGCATGAAGTATGTTGAAGCTGGTAATCTATGTATGGTTTGATATGCAGTTAGTTCTTTATCAGTAATGTTGCATCCTTTAGTGTAGTTGTGTGACATAGTGAAATGTGGAAAACAGTAGTAAAATGAAGAGGTTACTTTTAACCCTATTTTTTTCCAACTTCAACACTGGCCTTCAATGCCATAGACATTATTGTTAGCGATCAAATAAAAATCAAATGAGAATAATACATTAAAGGTGCCATGTGTAAGAATTGAGGTAAAAATATCCAAAAAATGAGCTACACCCATCAAAAGTTTGAGAAGAAATAAGGGCGATGATGTCATTAAAAAAATTATAGGTATAGTGGGTATACAAGGTATAGTGCTGCAGAGATATGAGATAAACCTGAATTAGCATGCTAAATTATTAGCCACAGCCCGACAGGTGTCATAATACCAGTTTCAGCCATGGGAGGCAGTCTGCGGGCAACATAACCGCCAGCCAAACTGCAATACACGTGTCTCGGTTGTTACTCTAGGGTAGACCAGCTCACTTTCTGGAGGTATACTGCCCCCATCTTTTATGGAATGTGGAGTATGAATTGATTTTTTGGCGGACATTACACATGACACCTTTAAAAGCTAGCAGGATCACTTGATAATTGGTTGGAGAGGAAGCTTTGAATGGGGAGTTCTCCCCCAGCTCTTGCGAGAGACATGGCAGTGCACTGGAAGCTTTTATGACTAACCATAAGGCCTCATGGCCACCCCTTCTCACTGCTGATGCGCCAGTGAGCGATTGCTCTCACATATTTAGCCACACACTTCTCCTTTTAATGCCTACCTTCACTCTCTCTCTCTCTCTCTATTTCTTGCATTTCTTGTCATGTTGGAATGCTGAAAACCGAAGGACGATAAAGTGGTAAGGACACTTTACATTCTCAGTCTCTGGCTCATTCAGTGCTCCTTGTTGATCTTGATGTTTGTGCCACAGCACACAGATGGCATTGGTTGCCTTGCGTGAGGGGGGGCGTAGGGATTGGGGTGTGGGCGGATGAGTTGCTGAATGTGATATGTGATTACCCCTGAAATTGTTTACATATGGTGCCCGGTGTGTGTGTGTGTGTGTGTGTGTGTGTGTGTGTGTGTGTGTGTGTGTGTGTGTACGCACACAAGGTCACCATATTCCATACACCTTTTTTCTGAAAGTGTTTGAATGAAAAGATTCAGCTCACGTGTCACATCCATTCTGTCATCCGTTTCTCACACACACACACACACACACACACACACACACACACACACACACACACGTCCCCTCAATGACATTCATTCTCAGTGTTTGTCTGATTCAGTCTTACTGTGCCCACTTTTTTCAACAAATGTCACTCTCTCATTCTTTTCCTCATTCATTCCCCTCATGGACATCAGACACATTTACGGACACAAACAGACAAAACACCCTTAAAAAGTCACTGAATCAGTTAATTTATTCCACAGTATTGGGCATACCATTCATGCCTCATTCAGTATTGCATAATACTGTACATGCCATTAACACGGACAATATAACACATTATCACCCGGAGAGAAGAAATACTCTTTTCTGATTGGCTGGCAGGGTGGCTTTTAATTCTGAATAACGGGACACCTATGAAGTAGATCTGGTAAAAAAAAGTTTAATCGCCGTTCCATATAAATGCTTATGAATGGTAACTATGACAACGATAGTAGGACGACAGTTGAGCCTGGAGACAGGCTTCGCAACAATGGAATCAACTGTAAACAAGCTAACTGCCCATGCTATCGCTGTTATAGGGCCAACGAAAGTTGTACAACAAGCTGAACTAGTGAGCTTCTTTTTAAACGGAACCGCGTGTTTCCTTTGCTTTACAGTGGCAACCAGGTGATAAGCGGGATAATGACCTTCAAGGTGTGTCCAGTTATACGGAATTAATGGACTCGGGCGGAGGCCCCTCGCCCACGTCCATTAATTTCGTATAACAGGACACCTCGAAGGCCGTTATCCTTTACGTATACAACACCCAGTGCATGCCATTCATTCACAGTACATCCCACATGGTACACACGCCACACCTAGCGTCTCTCACATCACGTTCCATCACGTCCGGCGTCTGATCCAGACCTCCAGATAGGTTATTCAGATATGTATGGACGAATCGGATGCGCCCCATCCGAGTTCTTGTCTCTAACCTGTCCTCCCCTACCTGTTTGTGTCCACCCCCCGACCCCTTCCCTCTCTGTAGAGTCTCATTCTGAAAGACAGGGTAAGCTGTGCACTGAATGTGGACCCCCCCTCCCCCTAACCCTGCATGTTGTCTGTTGTGTCTGCTTCAAACTCACACTTGACTTTGCATGAGTATGTTTCCCTGCCATTGTAGACACTGTAGAGGTTATTTTCAGTTTGCAACCACATCTGGCATATTGCTTTTAGTTGGTGGTGATCTTGCAATATTGTATTCTGTGCATTACTTCTTTGCTAGGTGATATGTAACTTTTGCATTACCACAAACACCCTAGATTAAATCCAACAAATAAGTCAGTATATTGTATACAATAGTGTTTAAAACTTTAAGTGTAAAACAGCGAACTTGTCCTTTAAGTGAACTGTCTTAACTGGCCTGTTAAGTGAATGGTGTGCCAGTTCTGTGGAAGGCAGAAGCAGGGCATGTTGGGAAGGAATGCCTTCACATTTTGCAAAGGTCAAAGCAGTTGCTCCCTTACCTGACACCTTCAACTCGGGTTAGTAGAATGATAAGTGTTTGCCATGCTGCAGGTGTGGTAATCATTGTGGAATCTATTGGAAATGCCCAGTCATAAGTAACGGATGCATCCAGTCATGGCCAGTCCTAGTGTTTCAATGTAAAAAGCAAGTAGAGGTACAAACTCCAATGTGTCAAAACACTGTAAGTAGAGTGGACTGGTAGAGTAATCTGAAAGCTTTTGACCTTTGACTTTCAATATGGAAAAAATGGACAGTCGTGGAAACGGAAATCGATATATTCATAGTTGAGATACCTCTATTGCTATGAGACAGGATACTGGGAGGAGATTGAGTTTGGCCATGTCAGAGGCTAACTGGACGTTTGGTCCTGCAGGTTTTTCTGCAGGGGCTGTGGACGTTTTTAGGAAGTCACATTGATTAAAGTGATTCAGGAGATTTGGCTGTGGTGTCCACCTCGTCTTGGCATGGGCATCCTTACTTGCATCTTCTCGTCCAGCATCTTTCCTGTTTTTTTTTTCTCTCTCTCTCTCTCTTTCTCTCAAGGCTGCAGCATTAGTTAATAAAAAACAGCACTGCTTTGGAACACGTCGGTCCACATGAAACACAGCGCACTCCAATGCCGAGCTCATTAGCTAAATGATGATCGGGCCTCCTGGCGGTAGCTGCATTCTCTTCTCCAGCCAACCATTACTCCCTCAGCATCTCTCTGTGTGTTTTGAAGTTGGCCGGCGTTTTCTCGGGGGGAGAGAGCCTGTCTTCTGTTTTCTCCCTCCAGCCCCCCCTTCCTCCCTCCCTCCCTTCCTGTCTCCCTCCTGTCTTTCTCTCTCTCTTTCTTTCTTTCTTTTCTTCCTCCTTTCGCTCAAGGATCCATTTTTGGTACTGGTCAGTCAGTTCTTCTCTGTCAGGCTGGGGGCTCTCAGGTTTGCTCTCTCCACCACTGAGCATTTTTCACGTCTGAATATTGATGGGCCGGTGAGAAGGGGATAGAGAGAGAGAGAGAGAGAGAGAGAGAGAGAGAGAGAACATGGCGCAAAGTGTCATTTCCTGCCTGAAAGCAACACCATGAGATGATTAGTATTGATTTGCACGGCTTTTGCATCACGTCTGTGGAAATGTTTCATTGACTAGGATCACGGACTCTACTGTCTGGTAGCACGTCTCTGAGTGGATGCATTGCAATGCCCCTGTTGCAAATAAGAAATATCTTGTGTGAGTTTTTCACCTGGAGTTATAGTGATGGCATTATTCTTTTTAGTCTTGCCAGTTAGGTGCATCAGGTGAGTTGGTGCCAGCCTGTGGAGGAACTGGGTACTGCAGGATTTGTGCTCAGAGGTTGATATGAATGGCTACTTCCTCAGGGCCTGTTTAGGTAGAACGATGCCAGTGAAGTGTTCACACACACACACACAGACACACACACACACACACACACACACACACACACAGACACACATGCACATGTGCATATATACACACACGCTCACCCTACTGAGAAACCAACCCAGGCACACGTGTGTCGTTTTTATAGGCGGCCTATCGATCTGCTTAATTCAGAGAAAATTCAATGTTTGGAAAAGGAGCTGGGACCAAACTTATCATGCTATTGATTGGGGCCCCGTGCCTTGTCAGGGAGGGAAATGTATGTCTCGGCAAGAAAAGAGGGAGAGTCGAGAGTTTTGTAACATCTGCAGGGACCCACAATAAATTATTTACGCCATCGACCAAAGGGGGTATTTAACAATTGAACTGGCCCACATATGAGGGGACCAGTGAATGGCCGACCAGGACGGAGTGTGCCTCTGGGTCCGAGTGTGTGTGTGTGTGTGTGTGGGGGTCAGGGCTGGGGCCGGGGCGTTCTCCAGGGGCTGATATACTGGCTCATTAGAACAAATGGACACTAATCTCCTTTGTGGCAGTCGCCCATCCTTATCCGGGATTTATAAGGCGCTGAGTTATAGAAGCGCGCTGCAGCCGCCGCCACCCCCCCATACATCAAGCTGTCAGAAGGTGGGTTTCACTGAGGGGTGGGAGTGGGGTGGAGAGGAAAGAGAGTGTGGAAGTGTGTGTGTGTGTGTGTGTGTGTGTGTGTGTGTGTGTGTGTGTGTGTGTGTGTGTGTGTGT
>NC_063206.1:20877175-20882175 GCF_017589495.1 Alosa alosa | reverse complement strand
GGATTATTGCATGCACAGTGAAAAGAAGGGTGTATCCTCTTATCTGACTGTGGGTAGATAGGCTAATTTGGTGTGTTCCGTTAAGTATAGGCTACAGCATAGAAACACGTTGAACTATGTCTATGTTCAACCATATTTTTACAATAGGGAATGTCCCATTTATATAACCATAAGTGTAATATTTTAGTTTTTCATGTGCTTTCCAACATGATTACAATAAAGTGTTTTTAAAATGAGAAAAGTTGCTAAATGTGAGTTTTTAGTTAAGGTTAAGATATGCTGATCTCACCAATTCATTGACTATAATGATGATTGCCTTGCTCAATTGCAGAAGTGGTCTCTGTCTCTGTCTCTCTCTCTCCTTGTTGTAAAACTGGCATTCGCGAGAGGCTGCTGGGAGGTTTCCAGGCAGCGTCCTTATTGATCATTTCCATAAGCCAGTGAGGCAGTGATGAAGATGAGAAGAGGGTGAGAGGTGGGGTGGGGTGGGGTGGTTGTGAGTTGTGTATTTAAACAGCTTTTAGATCTGATCTCCTGACTGATCATCGCAGTGTATTAAATCCATATGAACATCATCACAGATCTTTATTACCATGTTTCAGCAGCCAGGAGCACTACCCAGTCTCATCCACACAGATAGTTTCTGATGTTGGTGTTGGGGTTGCTGTTGGTCTTGGTGTTGGGGTTGCTGTTGCTGTTGGTCTTGCGGTTGGGGTTGGGGTTGGTGTGTCTTGGTCTTGGTCTTGGTCTTGGCTCTGCTCCTCCTATCAGTCTACTACTACTTGTGAACACACAGAGAGAGAGAGCCATCATTAGCACGAGCGCAGATGAAACACTGAGTTACACAAAATGTCATTTCTGAAACAGCCAATAGTCAGAAGGCCATGTGTCATGTGGAGCTCATGGGATGTCAAGTGATATTGTCACACTTGGGTCCTGAGGGCTCTCAAAGAGAACGAGGATTCAGTCATGGCTACCCTCTCTGTCATGGCTACCCTCTCTGAGTGTCGGTCTTACCATTCCATATCATTTGGGATGATGCCCCCATGGGGTCCCATGAATAAGGGAGGAATATTCAATACTTACACATCTTTCAGTCTTTCACTCACGCTGTTACCTCTTTCATTCCCTCTTTCTCTCTGTCCCTTTATTCATCTCTCTCTCTCTCCTTCTCATTCTCCCTCCCTCTGTCTGTCACCCACTCCCTCTCGCTTGTGACAAAAATGGAGCATAAATGTCAGATTAAGCATATGTCTTTAGATATGTATTCACGATATGAGCCTCAGTCAAGACTGCGTCTAACTTAAAGTAGGCCAGGGAGGAAGAACCAATTGTGAATCTCTTGGTTGCATGAGGCTATAGGCAACACATTAAACCAAAACATGCTTAAAGGGTACAATTCATCTTGCACAGCCTCTCCTTTCTCTCTCTCTCTCTCTCTCTCTCTCTGGCTACACAGAAAGACTTCATAAAGTGAAATTGTGCTCAACAGCTTGTTTGCCCATTACAGTAAATGTGAGCCCATTTGAGCACATTTTCTGCTGAGACAGTTCCTTTGACTTCGGGCTTTTCAAAAGGAAGATGCCTCTGTGTGTGTGGTTTTTTTTTTTAAAGGCGGCATGATACTGTCAAGGAAAAGACTACAAAAACACGCACAACCACACACACTGGATTGTTTCTGTAGATCATATGAATTTTTTTTTTCCATACATCTATATAAATCAAACACACACACACACACACACACACACACACACACACACACACACACACACATACACACACACACACACACACACACACAAACATACACAAATAGACACATGCATCACATCAACAAGCAAATACACACACACACACACACACACTCACACACACACACACACACACACACACACACACACACACACACACACACACACACACACACACACACACACACACACACACACACACACACACACACACATACACATGCACATTAGTGCTGCTTGCTGTCCTAGTTTTTGTGGCCATGTAGGAATGCTGGCTTTCTCTCTTCCCCCTGAGATGGCCATCAGGCCTGTTTTCCACTGCCACTGGAAGTTCATTAGAGAGCTTTCGAGTTGTGTACACTCACGTACTATTGTGCCAGATTCAAGCAGCCCTGCCTCCTTTGTGCGTGCTTGATGTCAAAGCGTGATCTAATGCCTGGATTACCTTGGGATTATTCAATCCTGGATCAGGCTATCAGAGTTACTTTTTTTTTACTTTGCTGGAACAGATGGTCACAGGTACCTTGGAAAGCATAAGAAAATGTAGATGTGAAAATGAAAGATTGAAAGAGTCTCTCTGCCTCTCCTTTTCTTTCGTTTTCCCATCTCATACAAACAAAAATACACATACAGGGAAACACATGTATGCACACTTAGCATGGATAATAGTTCATAACCAGCTGGTGTATTTTCAGAATTACATTGTATATACAAACACACACACCCACACACACACACATACACACCCACACACACACACACACACACACACACACACACACACACACACACACACACACACACACACACAAATACAGGTAGAGAAGTCTACTACTTTTTCAATTACTTCACTCTTGCATAAATGTACTCTTGCTGTGTGTTTATACACAGGAACACACACACACACACACACACACACTCACACACACACAAATGGACAAAGGTACCCACATCATACCCATCACATCAACACACACACACACACACACACACACACACACACACACATACAAACATGCTGCGGTGTGCTGAGTGGTTCTCCTGGCCCGCGGCGGTGGTGCTGGTATTAGCGTGGCTGTGTAATCCGTGCTGTGAGGGTCCTGTTCGGCCGCTGGCAGCTGCGGATTGCCCTGCTGATTTGCTTGAGATTAGTTTGGACGGGAGCCAGCCCTGTTCAATCAGGACATAATGCTTTTTCGCTGTCCGCCCCCGCCCACACCGCCCACCTCCACCCCTGCTGCACCTTGCAGTCATGCTGCCACACTGGCACAAGACACACACACACACACACACACACACACACACACACACACACACACACATCCTTACCTCCTCATCTATCCTTCTTTCTGTCACATTCTCTCTCTCCCTCTCTCTTTCTCCTCCTAGGGATTAGAATCTCTCTTTTTTTCTCTGGATTGGAATATCTTTCTCCTGCTCTCTCTCTCACCCTCTCTCTCTCTCTCTCTCTCTCTCTCTTCTCTCTCTCTCTCCCGTCGTCAGCAGTGGAAGCATTTCATTCCCCCACACACCCCACCCCACCTCTCCACCTCCACCCTTCCGGTACTCCACCCCACCCACCGCCCCCGCATTGTACACGGTGTTGTGTCGGCGCCGGGTTTTTGTCCCGCATTATTCCTGTTGACACTTTCGTCAGCCGGGGGGAAAACTCATTTCGCCTCAGAGAGACGCGGCCCCTGCCGAGCCGGCGAGCGCCAGGATTTATTCCCCCTGCTCCGCACAAATGGCAACCTGTGAGTACGACACCACCACCGCTACCGCCACCTGCCTTTCTCCCGATGTGATCCCTCATTTTCTCCAAACCTCCCTCCCCTCCCCCTTCAAGGAACCCCTTTCCTCTCCTAAATGTTGTACTACCCTTGACCCCCCCCCCCCCAAAAAAAAATAAAATAAAAACAGATCATCTGTCCTTGTACTGTGTCTTGTACCTTGTACTGTGTCACATCCTGCTTGGGCTGGATCTCAAACCGGCAACCCTCCGGTTACAAGTCCAGAATGCTAACCAGTAGGCCAGTGAACCTCTGTCTCACCAGCTCTCCCTTTCCTTTTTTGTATCACTATCATCCTCTCTCTCTCTCTCACTCACCTCTCTCTCTCTCTCATTCACTCTCTCTCTTTCTCTCACTTACTCTCTCTCTCTCACTCACTCTCTCTCACTCTCTCTCTCTCTCTCTCTCTCTCTCTCTCTCTCTTTCTTGTTCTCATAGCCTTTCCCATAGCCTTGTTGTGTTGATGTGTTTTACATCAGCTAGACCAGATGCATCAGATGGGGGGCTGATTGAGAGGGCGGCAACACTGCCCTCAGCTGTTGGCTTCTAATGAGACAGATGTGTGTGTGTGTGTGTGTGTGTGTGTGTGTGTGTGTGTGTGTGTGTGTGTGTGTGTGTGTGTGTGTGAGTGTGTGTGTGTGTGTGTGTGTGTGTGTGTGTGTGTGTGTGTGTGTGTGTGTGTGTGTGTGTGTGTGTGTTGTGTGTGTGTGTGTGTGTGTTTGTTTAGCCTGGGGCCGTGCTCAAGTGTCTGTCTCGCTGCCATGGCAAACCGTTAACTCTGGCTCTCACACTGCCGGATGAGAGCCGGGTGCCTCTCGAGCGGCTATTTTTACTGGTCAGACCGGACTGTCAGGTTGTGGTTCATCTGTAATTTGACTCATTAGCTAAAATTGATCCGTCCACTTTCGCCTAAAGCATCGTCACATACACTAGGGCTATGAGCAGATGGCCGTGACTTAACGAGAGCAGGGCGCGGGGACAGAGCTCTGTGATTTCGGAGTGCCGGGGAGACTGTTTGTCTTCATGCTTATATGTCACGATTAGATGTGGATAGGTAGCAGCGTAACCTGTTTTCCTCAAACTGTCATGAATTAAAGTAGCAATTGCTGCTCAGAGAGGGTGTTGGAGAGAGAGTGAGAGAGAGTGAGAGAGAGAAAGAGAGAGAGAGAGAGAGAGGGGGGGGTTGAGAGTAGAAGAAAGTAGGACAGAAGTTATCACAGCAGGTGGTATATGTGGATGGTCTGTAGTTGGCCAGTGTGTGTGTGTGTGTGTGTGTGTGTGTGTGTGTGTGTGTGTGTGTGTGTGTATGCATGTGTCCGTATCCTTTGTGCAGGGATGTGATGTGTGTGTGTTCTGTGTGTCTGTGCCTGTATCAAGTCGTTCTGCATGATAGTATGTTTGTGTGTGTATGTTGATATTTGAAGTGTTTGTTTGTATATGTGTATTATTGTGTGTG
>NC_063206.1:20852175-20867175 GCF_017589495.1 Alosa alosa | reverse complement strand
CAACAGACGATGTAAATCCCATTCGCCACTTTTCCTGTCTTCAAACCTACTATATTACTATATATCCAATGTATGATATAGCTTGTTTACCTGTAAGTGGGGTGAGGGCTAGGCATGTGTGTGTGTGTGTGTGTGTGTGTGTGTGTGTGTGTGTGTGTGTGTGTGTGTGTGTGTGTGTGTGTGTGTGAGAGAGAGAGAGAGAATGTGTGTGAGAGAGAGAGAGTGAGTGAAAGAGAGAGAGAGAGAGAGAGAGAGAGAGAATGTGTGTGTGTGTGTGTGTGTGTGTGTGAGAGAGAGAATGTGTGTGTGTGTGAGAGAGAGTGAGTGAGAGAGAGAAAGAGAATATGTGTGTGTGTGTGTGTGTTTTATGTAAAAGACTTCACTAAGAAATCCACAGTGCTGCTCACTGCCTGTCCTCTCTTTTTCAGTGACATACCAAGAATCCCAGAAACATCCCATCCTCCATTAGAATCTAGTAAGCATCATCTCTGGGGCTCTGTCCTGATCCCCAGGGTCTCTTTCACAACAACACACAACAAACACAACTCTCAGAAAGACATATCCCACAACAATAACTCTGTTTATCATTGAAATATGCTCAAAAATACATCTACTGTTGTTCACACTTGCTTAATTTACGGTCGTATATGCATACCTGTATGTCATAGACAATTGACATAATAATTTCTTAGCTTCTGTGACTTCACAACATATACACTAACTACATACCGGTAATTGGTCCATATTTTAGCATGCTGTGGAATGCTGCAGGCAATCTCCGAAAGAAATATTTTACATATTTGTATTTTCTATGAGGTAATGATATATCCTATGTCATCATGAATGCTGTATATTATCCAGCAGACACTTATGTGAAGGAACTTACAATATTGCTCCCGTAGTGTCGGTGTTGACAGCACCATTCTCATTCAGTCACAGGAGCAACCAAGAACTAACAAAGCCTGACCTGACATATTCACAAGATGTTTTGCACCAAATAATATTTAATGTTACACAACAATAATGTTGTATTTATAACAACCATGTGAAATAACATTATACATTTAATATAATGATCTTTGTTTGATTTTGGATTTCCAATTGGACCTTATTAAGTCTCAGTTACTGATTTGTGTAGCGGAGGTTCAGGTCATCTGTATGACTCTCTCTCTCTCTGTTGACTGATTGTCTGCTCAGATACTGACCGCACCTCCTGTTGCTCTTCCACACGCTCCAGCAGGTTCGAGCTCCTTCGAGTCCCAGAAGATGGAGCGGCCCGTCATCTCTATCCTCTCCCCGTCCAGCCCCGGAGGCCTGCGGGACGCCCCCCAGACCCTGCCCGGACAGCTCTCAGTAAGTCACCCACGTCACAGAATACGCTCACGTGACCTGATATACAGTAGGTACCAGACCCTGCCCAGACAGCTCTCAGTAAGTCACCCACGTCACAGAATACACTCAAGTCCCTGATATACGTACCCCTCTGTACACATGTGATATGGGTTAGATCCAATTTGTAAGACTCCCAAGACTACCCTAGTGTCATCTGATGTCTGTGGTCATTTGGTTAAAGGCTCATTCGATCATATCTAAAAAGGTGCCTCAGATGGCTTTTGTTAATATTAATGCAGCAAACCCTCAGTACACATATGATTTGGATTAGATCTACTTTGTAAGACTTCAGCCTGTGTCATAATGTAATTGTAAATGGTGAATGGTGAATGGTAAATGCATCGCATTTATATAACACTTTTTCACTCCTCCGAGCACTCAAAGCGCTTTACAATTTTATGCGCATTCACCCATTCATACACACACTCATACACTGATGAAGGAGGTAAGGCACCAACCTGCTCATTGGGAGCACTTTGGTGTTTAGTGTTTTGCTCAAAAACACTTCAACAGGGTCAGGAGGAGTCAGGCTCAAACGAGGAATCCCTCCGGTTACTGGACGACTCCTCTACCTCCTGAGCTACCTCCACTGCCGCCCATTGTGCAGAATTTTTATCATAGTATTATTCCTCCTACTAAATGCAACAGCCTCCCCATGTGCCAAGACAGTCATACATCATGGATAAAATTATTGTAATCTTAGGTTTAGTTCTTTGAGCTCTGCGGTCAATAAAATCAAAGTCAGCTTAAAAAGGTGTCTCATATGTCTTTTCTTAGCAGCGTGTGCCAGCATACACAGCCTAGATGCCAACATGCATACATGTACCAGCAGAATGAAGTTCAAATAGGTGTCAGAGAAGCAAGCAGTATAGTATAAGTATATATACAGTACTCTGAGGGAAATTTGGTCTCTGCATTTATCCCAATCCGTGAATTAGTGAAACACACTCGGCACACAGTGAACACACAGTGAGGTGAAGCACACACTAATCCCGACGCAGTGAGCTGCCTGCTACATTGGCGCTCGGGGATTAGGTGCCTTGCTCAAGGGCACTTCAGCCGTTCCTACTGGTCAGGGTTTGAACTGGCAACCCTCCGGTTACAAGTCCAAAGCGCTAACCAGTAGGCCACGGCTGTCCCACAAGATGCAGCAAGATGATGGCAGCGGAATCCGTGCTTGCCATACACTAGAAAAATTATATGAAAACTGATGCTATCTTTTACACCAGCAAATGAGTTTGGTTCCAAAACGATATATCTCCATTTTTAAAACCATTGAAAAGTCATGTCATTTAATTGTGTATAGATTAAGTAGATAAATCAAACAACAATACCCAATTACAGTTCTACTGAAATTACTTGGAAAACAAAATGTAAAAAAAATGATTTATGAAAAAATGATTTATAAAAATGCATTAAAATGGAGGATATACTGTAGCATTTTGGACCCAAACTCTTGGAATAGATATGCACCTGACTGGATGAGGATGCATGTGAAATGGCTTGATATTTGAGGAGTGTGTGCTGTGTGATGATAGATTTTAAACTCTCGTCTCTGCAGATGAAGATGTGGTACGATAAGGTTGGACACCAGCTGATAGTCAACGTTCTCCAGGCCATCGATCTGCCGGCCAGGCTAGATGGTCGACCCAGGAACCCCTACGTCAAAATGTACTTCCTGCCCGATCGCAGGTACACAACATTTCCCGCACATTGCAGTCTAATGTCACTTAAATCACCCATTGCATTACAGTTTTTTCTCGATTGCTTTTACCTGCTTAAGTAAACTAGAACCCACTTGGTCTTCATGACTACTTTCTTTGCACAGCAGAAGTCATCTCTTGCGAATGTGTTCACACATTTTCATTGGGTTCACACATTTCTCACACCCTTTTGCAAAACAGTTAACACAGGTGTCATTCAAAAGCCCCAAACTCTATTGGTTTTCCCATGCTAAACAAAAGGAAAACATCTTTTCACAGGTGGTATAGATTCCTTGCATAAGTCTGAATCTCTGATACACCTGTGTGAAACTCCTTTGCACAATTCTTCAATCAGCAATCATTCATTATACATAAGAGATGTCTGTTCTGTGTTGCTATTTGCAAGTATGGATCTAATGCACATTTAGACAAAGTACTGTATTGCCTATTTGGTGGAGAAAACAGTACAAAAGGTGTTTACTGTAGGTCTATTTTGATGAAAAATGACAAGTTGTAGTTCAATGAAATTTACTGTATCTTGCTAGGTGTTTACTGTATGTCTTACATGTCAATGGCAGTTACATCTTGGGAGGAATGAATAACTTATTTTGTTATTCAGTACATTTTGTCTTTTCACAGTTTTTTTCTGATAGGCCTACCAGAAAAATGAGAAAGTAATGGAACAGACATAGCAAAAACTAGATTTTGCATTTTGTTGTCCAGTGTGTAATGATTGATTAAAGAGTGTTTTTTAATTGGCAACAAGTTGTAGTGTTTGAAGGCCAGATTTGCTTTTGCTGCATGTTTTAAGTGTTTTGAGAGAGTAACAGCCTTTTACAAGCAAAATGTGTCATTTTGTCCAAAGTGCTTTTGTTCAGACACGGGTGTTAACTGTTTTGAGAGTGTGATTTCAGAGTTGACACAGGTATCAAAACGATCGAGAAAAACTGTAATTCTATCTGGGCTATGGAGAGTAAGTGGAGATATGCTGGTATGCTGTATGTAAGAGCATTATATTCTTGCTGTATTACATGCAGTATTTAAGAGTAATATGAGAATATGAAAATATAATGTACTGTATTATTAAAATAATATCATTATTAAACAAATGTACAGTATTCTCATAATAACATCAATACTGATTAAGTGTGAGACTAAATAACTGATGAAAAAAATACTATTTATGGTTGGACACTTTATTTTAGTTCAGCACAGCTTCTTCTATTCATTGTTGCATGTACTGTATATACTATGTACTGTATGTGTAATGTTTATTTCTAATAAACATTGTGTGTGTGTGTGTTCCAGTGATAAGAGTAAAAGGAGAACGAAAACAGTGAAAAAGAGTCTGGAACCCAAGTGGAACCAGACGTTCCTATACTCTCATGTGCACCGGCGTGACTTCAGAGAACGTATGCTGGAGATCACCATATGGGACCAACCCAGAATTCAGGAGGAGGAGAGTGACTTCCTGGGAGAGGTGTGTGTGTGTGTGTGTGTGTGTGTGTGTGTGTGTGTGTGTGTGTGTGTGTGTGTGTGTGTGTGTGTGTGTGTGTGTGTGTGTGTGTGTGTGTGTGTGTGTGTGTGTGTGTGTGTGTCTCTGTCTGTCTGTCTGTCTGTCTTCAATATATTTGTGTGTCAGAGTGTATGTGTGTATGTGTGTGTGTGTGTCTCTGTCTGTCTGTCTGTCTGTCTGTCTGTCTGTGTGTCTTCAATATATTTGTGTGTCAGAGTGTATGTGCATGCTTGTATATGTGTGTGTGTGTGTGTCCCTATGCTCTGTTAAGCAATATATGAATGCAGTTACGAAGAAGTGTAATCTCTTCTCAAAACTCTCGCAAATATATAAGCGTTAAGCACATCACAGATGACACAGAACTTAAACCACACCGCCCCTCAGAGGAGCCTGCATCCCAAACTCCATCACTAACTAAAACATAACTGTCCCTTCTCTAGGGCTCACATATGGCTCATCTTCGCTGCCACTCTGTCTACTTTCAGACGCTGGCATTCTCCGTCGCCGGCGCTGTTATTTTTAAATCTATAAACACAAGTGCCCTGTTTTAGGTCAGCCCGTCCCGTGGATAAAGAGCACTCCAGAGCCAGGCCTGTGTCAAACAAACACCCGCCGCCGCCACAGGACGAGTTATGGACGGAACTCAGGCGGGATTCAGGGGTGGCACACTCACTAGGCTGTGCGCTAGGTTAGGCCAATGGCGACTCACGTGTAGGGCTTGTGTAACATTCCGTCTGGACCTCGTGCCAACCCCTATAAGGTTGCACTTGGGTGTGATTACATGACTGAACATGTCTATAGGCGTACTCTCTATGTACTGTGGAGGAGGATGTTCCAGGTTTGTTCTATATATATATATATACACACAGTATATATAATACATACATACTTCCAACTCACTGGATATGAGCACTAATTTACATCAAAATCAGATCTATTTGGAATTACATTTCCTATACGTTCGCCTTTTTGTGTACAGTATGTGTGTGTGTGTGTGTGTGTGTGTGTGTGTGTGTGTGTGTGTGTGTGTGTGTGTGTGTGTGTGTGTGTGTGTGTGTGTGTGTGTGTGTGTGTTTGTGTAAATGCTGAATGATTTGGACCATCATGGTATCTTCCCGCTAATGGATGCGAACTCAATGGCCGTTTACGGGTAATAGATAGCTGTGATGGCTTCTATGTGAGGGGTGTGTGTGTGTGTGTGGGTGTGCTAACATGTGTGCTGCTGCAGATCCTGATCGAGCTGGAGACGGCCCTGCTGGACGACAAGCCCCACTCGTACAAGCTGCAGATGCATGACGTCTCGTCCATCCCCCTGCCCAACCCCTCGCCATACCTCCCGCGCAGACACCTGCACCCCGACTCGCCCGCCAAGAGGCTACAACGTAAGTCTGTGTGTGAAGAGAAAGGGAGAGAGAGAGAAAGAGATGGAGAAAGAATGAGAGAGAGTCTGTGTGTGGAGAGAGAGAGGGAGAGATGGAGAAAGAGAGATGAAGAAAGAGTGAGTGAGAGATGAAGAAGAGAGAGTTTCATTAGTACTGCACCCTACTAAATGTTAATTGAAGTCAATACCTAATACTTCATACCTATAGCTTTGGCAGTAAAGCATCATTTCCTTTGATTTGAGAGAGTATGTACCACTGGTGCCTCAGTAATTGTTAGAATATACAGTATTCTAGTAAAATCATTGACATAATGTAAATAAATGTAGATATTGTAGATAAGATATCATGTAGATATTAAGACATGTAGATAAATAAATGTTCTCATGTATATGGTTTCCTTAGCAGTTTTTCATGAATCAAATGACTTCTTATAGTGGGCCTATATGGGTGGGTTATGGGTATAGCTATCTTATTGTGGGTCTATATGGGCTTTTCATTTGTCTCTGTCTAAATGTGTTTCAATGCATATGCTGTCCTCATATTTTCCAACTGTTCCACTCACCCTCTTTATACTGTATGTGTGCCATATGTTGTGTGTTAATTGTTGTGTGTGTGTCTGTGTGTCTGTATGTGTTTATCCATCACAACGCAGGATCTCAGCGCATCACAGAAACTGATTATGATGATGCTATTGGCGTAGTGGCCACAGGTGGGTGGGGGGCATGGCAACAGTTACTGTGACGAAGCATCTGCATCTGTGCTTCACACTTGTAGACATCTATCCCAACGGAGGGGGTGGGGTGGGGGGGGTAGGTGGTGACACGACAACCAGCCCTCAGCACTCATGAAGGTCTCCCTTGTTGTCGTGGAGACAGTGGCGTGAATCCTCGGTGCTGATTTCAGATTCGTGAGGAGCACACCACCAACACAGAGGCCATTTTTGTCCACTACGTCATACCGTGACATTCACACAGACAAGCGCTGACTTTTACACTCTCTATGGGAGGTTCAAGAACACAATCCTCACGCACATGTTTACAGTAATTTCCTGTGTATTAGCCGCATTGTGTATAAACCGCAGGACAGTGTTTTATGCCAGTTAAAAGAAACAAAACCATATTAATACCATATTAACTGCCCCTGTGTATCAACCTCATAGCTGAAGAAATATTGTATATTATATATGTATATATATACATATTATATATGTATAAGCCGCGGCTAATAGTTGGGAAATTATGGTTGGGTTGAGTGGGCCTAATTTACGGTAGTCCCTAATGTTCCTAACAGTCCCTAATGTAAAGCAAGTGGTCCCTTTGTTTATGGCTACTGAGGATTCACGCCAAAAGTCTCATCTTCTGACGGTCCCTCTGCACTACTGGTGAGTGTAGGGCCTGATGAACTCCATGCACACGGCTGGTTGTGCATGACGGAAGACAAGCAGAAAGAGACGGAGAAGATAAGATGGGGTGGTGGACATAGTTCTCTTTCTGATGTGATCTTTCATTATTTCTTTTTATCGGACGCAAACCCGTTTGTTTTATTTCTTACTTTTACCTGTAACCTTTTTGTATTTCTCTCGATGCATGGTAGATTAATGAACAGGTGAAGATGCTCAGCTCTCGATTTTATTTATTTTATTTATTTTTTTCAAAATCAGATTATCTCAGTGAGTCTAAATCTCCAGTGTCATTCAGGAGGTCGTCAACTGATTACAGTAATAAAATGTACACAGGAAGCCTGTAGACTTAATAAGACAAAATATTCAGTCAACAATAGCTCCTCGTCATGAAAAAATAGTTGAAACTACCATTTCAGTAATCTGCCCAATAGTCCCTGTTGCTTGGTACAATGGTCCTTATAAACTATGTCAGACCACAATTTATCATTTATCCATGACTTTGAACCGTTTTTTACATGATCAGTCTGGGATATGTTTGAGATTTTGAAAAAAAGAGGAGAGCTGGTATCTTATTTGTACTGTAGTCTAGCTGGCATGATTAGTCTGGTAAATGGTGTAAAATGGACACATACACATACTGTATTTCACACTTGTCCAACAGCATGACAGTATTCAGTATGAATAAAGAGCATTGTGACACTAACCTGGGCATAGGTTTGGACATCTGTTGTTGCTTTTAATTAAGCAATGAAATTTATTTTTTATTTCCCTCTCTCTCTCTCTCTCTCTCTCTCTCTCTATCTCGCTCGCTCACTCTCTCTCTCTGTCCTCACCTTTCCTCTTTCCGTCTCTTTAGTCCTCTCCTGTTTATGTGTGTTTATGCTCTAGTTTATGTGTCCACTTGTATATATTTTATAGCTGTGGAGAACCGCTCGCGGGATCGAGAGAGAGAGATGGAGAGAGGAAGACAGAGGGACAGAGGGTCCACTAGCCTGGAGGTCCCTGGAGATGCCCCGCGCCCCCCCCACCACCGCTCGCGCTCAGTGTCGCCCCATCGAGATGAGCAGAGCAGAGAGTGCTCACGACCCCCCCACGTCCCAACACAGAGGTGAGACGCAGGGATACACAGGGATACACAGATACACACACATGCACACACACACACATGCACGCACACACACACACACACACACACACACACACACACACACACACACACACACACTTGTATATATACTGTACACACACACATACAGTACATTCACACACACACACACACACACACACACACACACACACACACACACACACACACACACTTGTATATATACTGTACACACACACATACAGTACATTCACACACACACACACACACACACACACTTGTATATATACTGTACACACACACACATTACAGTACATTCACACACACACACACACACACACACACACACACACACACACACACACACACACACAAGTGCACACTTATGCTAACGCACTACAATACACACGCATATACCCATGCTGACTGGTGCACACACTCTGTCCTCGTTCTCTAGGAGCTTGGATGAAGGTCATCACAACCGTCGCTCCCGATCCCCTACCCGGTACCAGGACTACACCCGCGGTCACCAAGAGAGGGAATACGTGGACGAAAGGTAAAATCACATCTCTCTCACCGGTCCAACCCCACAGTAACCTTCTAAGCAACATGCTCAACTGGTTCTACACATTTGATCCCAATGTGTTGTCTCACAGTGTGTGCGGAAAGAGACTCCATTTTTTCGAATTTCGTTGTCTTCGTTCTCTTTTCTCCTAAGCGCAAAGAGTACTCATGCACTCTCACGAACAGAAAGGACAGGGTTGTTGCTGTGCTGGAGGCATGTTAATAAATGCACTGTCATACACATAGTGGTTCTTGAACGCCATCTGTCTCTACTTCCCCATAAGCTGTTAACACGCCCCAGGGAGAGACTACAAGGCTGTTACTCCATGATGTACTTGACATTGATTTTTACATTAATTGAATTTTTACCCTGAATGGTATTATAGATGGCGACATTATGGATTCTAAGCCTTGTGGAGAAAGCTGAATTCTTTGAGATGCAATGTTGTGTGTGTGTGTGTGTGTGTGTGTTTTGGTTTGTTTGAAAAACATGGACTAAGTGCTTCTTTGTGTTATTTCTGGGACTTGTTCATTAATTACTAGTTAATAGTAGCTCTAGTTAATCCTTGGAGAAGTGTTTCCAACAAAAGGCCTGCTCATGTGTTTTTTGTTTTTCTGTGATTTGATCTGGGTTTGTTTTCCATCGTTGACTTCCTCATTCGTCATCCATCACCATGGTAATTGCAGTGAGGTCATCATGATGCACAGCTCGATGCGTGGTAGAAGTGCCGAGTGCCTGCACACCGCAAGGTAAAATGTCCGCTTCAGGAGTGGCTTCAGTTTGCATTTGGCTTTTTCTGCCAATCACCAATCAAACCTCCATTGACATCTTCTGCCTGGTTTTTACTGTCTCTCTATTAAAAAGAAGAAGAAAAAAAACGTGTATATGTGTGTGTGTGTGTGTGTGTGTGTTTTATAAATCTATCTATCTATCTATCTATCTATCTATCTATCTATCTATCTATATATATATGTTTGTATGTACTGTATAGAAATCTATGAAGTAAAATGATGAAGTGTTGGTCATTTGCCATTTTGAGATGTTTACACAGGCGCATGTCTGTTTAGCGTCGCCGCCTCTCCAGTACTTACATTCCATCAGGTTGAGTGTGTCTGTGTGTCTGTGTGTCTGTGTGTCTGTTTGTATGTGTGTGTGTGTGTGTGTGTGTGTGTGTGTTAATGATACGCGGACTCCATCATGTTCTTTCCACATACTCCAGCTCATGACACGAGACTGATCGTCCGACTCTAGAACATTTCTGGCCCTGATATGGCCCAGGTCCGGTCCTGGGTCAGCTACGACCTGCGTTCTGTCCAGTCGCGCCCAACAGACATAACTTCAGACGAGTGGAACTTTCCACTCGTCGGTGGCGCCCTGCCCGGACGCCCGTGCCAGCTGTCTCTAAAAGGAAACAGTTTAGTCACCTGTAGAATGAGCGCCATAGCTCACTCAAGTGTTATTGCGCTGCTTCGCCTGTCACCGAGCCTGTTTGTTGAATCTTCGATATAATAGCCTGAGCACACTCAGTCGTAAGCATTCAAGTCAAGGTGGTGGCAGGGTCTGTCAGGTCCACGTCACCTTTCGCTTGGCCATAGCTCTAATATGGCGCCGCTGAATTGACTTTACATGAAGCTGGTCCATAATTAAATCCAGAGCACATGCACGTGTAATAAACCTATCATAACAACTATGGCAGATATATAGTATCTACTAAAACGAGCAAGACAGACTAAGAGGACCTACTCTAGTCTATTCTCTGCAGTGCTATGTTTAGCTGTGTCAATAGTCTTTATATACAGTAGACATGTGAATGACAGTGTGTTGATGAGTTTGTATCATAGCGGGCCACTTCAAGTAAAGTTATTGTCTGTTGTTAGTTGAGTTTTCTTTTTCTTTTTTTTCATCTGCACTTGTTTTATCTCCTTCCTGCATGCACGCACACTACTATACTCACGTGAGCAGGAGCTCGTCTAAGTACAGTAGCTCTCTTCCTCCTAAGATGCCTCTCTTAGTCAATGGCATCCATAAGGAGTTCTACAGGTAAGGATGCTGCTTTGCCTGTCAGGATACATCCTTCCTTTCACACCGCCTCCATCTCCCCACCTCCACCAAATCCAGAATTCTGTGTGCCCCTTACCCCACCATTTTACCCATAATTCACAGTGAAGGTTAAACTTACTGTATGTCTGTCGGTGTAAATGTTTCCTTGTGTTATTATGATATTTTGCCCAGTGTCCAGAGATCATGATTTTTTTTTATTCATCACATTTGGTATAGACAAATATGACGAACAAATTTGAACCAAATTATGTAATTTGTGTAGCATTCAGCCCTATTTTATTTGTTCACACTTAATCAATTTGTCCAGCTTCAGACATAGGTATGTCTGCATTCCATTAGTCTCCTTCTTAAAATAACTTTCCTGTCCAATGATTGTTGATTGTATATCCGTATATATCTGGATGGTTTATGCCGGTTATTGCATTACATTATTGCTTTGCATTACATAAGAGCTACTAGTGCATATGACAGACTCTCGTATGTATGTGAGAGGATGACCTCCAAGAGAACTGCCCAGTAAGCCTGCGCCTGTAGCTCAGACACAGAGAATAAAGCGTCTACATTCTCCTCTCTTCCAATCCCAAGGCAACCCCCTCAGACCCAGCGGAGCAGAATATGTCCCTTTCCCCACATTCTCATTTCTGTGGATGTTACTCTTCCTGCAACAGCAGTGCATTGAAAGCTATTAAAGACATCGACACTTAATTGTTGTTTAATTAAAAAAGCTGATAGCTGCATAGCTACAATGAAAGTGATTATCTATAGAGAAAATCCACAGAAAATGATGCACTTTGTTTGAATATAATTATTGATTTTTACTTAGTTTTAGTTTTAGTTTTCTATTAATTCTATTAATTTTGTAAAAATTAGCATTTGCATGTTCATCTGTGCAGTCTTATGTTTTTGCATTCTATGCATGCATGATTACTCTTTAGTGCATGTGTGCTTCTCTCTCCCTGTGTGTGTGCGTGTGTGTGTGTGTGTGTGTGTGTGTGTGTGTGTGTGTTTGTGTGTGTGTGTGTGTGTGTGTGTGTGTGTGCACAGCTCAACTCTCCCTGCATGCTTAAAGACCAAGTCTCGACTGAGGTCGAATGGGGTCACTGCTACTCGCAGCACGATTACTCACCGTGTGCTCAGGTTTACAGACGAGATTACCATTCGGTAAGGGAAGCATACTAACCAGTGGGCCCCAGTAATGAGGCAGCAGATAGCACCTACCCTTCATGAACCAGTATGCACTAAAATTTGCACTATAATTGTGCACTAATACTCATCAGATAGCTCATGCTACTTACTAGCAGACTAGCATACTAACTTGACCCATGATTTCCATTTACATTCAACAGTGGACACTTTTGCCCAAAGTCATAGCCCACTGTTTAGGTCCTATATAACCTATGGCAAATGATTGACCATTTAACCTTTATTAGGGTTTACACTATTTTACTATTTGGGTTTTCATTTCTCAATACCCCAGTGTAATGGCGTGAGTCCACACTGATTACACACACACATACACACACACCCACACACACACACACACACACACACACACACATACACACACACACACACACACACACACACAAGTTGTGAATCATACCAGTCAATAACCTCATGTCATTGAATGCCATCTCTCTGCTCTGGTTTAACCACCATGTTAAGATAAACCTGTCCAAGTTTGAGTTGTTATCTAACATGATGAATTTCTTTTTTGTTGTCCTTTTTTTGTCATCTCTTATGTTGTCTTTCCTTCCTTCCTTCCTTCCTTCCTTCCTTCCCTCCCTCCCTCCTTCCTTCTATCCCTCCCTCCCTCCCTCGCTCGCTCGTTCTCTTCTCTCCACCTCCATTGGACGGGCATGTTGTGAACCTAGTGATCTGCAGCCATCTCTTGACAGGGTTAGGAGCGCTAGTGCCAACTGTCTGAGGCCAGAGTCTAAATCCTATTCGCCCGAGAGAGAAAGGTACTCACCACACTGCCAGACCCCCCTTTCACCTCTCTCTCTCTCTCTCTCTCTCTCTCTCTCTCTCTCTCTCTCTCTCTCTCTCTCTCTCTCTCTCTCTCTCTCTCCATCTCCACCTCAAAGCACCTCCAGAGTCTGAGTACCCCTTGTCACCTGTGTCTCATGTCGTTAAGTAGCACTGTCATTTTCTTTTTTTTTTACCAATGAATGTATCACACTAAGTGTTTCCCAGTTTCCATTGATGTATCAGCATTGCAACTATGAGGATTGAGACATTATGTTATGTAAAAATAGAATAACAATCGACAATCAACACATTGCCACACTGTATATGAACTGTCATAGTTTTATTCATCATATATGACTGTTTATTTAGTAGATTTAGTGTCTACTGTATAAGGATTGGTTCTTACAGCATAGAATCCAAGAGAATTACATAAAATTAGCTCTATGAATTTTGGACTGAATTACACCACAGGACTGTCTTGATTGGATTGAATTAATCCACAAGAGTCCACTAGAATAAGTTGTGAGGTGGACATCTCCCAAAGGCCTTTTCAGGGTAGCCCTGCGATGTATGAATCGATTACTCTTTGATGCCCTCGAAGCCCCCCACCACCACCCTTACTTTGGACTCTTGGACTCTAACCCTTAGTCCCTCTCACCCTGCTGTGTCTCTCTCTCCTCTGCCCTCTGGGGGGCACTGTTGGTGTACCCAAAAACAACCCTCCTCCATCTCCCAGGACCACCCAGTCTCTTCCCCGCATCAGACCTTCCAGTCCCAGGATACTAATCCAACATGCCTCCCCCGAGGATGACAGGTATCGCTCCAACCCCCCCCCCCACGCAGTCCTCTTTAACAACCCCTGCACTGTAGGCACTGGTGGCTATCCAAACCACCACCTTGCTTCCTTTTTCCTTCCGTGACCTGTAGATACGACCCCCTCTTGCGCTCACTAGCTTGTGAACTAGATGCCCCTGCAAATCTCTCTCTCTTGCTTCAGAGTCGTGAGGTCCTTCTTGCTTTCGTTGTGTGTGTCTTATGGCCCTCTTCACTGTTGTGCCACAGCTTCATAATTCCTAACTCTGCAGTGTGTGTGTGTGTGTGTGTTTGTGTTACCTGGTGGCTTCAGTTAAGTTTGCTACATTAGTCTTCAAGCTTCCTGTAGTAGAAAATGCTTCTAATCCTATCAAATTTCTGTAACCCGCTTATTAACTGTTCTACCTAGAGAAGTGAATTAGGTTTCCTGATGAAGATACTCCAGCTTTCTTGTTTTAGATCATCAATCAAGATCTGTCCCACTAAACTGTGCCTTACTAATCTCACTTTGCTTGTTAAGCTTGCCCATGCTACATAATTAGAATAGAGCAATTTCTTCCTGTCCTGGTTACCTCCAAGAGTCCAGTCACTGTCTTTGTGTCTGTATAACATCAACACACCCTGTTCATTCATTCCACACACTTTGGTTGATGTGTTGTTTGTTTCATTGTTTAGTCACAAAAATCACATGCAATTACATGTGTTAGTTGTCAACTCCCATGTTGAAGTCACTCTACACTGAAACCACCCCATGTTGCATAACCATCCACATGTATGTGTGTGTCTGTGTGTGTGTGCGTGTGTGTGTGTGTGTGTATGTGTTCTTGTCTCGTCTGGTGTGGCCATTCACCCATCTGCTCCCCCCATCCGTGTGTGTGGGCTGGTTGAACTGTGCAGTTGGATGCTGGAGCCCATGTTCCCCACTCAGGAGACACAAAACCACCTGAGCGCCAGACCGGTGTTCCGGAGGTAGACATCCCACTGAACTGCTGACTGACTGACTCAGGACACACACACAGACACACACACACACACACACACACACACACACACTCATATGCTTGTGCATTCACACACAAACACACACACA
>NC_063206.1:20824675-20849675 GCF_017589495.1 Alosa alosa | reverse complement strand
ACGGCCACGCGCAGGGGCAGGCAGCTACCCCAGGTTCCCGCCAAAAGCAGCAGTGTAGAGCAAGGTCAGTTCAACAGCTCAGTCTCACAAGAGATGTCTGAGTAATTTAAGATAGAGGTTTTACATTGAAGATGCACATATGAGATTGTACATATAAGATACATATGTAAGGCCATTTTCACTGGCTGGAGAGTTCCCAAGTGCTTTTCACGGTAAAGAAAAATCTGCAAGAATACACCTTCAGGTAACAAAGAACTTGATGGTCTTGTTTTTTTCCCTGTGCTCACAAGAACATGAGCCAATCAGAGGTGTATGCCAGTCCAAAGCCATTGTTGAAGAACATTTTGTCAGTGTTTTTTTTTTTCCATGGTGTGAGCTCACTGAGCTGTAACATACAATCTCATGTTTGAAAATGCCTTTGCTTCCCTGCAGCCCTCGCAGCAGAGGAGCGAGCTCGAAAGATGAAAGTACATTCCTATAGAACGCCAGGCCCCTCCAGTGCCAGCCAGGACCTGGAGAGGGCGCTGAAGAGTAAACAAGAGGTGAGCAGTGAATGGACTCCTCTGTCCTGTAACCTAATTCTTCATAGTCAGTGTACAGTATATCAAGGGCTGGTATTTTTTCAGTATTTCTCTTATTAGTGCATGAACTTTCTGTACTTTTTCTGCATGCAGAAAAAAAATCAGGAAATTATTTTAACATGATGTTCCAAGTTTTCACAGTTCTATTAGAGCCGTTATTTAGTATTCTACTTGGCCAAGACTTGAGTTGTAATCGTTGTAATTGTGTACATTGGTTAAATAACATTGTTTAGTTCCTAGTGTTCACTGTGTGCTGAGTGTGTTTCACTAATTCACGGATTGGGATTAATGCAGAGACCAAATTTCCCTCACGGGATCAAAAGAGTATATATACTTATATACTTATTGTACTTACTATACTGTAATAACCTCGTTCATCGTTCATCTCTGCAGCTTTACAAAGACCAGCGGCGGAGCTGTGACAACGTATCCCACAAGTCCTCGGACAGTGATGTCAGCGATGTGTCAGCCATCTCTCGAGCCAGCAGTGCCTCTCGGATCAGTAGCACCAGCTACATGTCCATCCAGTCAGAACGGCCCCGAGGGAGACTCAGGTCAGACAGACGCTGGACGTTACTGGTTACAATGATAGTTGAGCTAGAAAAACAGTGAGAGGACACACACATCCCCAGAAGCCATTTTAATGGGTGCAGGATAAGACATAAGAGATGACTCACACGCTAGGGAGCTCCCATTTAAGAGTTTTTTACTTGTAGTGATGTTTCGAGTGACGTTCCCATGACTCTTCCTCAGACTAGAGCGATTGTTGGGAAGTTGGGAATATTCAATATTGCTTTCTGTTTCCGCAATTAAGCCCTCTTAAAGCTGCAGTTGGAAATTTTTGTTTTTATCATATTCACTGAAACCGACACTATGCTCCAAAAGAACAACATAAATCAGCCAGTTTTAGAAAAAAAACCACACTTCTATCTTCACCTATTTGTTTTGCAAAAATCCACAGCTCCCAGTTCTTCTGGTCCAATCAGAGCAGGGCTGTGTGAGATCTGACTGTCAAACACAGTCTGGTGCAGTCTGGTGCGCACTGACGAGCACAAACTCGATGAGAGGGTGCTCGGTGGTAGTGGGCGAGGGGCATGAGAATTGTAAACATTCAAAATTTTGGCTAAGTCCCCTCAATCTGTCAGACTGCAGCTTTAAGTTTTTGTTTTGTGATTTTGTTTTTCCATCACTGTATAAATTATGTGAGATCCTAGCACACATTTGATACAATGCATGTTTTTGTGGCATCGTCTGTTTTGGCTGTGTCATCGTCTGTTTGGCATCACGGCTTTTCTTTACTTTCCTACAGCGGTCTCATGTGTTTCTTTTTTTCATTCTTTACTGCATGCATGCTGTTCTTGGTACCATTTGTGTGATCGATGCCTGCGCTACTGTGTCCACTCCACGTACACACACTCTTGGTGTGGCGGCCAACTTGTTCAGGTCTAAGTCTTTAGAGGGCTGTGAGGGGGAGGAGAGGAGAGAGAGGAGGATAACGTGGAAAGTGAATGGGACAGATGACGAGCTGCTGGAAAGGCACTCGGATGAAGGGGAGGAGAGGTAAATGTCAAAAGGTCAATTGGTCAAGAGGTCATTTTTCTGCACCTCACTGGTGTGAATATAACCCCTAAAAGTTTTGTGTTGTGGTTGAAATTTGTGTCCCTACATGATTGTATTTATAATGGATAGTTATAAATGGATGTTGACAGAGAATGTAATGTGGTAATGCGTGTAATGTAATGTGTGTGTGTGTGTGTGTGTGTGTGTGTGTTCTTGTCAGTTTGACAAGTGGTGTGGATTTGCCCTGAGAGACTAAATATAGTTTAATACCCTTGTTATACTGATATGGAGAACCTGTGTTTTAATCCTTTACCAGAAATTATACAGATTGTTTAACAAAAGTTAAGACTGTCAATGCGTTTTCCAGTCCCTCCTCTCTGGTCATTGAAGCAGTGTGTAAAAATTCACACAGCTCTCATAAAAAGTCATGAAGAATGAGAGGAATAAAAAGCCAGTGTGCGTTGGTGGTATGTTTCTTGTCAAAGCTTGCACTTCCTCTCTCTTTTTGTGAATGATAAATCAAAAAATCAGTGCAGTCGGTTGTAAATCTGTCAGCGGCACTGCTGGTGTGTGTTATCTGTTTATTTTTTTGGATCTCTGAGATAAAATCTTCAGGTGGGCAGATATCACGGATGTTGTTGATCTGTTTCTGAATGTTTCTGAGATTCCATATAAACCCCCAACATTGGGTGTCATCAGTGGTTAAAGTGGGATTTGGCAGGTGGGGGAATCCAGTGTCGGTGCAACGGGGAAAAATTACTCACCGTTGGACAACATATTGAGTATCATGGTGTAGCAATACTTTTTGGACAAGAATTGCTAGCTTCTTGGTCACCTCTGTACACGTGAAAAATTAACTCACCATTTATTTGAACATATTATAAAATAATATATGACCTGATTTATTATTAATTTATCTGAGGTGGCGGAACTGCGTTCCCCCACTATAACCCCTGGGTGTCATGTGGATGCTGGTTGGACTCCCCTGTACTACCTCTGGCGTAACTTCTTCCTAACTTGACCTCTTCTGCAGTCGTCACATGCGCCCGTCGGGCCGGAGCATGCAGAAGAGCACGAGTGTGAGTGGCGAGATCTACTCCATGGAGCGCACCGACGGCAGCCAGTCGGACACGGCGCTGGGCATGCTAGCCGACGGCAACGACGGTAGCGGCAAGAAGCGCCGCTCCAGCCTGAGTGCCCGTGTGGTCGCCATCGTGGGCCTGCCATCCCGCCTCAGCCGCAGCACCTCCCAGCTCAGCCAGACAGGCAAGTCGGCCAATCGGGCAAGCCGTCACTGCCCCCTATGTGGCCCAATCACGTACACTCTTGCATGTATCTCGACGATAGATTAATGTGTATGCCACCGCTGTTGAGTAAACTGTTCTCTTGCACTGTTTAATTGATTTGACATGATTGACAAACAATATTTAATTAAGTATGGGCATGTTTTGGCATGGCTGTTGCCAATGATGTAGTCAGAGTTGGCAAAGCAAAGTTTTGGAATAAGGACAAATCCCTGTGAAATTAAACAGAAGCTGGCATCTGTGCTGGGATCTCTACCTCAATAACCCTTTCAGATGTAGAAAATAGAAAACACTTGTTTTGGAGGTAGACTAGTTCTAAGCATACAGCATATTGTTTGGAACTGTGAATCTGAAACTGTGTTTCTACTGGGCACTGGATAAACCAAGATTTTTTTTACAGGGTCAGCGACACACTGTACCCTCTTGTGTTTACATTTTCAAATGGCCATGTGTGTGTGCTGACAACTCCGTATGCCCTATATGGCAGCGGTGGCGTGGTTTAGTTGACCCACTGAAACCATTTGTTCTCCTCGTGCATGTTTGACTTCTCCTTTGACGAGAATTCAGTTTCCATGCTGTCAGCTCTCAGTGTTTGCAGAGATGTTTGTCTCTCTTTATGCCGTCAATTGTGCTAGATAAGACTCATTTAGGATGGACTCCTATTCTGTAATCCAGTTTTTTATTACAGATCAGAGAGTAGACAATTCCTTAAAGTCACACTCCTGCCATTACTGCCATTGATCAACTCATAAAGCAAAAGTCATGAATATATGTACCTTGCTTGCTAAATGTGCTAATGCGGTAGCTATTTTCAAAAAATATTTAGAAAACTTCACTCTGCAAGTCAGTCAAGATTGGGTTCCCTTCATTGTCATGTAACAACAACAGGCTGTTCTGATTCAATAGTTTGATGCACTGCCCATGATCTGAATGAGAAATACTCAGACATGAGGTTTACTTTTTATTTCACTCATGATATGAGCTGTAACACATAAAAAGCACCCAATGGACATGTTAAATTTTTTTTAAAAGTTTCTGTTGGAAGGGGGTCTTTAAAAATGGCATACCTGCCTTTGAGAGTGTACTGTATGTAGTAGTAGTCTGGCAGTGCACAGTATGGGAAAGGCAGCATCTTAACATTTTGCTCTTGGATGCTTTGCTGCTGCAAGCACATTGCACAAATCTACCATTTATTATTGATCTCATTAGTACATTCCATGAATATATCTCATTTTCACTGAGTGGACTGTAAGGGTGCTTGTCGCAGCCTAAAAGGCTCCAATTAGATCTGCTGTACCACAGAAACATGTCTTACTCTCTCTGAGCTCCTACTGTAAAGACATCTGTCTCTCTTTCTCCATCTGTTAGGCAGGAGGAGAGATCTATGTCCCTCAGATTGTATGCAGTAGAGATACCCTGCCTTGCTTTTGGCTCGGATACGGCAGATAGGTAATCAAAGACAGCAGGCACTGGCAGCCGAGAAGCCTGTCATCTCAAGATCAACACTGGGCACTAATCAGATGTAATGTAGATGCATACCTTTGAAGTCGCTTCTGGCGTTGTTTAAAATCGTATATTTCAAGAGCAGTCTATTTATGTTTTAATAAATGGATTTCCAAATATATTTCCAAATATATATATATATATATATATATTTGTTTTTTTCCTCATATATATATATATATATATATATATATGTGAAAATGGAGAGTGGGGGGGAAGCATTCTTGGCTTCAGTGACTGCCATACCTCTAGATAATATCTTAAAAGGCCCATTGGATGATAAATCAGATGGCGAGCTAGGCTGTGGAGCTCCTATAAATCAGTCCTTTTAAAGATCTCCGCTGGCCCGCAGCAGGTGGTCCGTTCCACTACCAGTCTCTCGCTGGTTCTCACATGGTGATCAGATCCCGAACAGGAACAGGTCGAGGCATGGCGCAGCGCAGCGGCCAAGCCGGCTGCCATAAAACAACAATATTGGATCTCGGCGGCTTATAATTATATCCCTGTTTCTCTGAAGAAGCGTGCAAAGAGCAGTGAGCCAGTGGGAACGACCGGACAGCGTCCTGCCAAGCGTTGTGATTCACGCAGAGCTGTGTATTTTTAGGTGCCCGTGAGATTGCGCTCATTTGTCTGGGTTGACAAGGGCACGGAGCAGCCTCCAGCCAGCGAGCTCCGATGAGTCATCGCAACAGGTCATGTGTCTCCAATCAGGCCTGGCAAACCCTAAATATGTGTGTTTATCTATTATTATCTCATACACACATATCCTTGCACCCCTCCACCCCAACACACATACACACACATACAAACTTCATTCAATATGTATTTCAAAAATGCCTTCAGTTCTCCCCAAAAATCACATTTTAAAAATGTTCTGGCAAATGAATATTTGGTTTCTATCACACACACACACCATTCAGAACTTGTACAATTATTTATATTTGTATTTCAAAAATGCCCTCAGTTCCCCATAAATCACATTCTAAAAATATTCTGGCAAATGAATATTGGGTGCCTATCACACACACACACACACACACACACACACACACACACACACTCTCTCTCTCTCTCTCTCACACACACACACACACACACACAGCTCATAAGAGATTTCACGGCAGGCCTTCGCCACAATTTGTTCAGTCTGCCTTTCATGCACCAGACTGCCGGCTTTGACTGACGGTTGCATGATGTGCAGGTGGGTGGGTGGGGTATAAAATCTGCACTTTGCTTCTTTTGTAACATTCTTGGGCTGGAACAAACCAGCCTGGCCAAGAACCCTCTCAATGGACGTGCCATTTGCATCCTTTAGAGCTGCTAGTTCTTCTGAACGATGTGCCATCAATTGCCAAGGGTGGGGTTGGGATGGGGGCTGGGGATGGGATGCGTCTGTGGAAATAGGCAAGCGAAGGCACCGCAGGAGCTGACATGCGTATGGCAAGTCAACTCCTGTGGTGCAAGTTGAGGTCAACTCCTGTGGTGCAAGTTGAGGTCAACTCCTGTGGTGCAAGTTGAGGGGCAGCCGTGGCCTACTGGTTAGGGCTTCGGCTTGTAACCGAAGGGTTGCCAGTTCGATCCCCGACCCAGTAGGAAAAATGTGGGCACTGCTCTCCCATGCCCACATCCACGGCTGAAGTGCCCTTGAGCAAGGCACCTACTGTAACCCCTCACTGCTCCCTGAGCGCTGCTGTAGCAGGCAGCTCACTGCTCCGGGTTAGTGTGTGCTTTACCTCACTGTGTGTTCACTGTGTGCTGTTTGTGTTTCACTAATTCACGGATTGGGATAAATGCAGAGACCAAAATTCCCTCATGGGATCAAGAGTATATATACTTATAAAACAAACCATGGCTAACCATTAGCTGTGTTTCCTCTGTCAATATGTTGTGGATGGTGTGTATGTGTGTGTGTGTGTGTGTGTGTATCAGTGTATGTGTGTGCATATGTACAGTGAGTACACACACACACACACACACACACACACACACACAAATGTCACCAGCCATTTTGTATTTGTGTGATTCCACTTTAGAAGCTGCCCAGAAGCAGCAGAAGACCAAGGGGAGTCAGGGTGGTATCCAACGTAGCCAGGAGACGGGCATGGCGGTGGAGTACCCGCGCAACGCCATGGCCCGCCAGGCCAGCCGCGAGTCCACCGACGGCAGCATGAACAGCTACAGCTCTGAGGGGAAGTGAGTATGGGCGTCCAGTCAGCACTCCCTGTTTCAGAGTAAAAGTCCTGGAAAAAGTATAGCTATAGAACACACACCCGGATAAAGGTGCTGACCAGGATGCCATCATAAGTAAAGACAGAGTGGCTGCATGCTCTTTTCTCTTTCTCACTACCGGTATTTATTAACACTTGTTGTAAATTGTGAATAATACTTATATACCAGTAAGTATTTATAATATATAGTAAGTATATAATACATATACTTTATATATTATATATATTATTTATAATATAAGTAAGTATAACTTAATCAAAATAAATGTTGAGGAAGAGAAAAAAGTGTGTGACTACTCTTTACTTAATACAAGTCCTCCCCAGGATATGATGGGGTGAGTGGACCTCAGCTGGCAGATTTTTCTGAAGGAAGGTGTCCAGTAATTGATTTAATGGTCATGGAATGACTTACTGCTGAATGTGTTGTCGTCTCTCCCATTAGTCATCGTGATTTCCTTCCTATTGTGTATTCTGCACAGAATTGGGATAGGAATCTCAACGCTACAGTTTCCATTTCATGGTTTATGTCGGTGTGGCGGTGACCTTGTCCACTTTGTAATCATTCCCTATTCTTGCAGAGAGAATGTGACAAAGCAAAATGAAAACAGAGAATCCAGCTGGATGTGTGAACAAGTGAGATGGGAACATGGCAGCCTTTTTACTCTGCTGAGCCAGTGCCATCTTAATCTGCTCCATCACACAGATCAGACTCATGTGACACTGAATACTAGAGGATCCTGACTATTAGGCATTCAGAGCTCAGCTGGTTATACCAACATGTCACGTCTGGTGTATTGCCATACCCTGTGTACACAAGTCTTTAATGGCTTTCAGCACTTCTACATGTCGTCAGAGAGCTTCTTATACAAAGTGATCATAAAATGGCTTGATCGCTTTGATTGATTGTTTTACGAGCTATTCAGCAGAGGTTTCGGTCTCCAGCAAGAAACACAGATTGTGCAGCGTGTTTCCCCTCTCGTCCGTCCTTCGGACAAAGCAATCATTAATGTTATTGTCGGGACATTAATCACGCTGCTTCTTCAAGGCCACTTGACCTCCTCTCTTTCCATCCAATAATTAAAACACGCATCATCCATCAGCCCGAGGCCCCCTCTGCCCCAGACAGCCGTCGGAGTGGCCAGACTGAAATAAACCGATCGCGTCCAGCCGGCTGTCAATCACCGCTGACTTCAGTCCTTCAGCCAGCCTATGCCAAGACAGATGTGGGGGGATGGCACTGCCATTTGAAGCTAATTATGATCATATTAACCAGACCGCTTGTTGTTTTCTGAATGCACGCGCACAAACACACACACACACACACACACACACACACTTACTCATACATGCGGGCTTACACATGCTCATACAAAGAGATACATATATAGTACACATACACACACATACACACACATTATGCTCATACAAACAGATACACACACATACAGTACAACCACACACAAGCTGGCACACATATACACACACTCACACACACACACACACACACACACACACACACACACAGAGACACAACTGTATGAGCAGGGGCTCTCTCATATGGTTGCTCGCTAGCATGACCACAGCTGGCACCTCTGGCCCAGCATTCTTGTGCGGGTGAGGTCATGGAAACGAGCGCTGGCTTCAAAGGGAACGTAGGTTGCATTACTACAGAGCTGACGAGCTGGAACGCAGGACATGTCTTAAATACCTCAACCAGAGAGAGAGAGAGAGAGAGAGAGAAAAGGAAAGAGATGGAGAAAAAGAAAGAAGGACGGCATAGAAAAGGAGAGGAGTGCTGCTTCTGAGGCTCTGTCTATCTTTGGGCCCTGCTGATGTGTCAGCCATCAGGCCTCAGCCAGAGAAGGCAGCTGTTCACAGAGAAGTTAACACAAGTCAAGGAGCCCAGTGTCAGCTGGAAGCAGGTGGTAATTGTTTTCAATCGCTCACTCAGAGACACAGTGGTGGCAATGGTAGTCAAATATTGCATCTGTATAGAATGAGATGGATGGTAAAGTGTCCAGAAAAGGGTCGCCAGGTTTTCAGCTTTTTTGATCATTCAAATAGGAAACAGAGTGGAAAGACTTGCACAAATTTTGCACAAAATTTGCACAAAATCAGAATTCACTAGAATGGGATGGATCAACTTACATAAGGTAAAATGTGACAAAGGTTGATGAAAATGGCATTATTCACATCAAATCGCATGTTGCAGTATTATTATATATTTCAGTTTAAGTTGCCTTGATACATCTCCTCTCCTGACTGGGAGAACGCCAATTTTCAGTGTGCTCAACATAGCACTTGCATTTCTGATTTTCACTTGCAAGAGCTCTCAGAATACGCAGGCCTTTCACCAGAGCCTCAGTATCATCTCACATGCGCAGCGTAACATTGGAGTTTTCCCAGTGTGTTTTGACGATGTTGTTGTGCTTGCTGGATGGTCCGCATGCCAGGACAGCTTGGTGAGTACGGGCCACTCAGTCTCTGTGTGTGTGTGTGTGTGTCCAGTCTGATCTTCTCAGGGATGAGGCTCGGGGCTGACAGTCAGTTCAGCGACTTCCTGGACGGCCTGGGTCCTGGTCAGCTGGTGGGGAGACAAACCCTGGCCACGCCCGCCATGGGTGAGTAACAGTGGAAGATTGACAATGATCACATATGATTCAGGGACTCAAAAACAAAACCTGTATTGTAGGGAAAAAAAACATTTAGTTTAGTTTATCTTCATTATCTTTTTATATCACAATGGCTATTAATAGTAATAATATCATTGTTATTTTTTAATCTATCTACCTGTATTTATTTTTGTATGCTTTGACAACACAATTGTAGTTAGAAAAGTGAACATCTATTTTCAGTTTTAGAAGCAGTTTTTAATTGAAGGTCTTCTCCCCCTCTCTCTTATCCTCTTTTTCTACTCTCTCTCTTTCTCTCTCTCTATCTCTCCCTCGTTCCTACAGGAGACATCCAGATCGGCCTGATGGACAAGAAAGGTCAGCTGGAGGTGGAGGTGATTAGGGCCCGTGGCCTTACACCCAAACCAGGATCCAAAAACCTCCCAGGTGAGAGCTCTCCTCCTGTCTTCATGGACGTCTCAGAGGACAGGTTATATTTTGTATGTAGAAACTCATGGCCATGAGATAAATCCTGCCTCTAACTGGTATTCAGTTATTAGGTCTGACATCATATGTCATTTCAGCCTAACAGCTCTTTCGTATAACAAAATCTACTAGTGCCGCCAGCCTGTTTTCACAATCTGTAAAACCTTATCACCATCACCTTCGTTTTAGTCAGGGTAAAAAAGAATCGCTTGACTCGAACAGAATAACTACTGTAGCTGTGCGATCAGAAGATGAATTTGAATTTCCTTGAATTTCCCCTTGAGGATCAATAAGGTATCTATCTATCTATCTATCTATCTAGATATAATCACAGGTAACGTCCAGGCCTCCGTGAAAATGTTCTTGTAGGCTACTTTAAATAGCGGAAAGAAATAGTTTATTTTACTGTCTATAGGAAAAACGAGCCGCTCTGGGCTCAGTTGGACCCGGAAAAAGAATTATCGGCACATTATTGCATCACAACTTAACCGGATTGTATCTCACAGGAAGCTGTGGTCACTCTTACTAAGCCTGTGCCTCTGTGTCTCTCCTCTTACAGCTCCCTATGTCAAGGTCTACTTGCTGGATAACGGGGTGTGTAAAGCCAAAAAGAAAACCAAGATTGCACGAAAAACACTTGACCCGTTATACCAGCAAGCGCTGCTTTTTGACGAGAGTCCGCAGGGTAAAGTTTTACAGGTCAGTTCTCTAAATGTTATATTCCCTCAGTGGTTTGTTTGCCATGTTTTCTCCCCAATGAGGTCTATACTGTAAAGATCTGTGAAAAAGTAAATGTACAGCTTTACTGTGGCGTGGCTATAGTAAAGCAAAGTTGAAAACAATTAAAGCCATCCTTACACCAGAAGACTTTGACAAGGTTTGGGAAAGATTCTTGAAAGATTGTAGTCTTTTCAGTAAAACTTGAATGGGGGGCATTAGTTAAAATACTCCAATTTTTCAAGAATCGTTCCCAAATCTTGTTAAAGTCTTCTGATGTATGGGGTAGCATTAGGTGACATATAATGATGCTTTTAGAATCTTGTTGTGGTGTCCAAGGTGGTCAAGTGCCAGATATTTGTTAGTGATTGGTAGTGTTCTCATCTTTCACACTGTGCTAAGGAACTTTATGTACAGATTCATGTGTCGATTAACTGAGTCAAGGAATTCAGTTATAATGGCCTTAACTGACCCTACACTAAGCAACACAAGATATACTTCCTTCTTTTGGAAACATTGGAGCAATCATCTGTATGTGCTTTAATCACTTGGGATAGTCATTTATCTGTATGTATTGTTGTGCCCTCTTTATGTAATGTGTTGCATTTTTAATCCGGAAATTGAGTCTGTAAAATTAATCTAATTTATATATTCTTGTTATTTTAAGGAACTTTCCATTAAATTAACTTTCCATTAAATGTGCGGTTATTGTACTGGCACTAAATGTGCAGTTTTCCTGTTTATTAGCTTTTTGTTTTACAGTGTATGTGTTTGCTATTAATTAACGTTACTGGATTTGTTTGGGTTTTGTTTGACGTAATATCCACTCAATCCCTCCCAGGTCATAGTTTGGGGCGACTACGGGCGAATGGACCACAAATGCTTTATGGGAGTTGCACAGATCCTATTGAAGGAGCTGGACCTTTCAAGCACAGTGATTGGCTGGTACAAACTCTTTCCTCCTTCCTCATTGGTGGACCCTACATTAGCTCCACTTACCCGACGGGCTTCCCAAACATCACTCGATAGTTCTTCAGTGCCGCCAGGCGTTCGGTCCTAGTGAAGGGGGAGGCAGGATCCCCTCTCCCACCCCCCCAGGTCTACCTAAGCGGACCAAGGACACACACCTGTGGCAACAATCAGAGCCCTGAGAGACAAACCAGAATCACGATCAAAGCTTTCACTGGAGCCTGACAATCACTTCTCCACCCCTTATATTTTGGTTCTCTTTGCCATTTTTGTCTTTTCTCTGCAGGTCTGTCGAGGTTTGATTTTATTTTGTTTTTTGTTTTTTTGTTGCTGGCTTCATTCATGCTGAATGTGACCTTGTTCCATTCAGTCACCGTGCGGAAGGCGGGAACAGACTGTTTGTTGACTAAACAATCAAACTGGTCAGTCAAAGTAGTGATGGCTGACTCTTGGTCAACAGTGTCAGTGGCATCATCATGTTCTTTCTTCCTCCTTGCCATATAAGGAGTGTGGGTGTGTTTGGGACAGTCAAGACAGGGCTACAGAAAGTGAGGCAGGCCACTGTAAGACTGAGAGACCCCTCCTTTCCAGGGGTTGTACCACAGGTCAAAGGTCAATAGGCCCCCGTCCCCCTATGGTAGATGCTGATCTTAACAAGTCTGTTTACAGAAGATCTCTCCAACTGCTTTGCCTTCTCACTGTACTTGTATCTTGGTACAGGGGCACACACACACATAGACAAACCATACATACATACATACATACAAACATTGCGCGCACGCACACACACACACACACACACACACATACACGCGTGGAATGTGAAGACCTGTGTTATGTTTCCTGACATTTGTTTCCAAACATAAGTAACATACTGAGCAGTTATGGGAAGCCTCTTCCGTAAGTTTTCTTTTTTGTCTAATAATCAGTCATTCCCTTTTAGTTTTTAGAATATTGTGTTCCAAGTGCACACAATAGTGTAAGTGCACTCGACCTTGCAAAGCCACTGGCCCTGGTCCTTCCATAGGTTGTTGATGTTCAGTCCAAGTTTCAGCATAAACCACTTTCAGCTGTTGCCATGGTATCACAGAATGGTATCACAGTCACAGTGATTTGGCAATTGCCAATCAAGGTCAGATATGATTACAGGAATGGTCCGCTGATGATCTTTTACAATCCAAGAACAGTTTTGGTTTGTTTTGTTTTTTTTTGATTTAAAGCAAGCGCAAGAGCTTGATCTTTTCTTTTTGAGTAATAGAAAATTATTGCATTTTGAGAAACAGATAACAGGCTAAATGAAAAAGCTTGATTTTGTCCCCTCTTCTTAAAGCCATTTTCTTCATTTTCGTTTTGTTGTATCACGTGTTTCTCAAGAATCAGCATTCACACACATAACCCCTCTCTCCTCATCTAAATGTGGCAGTAAAATGCAGGTTGTGTTTAGACCAGAGTTTTGTCCAGAGATCTTCTCGATACAAAAAAGAGATAAAAGACGACAAAGGCCACCCTCTCCTTCTCGCCAGAGGAGCCAGCATGTCTCTGGAACGGTCCCGAACTGCATGCACATTTTGTAAACCAAGACGGATGAGAATTAAAAAAAAAATAACAAGAGACGAACATACTCGTGTGTTAGTTCCACATACTGTAGGCAAGCTTGTGTGTTGCATGCACCTGTACAGTTTGCTCGTATTTAATGAATAGATTAGCCAATGAACTGAAGCCATTCATTTCACACGTGGACGTTTGGCCAGGTCCCATCCTGCTCGTTGTCCCCTGCGTTGAGGCTCGGTGTCTTTGGGGGAACATTTTTTTCTTAAATGTTTTATTTTTTAGATTTCCTTTTTTTTTAGAAAAAAAAACAACAACAAAAAGATATCCCTGTTGATGATCAAAAGTGCTGTACTGTCTGCTGTACTCAGCAAACACAAGTCCCTCTGTGCGTATGGAAGGTGTTGTTGTTGCTCTAGTTTACTACAGAGGGACTACAACAGACTTATAGAATAATGTGTATAAAAATCCAGAGCTATCTATATATGGAGTATAATTATGATTATACAGAAAAAAATACAGGATAGAGAAATATATATATAAAGATATATATTTAAAAAAAGAGTGTATCCAAGTTAAGATCACCTATACAGACACACATGCACATGCAGTAATGTTGATACGAGTCAGTGATGTACTTGCTTGTATTTACTCTGTGGCCCAGTCAATCTGTGGATCAGCAATCTGTCACCTCGGTCCGTTGATCGGTACCAAGGCCACTAAGGGACACCTTCAGATCTTTCCTTTCCTCCTCTCACTCCTCTTTCTCGCCTCTTTCACTCTATCTTTTTTTTGTTTTCCTAAACACGGTAACAATTCAAATGTTAAACATAGGAAATTGGACTGCCACCAATCTATTTTGCTTTATTAGTCTCCCTATCCCCTTAACACTTGGTTAGAAAACAAACAAACAAACAAACAAATAAACAAGCTCACACGCTTCATATTTAACCAATGATGAGTTTACTTTGATGTCCGTCGAGGCTGACTACTTTCCTTTGTCAGTATTATTTAAGAATACTGATTGTTTACAAATCATGTGTTCCACTGAAACAGAATAGAAGGTATTCACTGCAACATTTCTTGTTTGTACAACAGATGTGGCTCAAATGATGTGTATGTTTTATATTCAAGAGTTCATTTTTATTATTTACAAATAAAAGAATGTGTGGAAGAGATTTGACTGAAGATTCTGTTATTTGTATAATATGGATGTTGGAGTTCTCCCGTTGTTTTCTGCCAGTGAGATCACTCTGGAAGCAGAGTATACTGGACTGAGTTCAAATCACAGGTGACAACAGCAACCCAACTCCCCCGCCAAGTGTTAAGATCTAGTACTGCACACAATTAGTTTCTAAACGAAAATAGCCGCTAATGACTTGGGAAGTTACAGTAATGGTGGGTGGGTTTAGACAAATTTCTTTCCATAACCTGTTTTTCTCGATCATCCTTCACACATGTCATGTGAAAGCAACACAATGCAGTTATTTTACCTTAAAACTAGTGGTACCAAATATGACCGCCACTCGGTCCTGCACATTCTCTATGCAAAAATAAATCACGCTTGTCAATTTGTCTCCATTTCCTACTCCATCCTCTACTCTTGCAACTTTTGTGTATGTAAATAAGTGTGTGCATGTGTGTGTTTGCTTTTGTGTATTGTATATGTCTGCTTCTCTCTATGTGTGTGTGTGTGTGTGTGTTGGGGAGGTAATCCACCAAAAAGGCTCCACCCAAACCCACAAGCGCTACTGCCCACCCATGCCCACATTGCCCCATATTATGCGGGTCCAGGATTGGCCTTTTCGCCCACCTGAAGACTCATAAGGACCAAGGAGGACCGACATACTCGACCACGAGTGTCCGCCGATGATGATGATGATGGTGTGTGTGCCTGTGTGCGTGCGCACAATTCTAGAATCTAAGTGAGATAAATAACCTTAAATCTCTAACCTTAATGTGAATATGCTTATTTTCCTATTATTTGCTTATAACAAGACATTTTTAGACATTTTTGCACTTGATTTAAGTTTTTCTGATCTTGTTATAAGTGAAAATCGTCTTGTTCTATTGGGGGGGGGGGGGGGGGTATGTGCGTGTTTGTGTGTGTGTGTGTGCCTGCGTGTGTGCATGTGTGTGTGTCGTGTGCATGCAAATTCTAGAATTCTAGAATCTAAATGACATAAATAACCTTAAATCAAGTGAACATATGCTTATTTACTTATATTATTTCCTTATAACAAGACATTTTTTTTACGTTTTTCTGACCTTGTTATAAGTGAAAATCTAATTGTTTTATTGGCAAATCTTACGATAATTTAGCTTATTTTAAAGAACCACTATGCAACAATGTATCGCTTCTCCGCGGAAAAAACGAATATGCAACTTTCTGTTCCCGGTCCGAAGAAAACCGGATGTAACTTAGCGGAAGTATCCATTCGCGCCTCGAATGTAGTCAGATTGTAGTTTCGAAGAAGACTGCAAAACATGCTGACTTGGCTTTGTTGCTGTTGAAATAGTAAGTAGCCTACCCTTGGGTGAACTTTGTTTTTGTAATGTGGTTTGATAGTCTCTTCAGCAATGTGTTTGCTCGACCGTTTTATTGTGAGCCCTGTATGTGTTTAGCTTGGTTTCTTGATGGCTAGCTCGCTAGCTAGTGGGGGTTTAGCATAGCAGTCACTTGCTACCGAAGCTGCAGGGGGAGCTGTGTTGTGAAAAATGCGAGCCCAAATCCAGCGAAAACCCAGAAACAGCGAAGGAATAACCAGACCTGCATAGTTCTTCTTTAAGTAGGCCTAGTATTTCCACAAAACAAGAAACTTTCACTGGACAGATTTGCCAATAGAACAAGAAGATTTTCACTTATAACAAGGTCAGACACAACGCAACCAGTAGGGGACGGTCAGATTACTTTCCCTCCTGTATATCAAATGGCAAACTTAAATAAAGAATAAAATCAGTAAGGCATCTGAATTACAATGCATGAATAGGTAATGCAGTGTGGACTCGCAGGACATCTGAGATTGGTAGATTCATGGCATAAACAGGGCACCATGGTCAATTTGGATCAGGAAGCACAGTCCATCAATGGCCAGACAGATGACAAGGAATGACACAGAGGTCACAGAAACAAGGAAGATGAACTGCTTTTGAAAAAAAGCCAGTCTTCAATATCTTCTGTAAATATTTTGATTCTCCAGATTCAATCCTGGCTGCTGATACTCCCAGGCTAGGTCTGGTCCAATCAAAACTCATTATCACAGGTCATGGACGGATTATGAACTTTCAGGCCCCTGGGCCCAGATGTATTAAGGGCCCTCCACTAATTGGCGCATATGTGGAAGGGGGGGTTTGGGGGTCCTCCCCCAGAATTTTTAAAATTTGTTTGATGTGATTTCCTGTATTCTGGTGCATTTTGGGGATGGGCAATACTAAATTCAATCAGATTCATAGCCTACATCCTGATTTGTTGATATTTCAGGCAATGATTCCATGCAAAGGCTTGGGCTTGAATTTCCCCTTGAGGATCAATAAAGTATCTATCTATCTATCTATCTATCTATCTATCTATCTATCTATCTATCGGCTTCAGGGCCTCCTGACCCCTTGGGCCCCTGGGCCTGGGCCCGGTAGGCCCGTGCAGTAATCCATCCCTGTCACAGGTAAGTGGTATTATTTGGCCTATAGCTCCATTTTAGCTATAGGCTAGCTATAGGCTAGCTATGGGCTAACTGGTGTAAACGCTGAGTTGTTCTGGTGAGAATGGCCCTTGTAATATAATTACATTATTTGCAAGTCACTTTGAATAAAAGCATCTGCTAAATGTAAATGTAACTCCACACTCATCAGGGGTGACAGGAGTGGGACACTTAATTTTACTTGGAAATTCCCAGTTCCAGCGGCCCTTGGGGGTTGTAATTGTTTTTGCACAAGATCTTTGACAGTAGCCTGACCCACATCAAGATGTAGGGTCTGGGAACTCACCATTCACTGTGCTCAATCCAAGGGGCAGGATAAACAGTTGTCTTTCAAATTCCCTCTGCACGAAATAGGATAGCGCTACAACTCATGAGTCCCATGCGCTTTCCCACCAGCGGAGCTAGTTGGCTAGTTGATCAAACTTTTGCCAACTTAAAAAAAACTCGTGTCGCGCTGTTGGCCAGCAGCAGGATCCATCTTCTTTGTTTTCAAGTAGCAGGGAATTCACACAGAGCCCGCCCAGCGACTCTGAACACTGAATGTGATTAGCCTGATCGAAGTTTAATTTTTCCAGCTCGCAAGCCAACGGTGAGCTGCTAGACTACCCTGGCATCTGGAAATTATTTAATTCATGAATTCATGCGACCAGCCTGCTGAAGTGCCGCAGCAAATGAACTTCGGAAACAATATTCATGTATTTAAGCTCACGATATTCAGACCGGCCCAAAATGCTAACGGCCCACCGGGAATCCTCCCGAATCTCCCACTTAGCCACTCCAGGCCTGGGGTTGGGCATCCAGAAGACCCGGACCACCTCTCTCCACCCAAGTGATGGGCTTGTTGAAAAGTACAACCATACCTTCACGAGTACGACTCAGCTAGCCCTGTGTGTGCAACAAGACCAGAGACACTTGTGCCCTGCAGCTTCCCTTGGTTCTCTAGGCAAGCTGCAGTGCTATCCAAAAATCCATAGGATGTATTCCAGCACTACTCATGTTGGGTAGAGAGCTATAGACCCCATCCTTACTCCCATGGAACTGGGATATGCCTACCAACTGGCTCATGACTTTGCCTGCCAGCAGGCCATCCAAGCTGAAATTGGTCGGAGGAGGGCATACTGTATGGCCACCACAGTGCAGGGCAGGCAATTGGTTCGGGTAAACGGCCCCAAATGGCAGAAGGGCCAGTTGCCCAAGCTGAATTGTGCATGCGATAGACCAGCGTGTGTGGTGGAAAGAGTTGGTGAAATGACCTACCCGATGAAGGCCAGGAGGTTGATGTGTGGTTCTTCACCTGGATTGGCTGGCTCCCTACCAAGGAGATCGTAGACCCCTTTGGCCATGGAAGTTGGGTGAGCCACCCTGAGCCTGGCATCATTGAACGGCGCTCTAAGACATTCATTCATTTTAGTCAAAGCTGAGAAGATCAAATCCGAGTGTGCCGTTTATTTGAGAATTTAAGAAAACTCTACCTCCAGCCGCCTTCGGAAAATTCAAAGGTGTTACAGTATTCTGCATTAAGACATCAATACTTTTACAGAGTGTTGTGTTGTAAGTCCAAGATAACACAAGTTTGCTTTGTGTGAGGGACTTGACAACAGAAAGGCTGAGAGGATCACTTTTCAGACCAATACAGAGGAAAGCAGTGAAAACATAGTCTTCATTCATTTCTTTCTTTCTTTAAAAAAAGAGGGTCTTGATTTATGTCCATTCGTGCAAATATGCTAAAAAGCATGGCTGGTCTGGAGCTCCATCCCTCAAATGAATGTATCCCTAATACTTTTAGGCACATTATTCATCTTCCTCAGCCTTGATCCCGATGGCCATATAATCTCCTCAGGAATTTTATGTGTGTGTGTGTTTAAGTGTGAGAGTGTGCCTGGTTGTGTGTGTGTGTGTGTGTGTTTAGAAGGGGGGTGGCAGCAGTAAGAAAGAATATGTCTGGGCTCTTACTACCCGTCGGTGCAGTGCCATACCGGCATTCTGGAGAAATGGGTTTCAGGTTGATGGACTCCACAGATGAGCCCCTGAATGCTCTGAAGCCCAGCTAAGTCTTTTTTTTTCAGCGCTCACAGAACTTACAGTTCTTTGGTTCATAACATAGCCTTCATTACAGTAGACTCTGTATCTACACAGATACAGTTTGTACTATTGCAAAGCTGCTGAGAACTAGTCAATGAAGGCATATTGACAACAACCTTACACAAAGTTTGGGTCAGGGCAAGGGAACCCTCAGTCAACTCTAAAACACTACACTGCAAAGTGTGACAGTTAATGATATAACTACACTATAAGAAAAAAATATGCAATAAGAAATATCAACATACCTTGTCCACCCTTCTTCCCAATTGAATTGTGTGCTTTATACAAGTTTTGTCTGTTTAAAATATCTTTCAACTGAATCATCGCTGTATACAGTAAACTACAACTCAAATTCCCTCTCACTGCAGCAAACCAAGTGACAAGCATATACAAAGAAAGTATTTAAATATTTCTACGGTTGTCTGCTTAAACGTTCTGAACTTGTAATGCCCTCGTACGCCCCTGCGTAATTCTACTCCCAAGTAGGCCTTCAACGTCTATCAATTATTTGCACTGTCTGTTAGGTACCACTAGAGGGCAGTTTAAAAACTGGATTCAGCACAGACCGATCGCAACCCAGGCCCGTGATTGCAGTGACATAACAAGTGTGAGAGTGGCAATGGGATAGAGGAAGACCAGCTGTTTAATATCACATGGTTGCGAGCTGAGGCCAGAGTTTAAGTTTTGGACAAATTAGTGCTCTCTCTCACACACAGCATTCTCTCCATCTGTCTACTACCGCACCCGCACACTACACATATAGGCCAGATGACGTCAAAGCACAGTCCTTAAAATTCGAGTTGCATTAAAGTAAGTCTATCGAAAACAGATGACCAGGTTCGATTTAAGAACTCCACGTGGTGCTGTATAAAATACGTTGCCACGCTGTATAAAATGGGTTATTAATTGTTTAATTTGGTCACAGACTTCTCATTCACAGTGCTTTTCTGTATTATGCCACAGTAGTTATTATTCTGTGGGACAGATCCATGAGTCTATTTTTAGCTCTGATTGTACAGAATTAAGGGCACCCCTAAACTGAGTTCTCATGCAATATACAGTGAGCTGCGCAAGTTTGCCAATTACAAGGTGGCAAAGTGTCAAAGTGTCCCTGGTTTGTATCCGCACACCTGCATTAGACGATGCACTTAGATTGGTTGACCTAAACGTAAATGAAACGGACTGTATCTGTTGCGTCAATTATTCTCACTCAGTGAAGATGTTCGGTGATGGTGTTTCTCAAATTTGCCACCACGTGAAAAACCTGAGTTAATGTAATACTTGAATTTCCCCTTGGGGATCAATAAAGTATCTATCTATCTATCTATCTATCTATCTATCTATCTATCTATCTATCTGTCTATCTATCTAATAGGCTCTTAGTTGCCCTCAGTAGAGGGGCCTCTAAAATTCTGTAGCTTAGGTGTTGTAAGTGCATTAAATGTGTTGGAAACTCTACAACAATATGGGTTACATTCAGTAGGCCTTCTGACCCATAATAACACCCCGTCACATCACAACTAGATTAAAATAGTTAAGTATAATATAACAGTTACACATAATTCTATAATATAAAGTATTTCATGTTGTTGACTTTTCACGATGCGCTGCTTAAGACGCGCCTTAAACTTGACTATTCTTTTTAGTCAATTATTATTGATTATAGAATTTTATTTTAAGTAGCTGCTTTTCATAATTAACACGGATTTGTTATTGCATTGCTTACGATACGCTTAGATCACAAAACAGTTACCAGACGGAACTGCAAATCCAAAATTCGGGGCTCCTAAACCTGAGGGCATAGAGAGCCTCACTAACCTCTGCTTCGCATTTTTTGTGTCTCGGCTGAAGGGAGAGGACAGCTGACTCGACAAGACACGTCACGGTACTTACAGTTCATCCATAGCACCAAATAAAAATCTAGAATGCGCGTAATGCATAACTAGCAGAGAGAGAGGCAAACACAGAACAGGCATGCGTCAATTATTGTAGTTAGTTATGTTCATGTTTACTTCAGTTTTGTCACCTTAGATCAAAGATTGCATGACGATCTCAGTTCATATAATCTTTTCTGTGGACCGCTTAATTAGACAAAGCGAATTCAAGGATTGCATATGATATTTAGCTTTGCTGTCGATGTCTGGCTGCTCCAACACAACTGTGTTGGTTGTGGGTCGATTCTGTTTCAAGAATAACCACGTGGTTCGCTTAACATCGGCTCCTTGCCTCCAAAATGAGTAGTAGTAAGAGAGAGAGAGAGAGACTAAGTTGCAATAACAACTGAACCGCGAGATGGGAAATGGCGATGCGTTCAGAGCAAAGAGAAGCCTCAAAATAAAAGGAATAGCCTACGATCAGAATTAAGAAGTATCGTTTTGTAGGCTTCTTTTAATTATTTCCATGAATATTTCTGGTGTGGGCTACTTGTGGGCTACTGCCTGTCGAGTGAGTACAAAATGGACAGATATGTATTATAGTCTCTCAAGTCGTAATGTCTTTAAATGTGTAGTCACCGATTAAATATCTCAGGTGAATTGCCAGAGAAAATAAACGAGCGTGGCTAAATGTGAAACTAAAGATAAAGTAATTGATAAAAGTAATGAAGTCTACTATTTTTGCATGGTTCTTCGCGACGAGAGGCAGAGTTGTGAACTAAACACATAGTGACACTTCTCAATGTCTGTGTTTAGGTATGTGCCTACAGATCATCAGCAAAATGAAAAAAGTTTCTCCACACCCTGGTCTTACTCTGGTTTCAGAGGAACCCAAACGGGCAACCTCAAAACACTGACCTGGCTTTGCCATTGGATTCAGCGGCTGTGGTCGGGGCGGGTGATCTGGAGCGCAGAGACATTATAATCACCAATTACGCACAACGGACAGCCGGTACAGCTAGTGCCTAACTTGTGGGATGTACACATCTGAAGTAACACATTTTTTGGAGCTTGCAGCGGCGCGATTCACGCTTGTTTTGACACATTTCAGTTAAGAGAAAGAGAGAGCAAGAGGGCGGGAAAAGAAGAGACTTACGTTAATGTGGGGTGATGCCCTCCCCTTGCCAAATGTCTACCCCCGAGATGGTGACACACTCCTTCATAACCCCAATCTCGCAGCTCCACTAGCAGACTAACAGCCATCGGAACTCTTTCAACCCTGCTCATCAAATGACCATATTTTAACGAAACAGCCATTCGACACCGCGCATGACTGAGAATACTGAGCCTATGACGAAAAGTAAAATATAGCAAAGTATCAAATCCTTTTTCAAAATACCTTCTCAAGGCCGCACAGTGTTGGTTTGAACAGGAGTTTCCCCTTCCCACCCGCGCATCTTGTAAATCCCCCTTGTATATGTGCATGGTCCTGGAACCCGGAGCGCATTCCCAGCCCTTGCTGGTGATGCTATGCCCCGCAATCACAGCGGAGATGAGGGCGGCAGCACAGGGCTCTGGATGAAGACATCTCCTGGCCGTCGAGCTCAGGAATACGGACTGAAAGATGTGGAGTCCGGTCAGAGTACAATGAACAACGCGGTGAGGACGGGCGACGGTCTGCTGTCGGCAGGAGGTGGCGGTTCCTCGCCGGGGGCGGCAGGTGCAGGAGGCACAGAGTGCCAGAGGAGGAAGCAGGGCGCCCGCCTGAGTCTCCTCGGGAAGCCGCTTACATACAGCGCACAGAGCGGCCGTAGGAATGCCCGCTACCGCAAGCTCCAGAACTACCTCTACAACGTCCTGGAGAGACCAAGAGCTTGGGCTTTCGTCTACCATGCTTTTGTGTAAGTACTTTTCAATCCAAAGCATCGCAATTATAGGAAGCTTCAGCTTGTAGCCCTTAGGAGGGCAATGCACCTGTTGCTTCAGAATTTGTGTAATGCGACTCTTTTATGTGTTTGCCTGGATCCATTGTTTCCACTGACTTAAAATCCTTTTAAAATATTGATTCCAGTATCATACAGTGTATTTGGTCTTTTCCATAAAAAGAATGAAAACGCGTGGGTGTTGTTATGTTTGAGAAAGTATTTGTGATTTCGAATAATATTAATTTTCTATATAAAACCAATATATCACATACAGTAATTGCGTTAAATTTTCACGCAAATATTGTCTGATTGCAATTGATTCACAAGATATCTTGATTTAAGCGCAAACGGAACGAAAATCTCTGCCATATCTGTGCGCCATAATCTCTGTTGGGCGCACAATTTCTGTGTTTCTGTGTTATACAATATATTCTCCTACACTTCAGTTTACTCATCATCTCATCTCGTGCAGTCTCGCTATCTGAAAACTTGTCACTTGTTTTTTCCCCTCTTGCTAATTACTACGCAGCAGGATTTCCGACACTTTGCCTGTTTGGTTTATAATAACAACATCACACCAGTATAACTTTAATTTTGTAAAAACAAACACGAAGTTTCCTCAGCGACATATAGAACCTCAAGTGCTATATCTGGGGCTTCAGTCCAGAGCGTAAGCTTTGTGTGAGGGAGGAAGTGTTGCTGTCAGAACGGGTAAGATTGAGGCGCTGCTAGGGGTTGGAAAGCAGGATGTTGATGTTTTATTTGTTCAGACTGGACGGCCCAGGTCGCTGGGGTTAAGCCGTTACATCTGCACTGACCACAGGCTCCCACACCACTCAAAAGGACACAACTGACGTCCCACTTCCACCCACAAGCAAATGGCATCACGAAACCACTTAAAAATATGACAAAATGCCAAATTGTAGTACTCCAGCAGAAGGGACTCTATGGATTTCATGCCTGCATTTTTGCCTTGGTCATTGATAGTTTACTTTTTAGCTTGTTGACGAGTTGTCCACATGAGTTGCATAAATTTGGGGTTCTTGTGCTTCAGAGACACATTTATTGGTCTGGGAAGCATGATTGCTATAGATAACAGTGTGGCTGTTCAGTGGAGAAACACCATTTTCAGCCTTCAATTGTTTTTAACCTGGAAAGAGGAGCCCGCTGATTTGACAAAACACATTAAAATGCAACCACACTTATATGGCATCAGATAGCCAGACTCAGTGGACAGGGGCTGGCGTGAACAGTAGAAAAAAATTCTAGATAGGGACCTCTCTCTAGTCACCATGGGGGCAGGCTGGGGGTTACCGCAGCCCCAGGAGGTCTGACCTGGAGTCAGCCAGATGTCCTGCGGATGTCACCCCTCTGAATCTGTCCACAAGTCCCCTGGTGCTCTTGGATAGCCCTCACCGAGCTCAGACAAAGTTGCGCTTTGATCACCCACAGAATCCAAGCCCACAAAACATACAATAAACCTGTGTGAAGTAAGAAAAGCTAAAATAATCACACATTCTTGTTAAGCTTTAGTTGATTTGAAAGCATACCTATTTCATTTCTCCAACCTCTAGACTGTCTCCACAAAATCCCTGCAAAAAAGAAAATACGCCTGTTACTGTAAGAGACTCATTATAAAATGATGTGTGCGTGTGTGTGTATGTGTGTGTGTGTGTGTGTAGGTGTAGAATATTGCATGTGGGGCGGGTCTGAGGGATGAAACCCACACTCAGGTGGAGGGGATCGGATTATGTCAGTGCTTCAGAGGAAGCTGTGCTGTGTTAAACTTGTTGCACCGGAAGGACGGTAACAATAAACAGATGTGGAGTGGACAGGATAAACGGCCTCACCATGCTTTCACTGTCCCGTCAAAGCCTGCACCTCCCACAGTAAATCTTTAGTCTGACCCGATA